>NC_088802.1:7647510-7978587 GCF_011386835.1 Chrysemys picta bellii | reverse complement strand
ACTCATGACTAGTTCTACGTGCTCAGCCTCGTTAGCCATCACTAGCCACCACGGCTACCTCTGCGCTGCCACCTGCTCTCCACCTCTCTTGCAGGCTGGTGCAAAACCTGACTGTCGCCCTCGGCCCTGACAAAGTGGAGTCACTTCCCAAACACACGGGCTGTGTAACGGGCATATGTGCTGCTGGTGTTACAAGAGAGCGTCTGAGGTCACTGCTCCGGTTTCTGTGTGAGAGTTGGGTGAAGTTGGATGCCTAGTGCTTTCTGGTATCCGTTGGAGGTGGGAGTGAAGGCCTTACAGATAATTGGAGTGTGTTACACTGACAGTGCTGTGGGCAACATGACTGTGCCTTTGGGGGGATGGCTCCGGGGTACCCGGTTGAAATCTGAACTATCACTAAATACAGGCTTTGTTAGAGTCTATTATACTCGTATTCTTAGAACAACCTGCCCTGCTCACTAGAGCTGGGCAAAAAAAATTATCAGTCAAAAATTTCAGCAAATAGTAAATTTGCCAAATAATTTATCTTCTGCGCTCAAACCAGTCACAATCTTGGGTTGGATTCCACAAATAGTTTTGGCCTCAACATTTATTTTTTTCTGGAAAAAGTCAAAACGGTTCATTTCAGCCATTGCAAAATGTGTCCCTTCGACCTCTTGTTTTGAAACAGTATTTCGGCTTCCAACGTGGACATTATAAAAACAAACAGATTTTAAAATGGCGGAACCCCCCCCCCTCCCCGAAAAATAAAAAAAAATAGGTTTAGGTTGACAAAAATATTTTCATCAAGCCAAAATGAAGCGTTTTCATTTTTTCCCCAATACATTGAAAATTTAAAAAAAAAAAACAGTTTTGGTTTGAACTGAACTGTTGTTTATTTTTCTCCCTTCTATGCCCCCCTCCATCCCCAGCCTGTTTTTTTTGCCCAAATCATTTATTTACTCAGCAATCCAGCTCACTCGGAGAATTACCCTGACTGGCCACTGGAGGTCACTGTGCCCCATCATCCCCACTGAGAGGTGTCTGCCATTGGTGCTACTTGGCCGGCAAATATTGTCCAAATTGGACCACAGAAGTATTTGCTTGTCTGTCCATAGCCAGCACTTCCCGCCTTCCTCTGATACTGCGGACTAGGAATTCAGGCACCCAATGTCTGCCCTACCTCCAGCCGCTGCTGGCATTGGGGAGGCTTGGAAAGAAATTTTCTTCCTCTGAAACTGCTCAGATGGGGGAGGTCGGAAATGGCCGGTCTCCTACCTAAGCTCTGGCCTCTGCTGGGATCTGGTGCCAGATGCTGATATCCACCTTTCTGCTCCACCTCCCTGATCCACCTCCGGCCTCCCTCTTGTTGCTGGGGCAGGGGAAAGATGCCCCAGGCTCATCTTCTCCTTGCCTGAGGTTAGAGGAAGGAGACTGTCTCTCAGCAGCACCACTTCTCACAGACTCATAGAACTGTCAAGCTGGATGGGACCTTGAGAGGTCATCAAGTCCAGCCCCCTGCACTGAGGCAGGACCAAGTAGACCTAGACCATCCCTAATATTCCAACCTGTTCTTTAAAACCTCCAACGACGGGGATTCCACAATCTCCCTTAGAAGCCTGTTCCAGTAATTAACTACACTGAGAGTTAGAAAATTCTTCCTAATATTTAACCTGAATCTCTCTTGCTGCAGACAAAGCTCATTACTTCTCATCCTGCCTTCAGTGGCCACAGAGACAAATTGATCCCCATCGTCTCTATAATAGCCCTTATGTATTTGTTATCCTTCGAGGAAGTATGGGAGCAGATCCCCTTCTTGCCTCCCCCATCCTCAGTGCCCCTCCTCTGGCCTCACTGAGAGAGAAGCTCCGGGGCCACCTGAGACATAGGATGAGAGGAGGACACAGGCTAGCAGGCTGGCCTGCCCATGGCCGGCCTCCTTCAGACAGGCCCTCCTCCACCTGCATGGTGTACAGAACATGCCGAGGGGCTCAGAGCCACAGCGAGTTGCGGTTACCTGCTGAGGGGCTCTGGGCTGAGTGACACAGACTCTGCTTCAGGCGAGACACCAAGTCCTCCAGACTCCTGTTGCATTCTCTGCCGGGGGAGCGTCTCTGGGGGACACCGCTGCTCTCAGGGACCGATGAGACTGCGCCAGTGTCCGTCTGCAGGGAGCGGCCCTGGAAAACTTCCAAGCAGCAGACAAGTGAGTGGTTGTTACTGTTGCTGTTATGCCAGCAGGGGCTCCTGTCATGTACTTTACAGGTCACTGGTGTATGAGCTCCCAGGGTGAAACTCACTGCAGCCAGACAGTCCTGAAGGGGCAGAGCTCTTGCCTGTGTCTGGGTAGTGACACCTTTCCCAGGGTCCCTTGTTCTGCACAGCAGCTGACCCTAGGGAGGGCTAATGTCCAGAGCATGCAGTCCTGGGTGAGCAGCTTGGACTATGGGGGTTTCCCCAGGGCTGAGGCAGGAACAAGGTGAGAGTCCAAGGGACACAGAGGCTCCAGAGAGCTGCTTCTTGCTGACCGGCTCTGGGGCTTTCGCAAGGGGGGATCGCCTGGGTGCAGTTTGTGACCAGGAAACAAGATATCTATCTATCTATCTATCTATCTATCTTGTAAATAAACAAATTGCACTAGGAAATACTTGGATCCGCATTACCAATTTCTCCTCCAGAGAGAAAACTGACCTGTCAGGCCCTAAAATCTGCTACTGCGAGGCAAAAGGGTAAGGAATTCGAATTATCATTAGTATTTAGGGATCGGAACAGTGAGAATGTGATGATGTGAAAAATCACCAAGGAGCCTCTGTTGACCTTGGTAGGGACAGAGATGATGGAACGAGGCAGGGAAGGAAGGGAGAGAGGGAGGGAGGGCCACATTCATTATGAATATTCTGATCCATTCCATGTTTTCCTTCATACTGTGATGTTGAAAGTTTCCATCAAGGGGATGTTTGGCCCCAGGACAATCACTGGCCTAATGAAAGCCAGTGGGAGCCAAGCACCCTCCTTTACTCTCAACAAAAGGAGCTTGTGACAGGTTGGATCACAGAGACCCCCTTGGGAACTGCCACCTGATGTGCTGAGACTACCTCTGAGCCCATTTTCCCTGGCAGCTTGGGACTTCAGTACCCTGCCTGGTTGAGCCAGACACGCTTGCCTGCTGCAAACACAGACCCAGGTCTGAACCACGTCCTCCACAAGCTGCAGACTTACCTGAAAATGGCTTAAGACGTGCTCCTGTCTCTAGCACCCAGACACCCAGTTCCCAATGGGATCCAAACCCCCAAATAAATCAGTTTTACTCTGTATAAAGCTGATACAGGGTAAACTCATAAATTGTCCACCCTCTATAACACTGATAGAGAGATATGCACAGCTGTTTGCTCTCCCAGGTATTAATTACTTGCTCTGGGTTAATTAATAAGTAAAAAGTGATTTTATTAAATATAAAAAGTAGGATTTAAGTGGTTTCAAGTAATAACAGACAGAACAAAGTGAATTACCAAGCAAAATAAAACAAAATCACGCAAGTCTAAGC
This sequence comes from Chrysemys picta bellii, assembly GCF_011386835.1. Classification (NCBI taxonomy): domain Eukaryota; kingdom Metazoa; phylum Chordata; order Testudines; family Emydidae; genus Chrysemys; species Chrysemys picta. Next base: position 7,975,064 of record NC_088802.1, on the reverse strand, counting down.
CTAATACAGTAGGAAACTAAATGCGGGTAAATCTCACCCTCAGAGATGTTCCAATAAGCTTCTTCACACACTAGACTCCTTTCTAGTCTGGGTCCAGCAATCAGTCACACCCCCATCGTTACTGTCCTTGTCTGGCTGCTTCTGCCTCCATGGCAGTCTTTTCCAGGGCAAATTGCGCATCAATTTCCATTTGTCTCCCCTTGAGACCATCACTCAATGAGCTGGGATACCACTGAGAACCCCCTCCTGCCAGAACAGGCATCCCTCCACTCCTGTCTTGCTAAGTTAGACATGCCAGTCAGCTTCAGCACAGACACAGAGGTTGGGCCACGCCACTCTGCAGTTCACTGAAACTGAGATGCACTCAGCTCAGGGGCTTCTCAGTTAACAGAGACTTTCCCAGCGCCCAGTGTTCAGCCTTTCTGGACAATTTGCAACCTGTGCAGTTCTAGCTTCTTCTGATCTTCACTCTTACTTATTTTGATTCCTTTTCTGTCCCTATTTCCCTTACCCGAAATAAGCAAACAGAAAATAACAAACCAGTTACCCCTTTGTCTGTTCTCCAGCCAGAACACTTAAAACTCACTTAAAATCACTACCAGTATCTCAAAGCAGTCAGCTGTGCACAGATCCTGCCGACTACGCCACTGTGACGGGTTGGATCATAGAGACCCCTTCACACTATGTTGCCCAAATCTGCCTTGTGAGCTGCCTACAGCAAACACTTTAAATACAAGCATAGAGCCAACGCTCATAACTTCAGATATAAAAATGACACATGCATATGTAAGCAGAGTCAGGATAAGCTCTACCCTGACATCTGGTGGTGAATTATGGTGAGGGTTGAAAAGAACGTCAGGGGCTGACCTTGTTTGCATAGGCACACCCACCCGCCTGGCATGAAACAACAGCAACTGAAAGTGGTTACTTTGGCTGGTGTGGGATCCCCAGTTTCTCTGTTGTTGGGGCAGGAAGAATAAAGTGTTGTTACCCTGATTCGGTGAAGCAATGTCAGTGGAGTTACAAAACTCAGTGAATTGAGAGAGAGAGAGAGGGGATGGATGGATGGATGGATGGGCGGGCGCTCTTTGAGGGCTTGAAACACCAATTGCACCATCTCCTCTCTCCACTGTTGAATGTCAGAGCTAATTTTGATTCCATTAGGAGTCTAGTTACAGGCTGCTGAGCTGAATTCACTTTGGGCCAATGGTGCACTAGCACTGGGGCTCCCCTACTATGAGCTGAAATTGCTAAGAGCTGAAATCACAAAAGAGCTGAAGTTATTAAGAGCTGAGATCACTGAGGCTGTGTTAAATAGTTGGGGAGCCTGAAGCTATATTGCTAAGTGGCTGGCGGAGCAGTGAGTGGTGCGGAGCCTGGCGGGGATAGTTGGAGTGGCCCAAGGAACGGCGGGCGGAGCTGTTTGCGGGGACGGCTGGAGCGGCTTGTAGAGCGGAGCAGTTCGTGGGATGGCAGAAAGTGGACTGGCTTGTGGTGAAGGCTGCGGCGGAACCCTACGGAGAGACGGCCGGCCTCAGATCACGTAAGGTGCCCCTTAACACCCTGCGTGCCCCCCTTTTACTCTGGGGCTGCACTGACCAGGGACAGAGACTTTGGGGTCTGTTGGACTTTTGGGATTTTGGGGGGTTGCTGGACCCAAGAGACTTTGAGGTCTTGGACTTTGGGGACTCTGGGTGATTTTTGGGTTGCTGGATTCAAGAACTAAAGGGAAAGGACACAGCCCAATTTGCTGGGGTGGGTTTTTTGCTCCTGGTTTGTGTTATGAATCCTGTTTGTGGTGTTTTTCCAATTTAATGCTGATGTCGTTTACCTCATGTTATTAAACATTTTCTGTTACACTCAGACTCTGTGCTTGCGAGAGGGGAAGTATTGCCTCTTAGAGGCACCCAGGGGGTGGTATGTAATTGTCCCAGGTCACTGGGTGGGGGCTCGAGCCGGTTTTGCATTGCGTTATTGAAACGGAACCCCTAGATACAGAACCCGGCCCTTGTTGCTGCCAACTTAGATGGGCAGAAGGGTTACACATACAAATAGGATGAATATATTCAGTAGATCATAACCTTTGCAAAGATATGTTACATGGCATATTTAGCATAAAACATATTCCAGTTATGTCATATTTACTCTCATAAGCATATTTCTATAAAGCATTATGGGGTGCAACGTCTCAGAGCTATTAAGCCCCTTTCTGTGGCAGAGACAGCTGCAGGCAGGGGAGGTTATCACCCACTGCAACAGGCCATGTGGCAGATCAGAGCTAAGCCAGGTGGGCTGAGAGGTTTCCTAGTTGGAAACACAGTGGCTAGGTTATCAGTTGCAGCCTGTGTGTGTTGGGGGAGGAGGGCAAAGGGGGGAACCCAGGAGAAGCAGTTGTGAGAATGACCCCTGAGGAAACACAGGGACAGAACTTCTTGGGCACAGAGCCCAGTGAAGAGGCAGGCTTGGGGATTTCTGAGCAAGGAGACTTCCTGCGGCTGTTTGTTTCTCCTGTGATCAGAGAAATGGGATTTACTGCCCGTTTTTTGTAAATAAATAAGATGACACTGAGACTAGAGCTGACTAGAGCATTGATTTCTCCTAATGGCAACAGCCCTGCAAGGCAACACTATTTGACAACATGAAGTTTCTCCCCAACAGGATGCCCTGAGTTTCAGGTACCAAGTTCAGACTGGACCATGTTCTTGTAACACTTTGCCCTAGCTGGGATGAAGCGTCCAGTCGTCTACTGACAAGTGGAGCAAATTATTAAGGGAACAGAGCCGGGACAGGAGAATTGAGGCTACATCTCTGAAGAGTGAGTCGGAAAGCAGAATTTCCGTTTCCAACGTTTCAAAATTTGTTTTCACTAGGGACCTGTTCCAGTGAAGAGCAGGCCTTGAGCTACTCACCCTGAATGCCCAGTGCAATTACCGCTGTAGCCAGGATCACGTTGCCAGCCAAAGCAATCCACAGAACGGACCCGTGCCGACGTGCAAATCCCCGGAGATCTGTGAGATACAATATTCAGTGAAGCACTTTCTGTAGCTACTTAAGGACGTGTTAAACAAAGAGGCATATGTGCTTATCTGGATTTCTGTCTCTCTGGCCACTCGGGGGATGTGCTACCCTGCAAACGAAAAATCGCAGTGCCAGATCTCAGAGCACAGATCTACTGACTCCGGCTGTGGGATTAAAAATAGCAGTGTAGACACTCTGGCTGGATCCCAGGCTCTGAGACCCTCACAAGATTTCAGAGCCTGCCCAAACCGGGACGTCTGCAATTTTTAGCCCTGCAGCCCAAGTCAGTTGGTCCGGGCTCTGACAGTGCCACGGGTGTTTCTTTGCAGTGTAGACATAAAGGCAGTGTGATACTGGAGCCAGTTGTAAAGCTGTCAGACGGGGATACACTATTCTTAGGAGGCTCCCATTGACCGGCTAGCCAGAGTTTTTGACTGGTATTTCTGGAGCATTTTGAAACTATTGGAAATGTGGGTGAGATTTCAGCAGAGGTTTTAATCTTTTTGTCCCCTCTGCAGTCCTGTCCAGTTAGCCCATGAGAAAAGCGGTCAGCAGCAGGAGTGATTTGGGGCTATCTACCAAACAGACATATAATCCATTGCAGTTAAGGGGCCAGATTTCAATTGTATCTAAACATACACTGTTCCTGTCTTGCGCTCAGTGTCCTGCTTGTTAGCTTAGTTTCAGCACTGAGCCAAAGAAGCAGAACCCTTCAGCACCTGTTCAGACGCCTCATGTCCTTCTCTTTGCTATGTGGTGGCATGACTTGCGATCTTTTGTGATGTTGAACATCTGATAGCAGACACTGGGATAGAATCATGGAATGATAGGACTGGAAGGAACCTCGAGAGGTCATCAAATCCAGTCCCCTGCCCTCATAGAATCATAGAAGATTAGGGTTGGAAGAGACCTCAGGAAGTCGTCTAGTCCAACCCCCTGCTCAAAGCAGGACCAATCCCCAACTAAATACCAGCCAGGCCTTTGTCAAGCCTGACCTTAAAAACCTCTAAGGAAGGAGATTCCACCACCTCCCTAGTAACCCATTCCAGTGCTTCACCACCCTCCTAGTGAAATAACGTTTCCTAATATCCAACCTAGACCCCCCCATCCCCACCCCTGCAACTTGAGACCATTGCTCCTGGCACTCATAGCAGGACCAAGCACCATCTAGACCAGGGGTAGCCAACCTGAGCTTGAGAAGGAGCCAGAATTTACCAATGTACATTGCCAAAGAGCCACAGGAATACGTCAGCAGCCCCCATCAGCTCCCCTTCCGCCCACCAGCAGCCCTGCCGATCAGCGCCTCCCCCTCCCTTCCCGTACCTCCCGATCAGCTGTTTCGTGGCATGCAGGAGGCGGGGGGAGGAGGGGAGAGCGAGGGCATGGCAGGCTCAGGGGAGGGGGCGGGAAGGGGTGGAGTGGGGGCAGGGCCTGTGGCAGAGCCAGGGGTTGAGCAGTGAGCACCCCCCGGCACATTGGAAAGTTGGCGTCTGTAGCTCCAGCCCTGGAGTCGGTGCCAATACAAGGAGCCGCATATTAACTTCTGAAGCGCCGCACGTGGCTCCGGAGCCACAGATTGGCCACCCCTGATCTAGACCATCCCTGACAGGTGTTTGTCTAACCTGCCCTTAAAAATCTCCAATGATGGAGATTCCATAACCTCACTTTATCCTTCTGTTCCTTCCATCCTTCTACACCACTTCCATCCGTCCCAGCTCCCTAGCTAATTCCATTTGCAGCCTCAACGCCTGTCTCTGCTGCGCTCGCCCGGCATCCCCTTGTGCTGGCGCCTGATTCGGATCTCAGCTGCACTCACTGAATTCAGAATGAGAAGTGAGAGCAGAACCGGGCCTCAGTCCAAGGACTTCAGTGGGGTCACTCCAGATTTATGCCAAGGTCACTGAGATCAGAATTCAGCCTGGACTCCGCTGAACGCAGTGGGGTCACTGCCTTTACACTGGGCTCCCCAAGATTTGGATCTTGGCTCCTCCTTCCAAATCCAATAATCAAGTTCTACTCACGGAGTCTCCCAGATTTGCCACCCTGAACATGCCCGTTCCTTCTCTTCTCACTCGCAACTCACTCCATTTATTACAAAGACGCTTGGGGCCAAATCCCCAGCTAATGCGAATCAGCCAGAGCTGCATGGGAGTCAGTGGGCCAGATCTCCAGCTGGTGTATCAATCTAACTTACTGAAATCCCCCAGAAGATGGATAAAAGCTGCTATTACATTTTACTGCCCTGGCATGTGAGTGTAAAGGATGTTCCCAGCTGCAAAGATTCCAGTAATATTTATACATTCATGTGGCTGTAAAGAGAAACCAAATGTTCTGTGTTAAGCTAAAGACTGGCAGATACCAGGACAAGCTTTTCCTAGGGTGCTGAGCAGCGCCTGGTAGCTAGAAAATTGCTCTCTGAACTCCGCCAGCTAAACTTTAATAAACACCCATGCGGAAAGCAGAACCCTAAACTTAGGACAAATCAGGGAAAGAAAATCAAATTCACTTACCGTGGTGGTTAAGGGGAGAGGGTTGGCTGGTGGGGGATGAGTCTTCCAGGACATTTATATCAGCATAGATTATTTCCTCAGTCATGGTCCAGACAGCAAAAGAAGGCAGCACCCAGCAAGGGACGCTGTGTGGAAGGGCAGCCGCTGAGATGTACGTGCAATCCAAGGTGAGTGGTGCCTCCAAAATCAGGAAGTAGCACCTGTCAGGTGCTGGTGAATTTCCTTCCTATCTCAGCGCTGGGGGTTTCCTTCATTAACAGGTCTCATGTCCTTACACCAGAGGCAGGGACGGGGCGCTGACAGAAAGCTGTCCTGTTGGGCAGCGAGCCCCCAACACGAGAAATTCTGCCTTCAAAAAGGGCATGACAGTAAAGTGTTCCGCGGTTCCATGGCGGTTTCCCCCTGGGGTCGGCCATCTTGAATCCAGACACGTTGCCAACGGCTTTGGGATGACTAGTCCCAAGCTTTGATGCTCTGATGCTCCCTTGTCCCCACAGCTGGTGCGCTCGATGGACGCTGGGCGTGAACCCTCTTTCACAAGGGCCACTGCCCTGCTGCAGGGACTTGAACTTGAGCATGAGTCACAGCCGTGTAGCACCAGCCGTTAAGTCACCAGGTTCCCACCAGCAGCAGGGGCTGAGTTTTGAGGGGTCCTTCTCGCCTTTATACGCCCCCGAGGGCCCTGCAGCCGTCCCCGCTCATGTCAGCGTCATGACGGCCGACTCGATGGTCACCCAAAAATAGCAGCACTGGGCGTTAAAGGTCACTTTCCATGACACCCAACCCCACCCACTGCTCAGCTGCCGCTGGGGCAAAGTGTGGCTTGGAAGCGAAGAGAACGATGCCTGGGCCCACGTCCTGAGAGGAGAACGATTGTTATTTAATTTTTTCCCTCCAAGTTCCTGGCACTTGGTGCTCCCCAAAAATGAGCTGTGCCCCTGCCTCCCAGCACTGGCCACATACGCTCAGCTGTGAGACACCAAGTGAGGGTCGCCCACGGGCCCAGATGAGAGGAAGGATGAGGGTAACACTAACAGGTTTCCACAGTTGCTCAATGTATATGTGAAGGTCATTGCTTACAGCACAGTGAGGAGGGACTAAGTGTGTTCTTGCAGTATTTTTAGAATGGACTCACCTACTCAAGGCCTGTTTCTATGCAGGTATGTATGGACCAGCGAAAGCTGCAGCCTGACTGGAAATTACCTTACCAAACTTGCTTCAACAACAGTGATCGACCCCAGCTAAACCACGACTGAGCTTGTGGTTTTGTGTTTTTTTTTCCTCCTGTGTGGGCTCTGCGCACCATTCCTCTGCTTGTAGTAGGTGATGAAAACTGACAGCACTCAGATCTAGATTGTGAAGGCAGCCCCCTGACTGGCACCCTCTTGATAGATGTACCCGCCTCAGAATGTTGTCACTCTGTGTCCGCATTCAACAGCCATGCCTGGGGTGAAGACTGGTGATGGAAAATGGTTTTCTTTTTCTCCTGTGGAAACGTCAGGTTCGTGGGGAAAAAACCAAACTCCAAAATACTTGAGCCCCACATGTTGCTACAGTGCCTCGTGGGACCTGTAGTTCTCCATAATTCATAGATTGCAAAGCCAGAAGGGACCACAGTGACCTCAGGTATAGCAAACACCATAGAACTTCCCCAAAATCATTCTGATCTGAACTAGAGCAGGTTTCTTCACACAATGCATAGTCAACCTGTGGAACTCCTTGCCAGAGGATGTTGTGCAGGCCAAGATCATAGCAGGGTTCAAAAAAGACCTAGATAAATTCATGGAGGATAAGTCCATCAATGGTTATTAGCCAGGATGGGCAGGGATGGGTGTCCCTAGCCTCTGTTTGCCAGAAACTGGAAATGGGCTACAGGGGATGAATCATTTGATAATTACCTGTTCTGTTCATTCCCTCTGGGGCACCTGGCATTGGCCACTGTTGGAAGACAGGACATTGGACAAGATGGACCTTTGCTCTGACCTAGTATGGCCATTCTTATGTTTTCAATCTGTTGCACCTTGCATTTTGCTGTGATGCTGGGAGAACCTTCCCAGCCCCAAAGAAGAACTCTGGTGTCTCAAAAGCTTGCCTCTACCCCCAGCTGAAGTTGCGCCAATAAAAGATATCACCTTACCCACATTGTCTCTCTATCACTCTCAGGCAGGTTTTCTAATCCTTTAATCATTCTTGTGGCCCTCCTCTGACCCCTCTGCAATGTATCAACGCCCTTTGTGAATTGTGGATGCTAGTGTTGGATGCAGGATTCCAGCAGTGGCGGCACCAGTGCCAAATCCAGAGGTAAAACCATTTTCTACTTCTACTCGTGATTCCCCTATTACACATCCAAGTATCACAGCGTCACACTGGGAGCTTGCATTCAGCTGATTATCCACCAAGACCTGCCCGCCCCGGACTTTTTCAGAGTCCCAGGATAGAGCCCCCACCCTATCGGCAAGGCCTGATTTCTTTGCTCCTACATGGATGGCTTTACATTTTTGAAGCATTATTATTAAGGGACTGAGCGGCAGGTTGGAGTAGGAAATTCCCTTTGATCAGTAAGCTGTGTGGTAAGTGGGCAGTGTTAGTATTAGCACTACAGGCATCCTGTAGATTGTATCAGTATTTGAATATGGGTGTCTAAGCAGGAAGCTGTGGGTGTGTTGCTGCTGCTGTCGCCGCCTACCATACTAATATTGTCTCATTGTTTCGTAGTAACCTAACACACACACCCCCCTCTGTCTGTATCCACTGTTATCTCTTAGAATCATAGAATCAGAAGGCCTCACAAGGGTCATCTAGTCCAGCGGTTCTCAACCTTTCCAGACGACTGTCCCCCTTTCAGGAGTCTGATCTAGTTTGCGTACCCCCAAGTCACCTCACTTAAAAAATGCTTGCTTACAAAATCAGACAAAAAAACACAAAAAAGTGTCACAACCACTGTTACAGAAAAATGTCTTCGTTTCTCATTTTGCCATATAATTATGAACTAAATCAATTGGAATAAAAGTACTGTGCTGACATTGCAGTGTATAGTCTATAGAGCAGTATAAACAAGTCATTGTATGAAATTTTAGTTTGTACTGACTTTGCTGGTGCTTTTTATGTAGCCTGTTGTAAAAGGAGGCAAATATCCAGATGAGTTGACCTGCCCCTTGGAAGACCCCTGGGTACTCCCAGGGGTATGTGAACTCCTGGTTGGGAACCACTGGTCTAGTCTAACCCCCTTACGAGAAAAATGCAGGATTGTTGTGTCTACACCTTCCAAGACAGATAGCTTAGACTTGGAATGTCAGCTTTTTGGGGCAGGGAACTGTCTTTTCACCCTTTGTTTGTACAGAGCCTAGCACAACAGTGTCCTGGGACATGCCACTACGATGATGCAAAATAATCAATAATAATAATAATGTAATTCTCTGGCAGGGGAGCCTAGTGGCTCAAGCACAGGACTGGGACTCAGGAGACCTGGGTTCCATTCCCTGCTCTGCCACTGGCCTGCTGGGTGACCTCTGTGCCTCAGTTTCCTCATCTGTAAAATAAGGATACTGCCCTCTTTGGTAAAGTGCTTTGAGCTCTACTGCTGCAACGCACTAGAGAAGAGTGAGGTGTTGTTCTCCAGGAGGTCTGACTCAGTACTGCCAACTTCAAATGTCCAAAAATCAAGAGTCAGGCATTAAAATAATCTCAGGAGATTGGTTACGATTCATTAATAAAGTTGCCGCTTTCCTCTAGCCCAAAGCAAGAGTCCAAACTCTCAGCCTGGCAGCGTTTGCTTTGATTAAAGACAGGCAGCAGGGCTGGAAGATCAAGGAAAGTTGCTCTCAGGGCTTGTCTACACAGGGGGATAATGCACACATATGGGAGTATGATTTCTGAAGCCCATTAATGTGTTATTCACAACTAGTCCATGTAGGCCCTGCTGGTGCACATTGAAGTGCCCCAGTGTGTTTTAACATTATGTGTAATGAAAGAGGTGTCGGGACTCAAGCAATTTTTTTACATCCATAACTGATGCAGCAAGCCCAGAGGTGCCGGGGCTCTGAACTGCCAGGCCCAGAGACGCCAGGTTTATGAACTGCCAAGCCCAGAGACGCCAGGCCCAGAGGTGCCGGGGCTATGAACTGCCAGGCCCAGAGGTGCCGGGGCTACAAACTGCCAGGCCCAGAGATGCCAGGGACAAACAAGGAAATATCGGGACAGTCCCGATAAAATTGGGACGTCTGGTCACCCTACACCCACCACCCACCCGTCCTCCAGAGCTTCTCTGCACTGGGTACCATGAGTGCTGTTAACCACAGCATTTCAGATGGGGCTGAGGGGAGCAGCAGTGACATCTTGTGGCCAGTCAGGGTAGCTCTCAGTACATACAATACCACAGGGCACAAAAGCACAGGAGAGTGAGAGGGGAAGGGATGGGATAGAACAGAGTGAGGAAGAAGGCAGAGGCTGCTGGGACATGGCATGAAGGGACATCAGGAGTCTACCCATCATGCCACACACAGACACACATCAGGGCCCTGTTGTGCCGGGCGCTGCACAGACACACAGGGAGAGACAGTCCCATTGACTTTTCCTTGCTATTTGTTCCTGTGCATTGTGGGATGTGTCTTCTTCAGGATACATCATCCATTTGAATGGACCATATTTTCCTGTTATTATTTTAAAAAGACTCAACAAACAATATTTTATTAAAATATATTTATTTTAAATAAATAAAAAAGACTGAATGAAATCACTTTAGACAAATTCCTTTGTCATATAATAATAATAATTGATAATACCCAGTTCCTATATGGCTAATCTCAAAGCCAAGGGACCCAACAAGGACATCCATGAGTCATTCTTAAACTAACTAGGGCTCTGAGCCCGTGATCAGAACCTTACACTAGGGCCAAATCCCATTGAATTCATAGTGTGAGAGGGTCCTTTGGAGGAAAATATCATCCAATTTCCCTTCTTTACTGTCTCCAGTAGGTACTGAATGCTGACCTCCCCATAGGACATTACTGAGAGAGGGCTGGAGATGTTCACCTTCATGGGAGACATTAATCCCTCCCACATAGTCATTGCTGGATACCCACTATGGTTAGAGAAACTGTCCTTTGACAAAAACCTTAAACTGAGCTTCCTTCTGCCCCATGCGTGTTGTGTTGTGGTGAGGGATGCATTTAAGTGTTGGGTAACTATGTTGTGGGCCACTCCTTTGTGGGGTGAGGGGCAGAGCAGTACTTTAAAGTCATGTTTTAGGCCTCCTGAACTGTGATTTACAATATGGAATAATTAAGGAACGGCCTCAGATGAGTCCGTTGAGGAAGAAATCTCAGCAGGAAACTTTGGCCACAGATCCACTGTCAGCCCCTGTCAAGAAAGCAAAAACATCTGTTCAGTGAGTGGTGTGGTTTTTTATCCATACAGAAAGAACAATCTGAAACTTTGAGCCTGGATTACATTAAGAGAAATGATAAAAATAAGAACTAAATCAAGTCTCTAGAGAGAGCACAGTGTGTGTGTCTCTCTCTCTCTCTGTAACAGTCTGCAACACCTCTGAGAACCAAAATGGCAGCTTGCAGGGAAGAGGTGCATAGCCATTTAAAAGTTTCAGTGCACAGAAAATAAAACTATCCATAGGTTTATCACAATGAGTAAGTAGTTAAAGAGAAGCTGCAACTGAGAATTAAAAGGGAGCTATCAATTTGAAAAGCACATTTCCATATGACAATTTGGTGTTTATTATTATTACAAATAACCTCTAAGGCCATGTCTTCATTCAGATTTTCAGCTGTGAGTTAACAAGTTTGAACTAATTTTTTGTTAAGTGGAGCTAGTCAAATAATGGATTTTTCAGTTCTCTGGCAATTCCAAAAATCTTGGTGGGAAAACATTGGTCTCAGGTCAAATCAAAAATGAAATTTCAACAAAAAGTTTAAAACTTAATAATAATTTCAGGTTGAAGTAGATGTTTTGACAAAATCAATTCAATTTTGACCATTTCCCCCTTTTTTCAAATATAATTTTTTTTAAAGTCAATTCGCACAGGAAAATTAAAACATTTAATTTTGAAAATGCCAAAATGAAACATTGTTCTTTTTTTCTGAATTTGTTTCCTTTTGTTTTTGAGGCAAAAAATATTCACCCACGTCCAATATTAAGTAACATGATTGTAAATGCGCGTGTGGGCATGACACGTATGTTTATTCCTACTTGTATTTAAATGTGGGGTGAAGAAGAATTTACAACTATATTAAACACATTAGTTAACTCATTTTAATCATATTTTAACATAAGTGTAGACAAACCCTAAAATAATTAACAGAGATAAGAAGAAACCTTTTACTTTCCTCTATTTGTTCCTATCTCAGATGTCCAATGCCAATGATTTAAAAGTCCGTGTTAACTATTTCACTGCTCAAAGAATGTGAGAAAAGAGAGGGAGGAGAGTCATTATGAAGATCTCTATGAATGCCAACTCATTCTAATGCCACAGGAAGGAAATTTGGGAAATTATTGCCAATTTCCCCCACAATCAAGAAGGAGCAACATCCAAAAACCCATAAGAACCCAGAGACCTTCCCTGATCATATTTTTAACATCTGAACAATCTACTCTGAGAGACAATAGAACGGGTCAGACATTTTTCATTGAAACGTTTTTACATGTCAGACTGTTTCATTTACAAACACAAACAGGCGCTACAGCTTATGTTTTCTAGATCGAAGTATCCATCAGTACTGAGTAGCTGCCGTCTTTCATGATTTAAAAACAATAAAATAATGGACTATTTCAACTTTTATATTATGTCATATTATAACATCAGTAGCAGTAATGCATTTTATGCACTGATATTCACGTCATGGAATAATATCAAAAATGGAAATGAAAAAACTCATAACAAAATAAAAAATGCTAAACAAAAATGTTAACATGCCAATAATTTTTTTTTTCTAAAACCAAACGTTTTTCAGAATTTCCAAGCTGGAGGAAAATTTCAAATATATCTGCGCGTGTTCCGATTTGGAATGAAAATATTTCAAAATGTCAAAACTTCTGGGAAACAGAAATTCGGAGTTTTGACCAGCTCTAAGTGGCATCTAATTTTGGCATCTCAAATCAGTGGAACTTGGTTTGGAGGTAGGGTGACCAGATCACACAGGTGAAATATCGGGACAATTCGTGTCCCGACCGAAGGTAGGTCGGGACGTGGGACAAATAAGCAAATATTGGGACAGTCCCGATAAAATCGGGACATCTGGTCACCTTATTTGGAGGACAGTCGTGGGAGAGTACCACTACTATTTTCCTGTCTGTCCTCCACTCAAAGCCTGGTCATCAGTAGTGAGTGGTTGCTGCCCAAAACCACCCTGCCGGAGCCTCACTCTCATAAGCCACACCTCTTATTTTGTCCAACATCAGGCCTCTGATTCTACTCAGAATATTTCAGGCACAGCAACTGAGTGGTGGTGGTGGTGGTATAGACTCTGCCCAAGGATTATAAACACCATGTGACCCTTCCTCTCTCCTGCATTTAATGACAGAGCTGATTAGATTCACTTGAGAGTCTTTTGTTCTGGCTCACTAGAGCTCAGATCACTGATAACCAGGTAAGTGCTAAGTCTTAGATCTACTGTGTGACAGCGTCTCTGGTGAAACTGCCCAGCCTGCACTACCAGAGGTTCCCCCATTAAGAGCTGACTAAGGCCAACAACCATGAGTGGGATGCGGTAGAGGGAGAGGGGAGCGGCGTGTTAAAGGAACATTTGTTTGCTGGACTTTCACACCGCGAGGTGAGGAACTGAGGCGAAGGATACTGCCCAGCGAACTCGGGGGTGAGTGTTTTGCTCATGGTCATGTTTTCGAATCCTGCTTGTGGCGCTTTCCTGAATGAATGCCAGATTTCTTTCCCCTTTTTATTAGCTGTTTTCTTTGCTATACACAGACGCAGTGCTTGCGAGAGGGGAAGTACTGTGTCATCGAGGTGCCCAGATGTGCAATTTTCCCAGATTTCTGGGTGGGGGGCTCAAACTGGTTCTGTTGCATTGTCGAAAGGAACCCCTAGATATTGAACCCGGCCCTTGTTGCTGCCGACTCCACCTGGTAGAAAGGTTACATTTATAGGTGCAGGAACAAAGGATTCTGGGGGTGTGGCAGCACCCCCTGGCTTGAAGTGGTTTCCATTATATACAGGGTTTACTGTTTGGGTCAATGGTTCTCAGCACCCCCACTGTACAAATTGTTCCGGTGCCTCTGGTTACATTTACCTCCATGGGCATGGACATGCTGAATGTATCCCAGACAGAAAATAATACTGCCTAAAATGTAACTAAATCAGAATGGAAGCATTGCAAACACACCCTGCATTGGGGTAAATGCCAACACAAGGTGCAAGATATCAGAGTCCAGACTAGCAAGGGGAATGAGTCTCGCAAGCTTTTGATCTGTTTTTATAAAGCAGCAGACTCAGGGTTTATTTTTAGACTACCAGGTATGGAAGTATTCTCAATTCATGTCACTCTCCTTTGGACATATGCACAGATACATAGTGAGAGACAGGCCCTGCCCCAGCTGAGATCAGGGTCCTGTTGTGTCGGGTGCTGCAAAGACACACAGGGAGAGACAGTCCCTGCCCCAGCTGAGATCAGAGCCCTGTTGTGTCGGGTGCTGCACAGACACACAGGGAGAGACAGTCCCTGCTCCAGCTGGGATCAGGGCCCCGTTGTGTTGGGCGCTGCACAGACACACAGGGAGAGACAGTCCCTGCCCCAGCTGGGATCAGGGCCCCGTTGTGCCGGGCGCTGCACAGACACACAGGGAGAGACAGGCCCTGCCCCAGCTGAGATCAGGGCTCTGTTGTGTCGGGTGCTGCACAGACACACAGGGAGAGACAGTCCCTGCCCCAGCTGAGATCAGGGCCCCGTTGTGCCGGGCGCTGCACAGACACACAGCGAGAGACAGGCCCTGCCCCAGCTGAGATCAGGGCCCTGTTGTGCTGAGCTGAGGATCTGGCCCACTTGCCTCCAAACTCCTCCCCAAATGAGTTGTCAGTGTGTGTGTTGCTGTGGGGAGTTGATTTTTTTGTTTCTTGTTTCAGTGCCTCCCTTGTGAGTGTGGGGAGGGGCAGAAAAAAAAAACAATTCATGAAATGGAGTCTGACTGGTCTTTGAAAACGGTGTAAGAAACCCCACACCCTGTGATCTCCATGTCTGGGTGGGATCTGGGGGTCCCAGCTCAAGGCTGGGGGTGTAGGAGGGGGATGGGGATGTTGGTGCTGGTAGCAATGAAGAGTGTGACAGGGTGACAGAGAGTGAAGGGAAGGCTTCTGGCTGTAACAACCACATAGCACAAAATGTCCACTGGAAAGTGAAAATACCTCAGGAACCGAAGGACGACACACCACCACATTGCTCATCCCATAGAGCGGGGTTCCCACCTGAGCCTCCTACCCACCCACCCCCACCTGGGGGTCCTTGTCCCCACTCCCAGAGAATGGGCTTCAGGCAGAGCGGGCTCAGGAGAGGGAGTGGGGAGAACACAGAGGGGAAGAGACTGACGTGAGGAGTGCAAAGGAAGGAGGGAGGAGGGAGAACACCAGATGGCGGAAAAAGAGGAACAGCCGAACAGGAGAAATGCAGCAATGGGCAAGGGAAAGAGAGAGAGGATCAGGGTAGAAAGTGGAACTGAAGAAGGAAAAGGAAAGAGAAGAGAGGAGGGAGAAGAAGAAGAACAGAAAGAGAATTAGGGAGGGAAGGTGGGAGCAGCCCCCAGCAACTGCAACAAAGCAAACCCGGGGCTGGGAATTAACCCCTCAGTCACAGCCCCTGGAATCCATGCACCCCTGAGAGGTGAAACACTGATGAGAGGCGGGGGTGTGTGTGTCAGAGTTGCACCCCTCAATCTGACCCCCCTCCCTGCACCACGTAACCTAAACACCAGCTCCCCACATCAGCCTGGAATCAGGGAGGTATTTGCTACTATAGAGAGACACCCAGGTGGGATGTTAGCTGGCGGGGTGGGGGCTTGAAAAAATTCCACCGCCCTGTGGTGGAAGCATGGAGTCCCAGCTGCCGGGCAATCCCTTGCATCCCAACCCCGCTCCATGGCAGCAGGGCAGGGCTGGGGAACCCACCCAGTGACTCCCGTCCCCGACAGAAGCCACAGGACAGGGGAAGCCCCGCCCAGCCTGGCAGAAGCCACAGGATGGGGGAAGCTGCACCTGACCCAGCTCTTTGGCAGACGTGCCAGGCAGGGCAGGAGAAGCCCTAGAACCTGATCCTGAATTATACATATAAACTGATGGGGTCTAAATGCAGAAGCATGGTGGTTGGCGGGGGAAGAAAGACCCAGCACCCAGACATCCACTGCAGCTCTGGGACTGGAGGATCTCTGACTCCCCACTGGGCCCAGAGCTGTGGCATGGGGACAGAGCTTCTCCAATGTTGGGGCCAGAGGAGGGAGAAAGAAGCAAAAGGGGTTGCGGGGCTGCAGTGGGGGGACAGAATGGGGGAGGCCCTGGGTGGAACAGGGGCAGCCCCATCCCTGGGGAAGGGACAGAAAGGGGTGGAGCTGTGGGCAGGGCTGCAGGTCGAAGCGGCAGAACAGGGGCAGGGCTGTAGGCAGAAGGGGTGAGGAGGGGCCTCCCAGTTGCCCAATTCCAATATATCTTTTTTGAGATGGGGTGACCACATGTGCACACAGTATTCAAGATGTGGGCATACACGTGGATTTATATAGAGGCAATATGATCTTTTCTATCCTATTATCTATCCCTTTCTTAATGATTCCCAACATTCTGTTTGGTTTTTTGACTGCCGCTGCACATTGAGTGGAGGTTTTTAAGAGAACTATCCACAATGACTCCAAGATCTTTCTTGAGTGGGAACAGCAAATTTAGACCCCATCACTTTATATGTATAGTTGGGATTATGTTTTCCAATGTGCATTACTTTGCATTTATCAACATTAAATTTCATCTGCCATTTTGTTGCCCAGTCACCCAGTTCTGAGAGATCCTTTTGTAGCTCTTCGCAGTCTGCCTGGGACTTAACTATCTTGAGTAGTTTTGTATCATATGAAAATTTTACCACCTCACTGTTTAGATCATTTATGAATATGTTGAATAGGACTGGGCCCAGTACAGACCCCTGGGGGACACCACTATTTACCTCTCTCCATTCTGAAAACTGACCATTTATACCTACCCTTTGTTTCCTATCTTTTAACCAGTTACCAATCCACTTACGAGTTGGAGTGCATTAAAGCAGCCCCATGCGCTCTAACTCACGACGTGTCCACGCTGGCAAGGCACGTAAAGCGCACTGACTGGCTTGCAGCTTCCTGAACAGGCCTGTGTTCCGAAAGATGCGTGCATCATGTACCTTTCCGGGCCAGTCTGTGTTAATGTCCATGAAACACCAACGCCCATGGTGATCCACAAGTACCTGGAGAACCATAGAGAAATACCCATTCTGATTAACGTACTCTGAGGCTAGGTGGGCTGGTGCCAGAATTGGAATATGTGTCCCATCTAGCACCCCTCTGCAGTTAGGGAAACCCATTTGTGCAAAGCCATCCACAATGTCATGCACGTTACCCAGGGTCACGGTTCTTCTGAGCAGGATACGATTAATGGCCCTGCAAACTTGCATCAACACGATTCCAACGGTCGACTTTCCCACTCCAAACTGGTTAGCGACCGATCGGTAGCTGTCTGGAGTTGCCAGCTTCCAGATTGCAATAGCCACCTGCTTCTCCACTGGCAGGGCAGCTCTCAAACTCGTGTCCTTGCGCCGCAGGGTGGGGGCGAGCTCCTCACACAGTCCCATGAAAGTGGCTTTTCTCATCCGAAAGTTCTGCAGCTGCTGCTCGTCATCCCAGACTTGCATGACAATGTGATCCCACCACTCCGTGCTTGTTTCCCAAGCCCAAAAGCGGCGTTCCACGGTGGTGAGCATGTCCGTGAATGCCCCAAGCAATCTCATGTCATATGTGTTACGCAAGTTGATATCATTGTTGGACTCCTCACTGTTAGTTTGTAGCGTAAGGAGTAACTTGACTGCCAAACGTGACGTGCTGGTGAGACTCATCAGCATACGCCTCAGCAGTTCGGGCTCCATTTCCACAGACCGAAAGGGAAGACAGTACAAAAAATGTCGAAAGATGGCGCCAAATGTGGACAGAAGCACAGGGATTGCTGCGATGCGAAGCAATGCATCACGGGGCGTTTGGGACAGGACCAGAATGCCCCGCACCTCTCACCCGCTTCCCAAAAGCCACAGCGCCAGAATGGGAAGAGGTGCTCTATGGGATAGCTGCCCATAATGCACCGCTCCCAATGCCACTGCAAGTGCCGTAAATGTGGCCACGCCAGTGCGCACGCCGCTGACAGTGTGGACACACTGCAGCGCTTTGCATACTGGGCTCTACGAAGGCGAGTTTAACTCACAGCGCTCTATATCTGCAAGTGTAGCCATGCCCTAAGAAACAAGTAAATAGGCTGCAGCGAATAGGCAGTGGCGTAGCCAGGTGGAGGAAACAGGGGGAGCGCTCAAAAAAAAAAGGTGCCACCTGCTGCGGCGCTTTTACTCACCCGGCGGCGCTCCAGGTCTTCAGCGGCACTGAAGGATCCTGTTGTGTATTTGGTGGTCGTGGTAATAGAACCGTGTGTTGCTATGGCAACTGAGTTAGATTATTAGGGGATAGCCCAGCCAGCTTGGCTGGCTGTTGGTTAGTTCTGAGTGTGGCAATAAATGGCTGCTCCAAGGTTTACAGCTCTCTGTGTCTCCAGTGATTTCTTCCTAAAACTGTTGCCCCCAAGGATATAACAACGTGGCGACGAGGATGGGATCCCTGGGCTGCCCCAGCAACAGAAGGAAGTAGAAGTCAAGATACAAAAAAAAACAAACCTTGTTTGCTGCTGGAAGGGGGTGAGAACTGGCTTGTTTGCACTGATTGTGCAAACTGAAACTAAAATCATGGCTACACTTACAGGGCCACTGGAACCTTTTGAGGAGACTATAGTGCAATGGCATTGTATATATTGAGTGTTTTGAGCTTTTTGTTGTTGCAAATGACATTACAGAAGAGAAGACGGTGCCAATATTCTTAAGTGTTGTAGGGGCTAAGACCTACTCCCTGCTACGCAGCTTACTCCACCCTGTTAAGCCAGAAACTAAATCTTACAGTGACATTGTGTAGGGTTACCATTCGTCCGGATTTACCCGGACATGTCCTCCTTTTGTGTGCTAAAAATAGCGTCCGGGGGGAATTTGTAAAGCACTCACAATGTCCGGGATTTCCCCCTCCCCCGGCAGAGCAGAGCGAGCGGCTGGGAGGGCAGCAGGAAAGTCCCGGGCTGGACTCCGGAGCAGCTTCCTCCTCTCTGCATTCTGAGCCGGCCGGCAGCTCCTCCTCCTGCAGCCCGGTCCGGCAGCCCTGTGCAGGGCCAGGGACCGGGTTTTGTGTTGTGCAGGGGAGCTCAGCCATGTGTCCGGCTGGCACAGAGCCCAACACCCTGTTCTGAGCAGCAGGGTAAGGGGGGGCAGGAGAAGGGACAGGGAGGTTCTGGAGGGGGCAGTCAAGAAACGGGGGGGGGGCTTTTGGAGGGGAGTGGAGAAAGTTTTGGGCAGTCAGGGTACAGGTAGGGGGTAGGGTCCTGGGGGGCAGTTGGGGGAGGGTCTTAGGAGGGGGCAGTTAGGGGACAAGGAACAGGGAGTCTTAGGTAGGGGGTGGGGTTCTGGAGGGCAGTTAGGAGCGGGGGTCCCAGGAGGGGGCAGTCAGGGGACAAGGAGCGGGGTAGGGGGCTGGGAGTTCTGGGGGGGAGCTGTCAGGGGGCAGGAGTGTGGAGAGGGATCGGAGCAGTCAGGGGACAGGGAGCAGAGGGGTTTAGATGGGTTGGGAGTTCTGGGGGGGGCTGTCAGGGGGTGGGGAGTGGTTGGATGGGGCGTGGGAGTCCCAGGGGTCTGTCTGGGGGTGGGGGTGTGGATAAGGGTTGGGGCAGTCAGGGGACAAGAGGCAAGGAGGCTTAGATAGGGAGTGGAGTCCCGGGGGGCAGTTAGGGGCAGGGGTCCCAGGAGGGGGCAGTCAGGGGACAAGGAACAGGGGGAGGGTTGGGGGTTCTGGGGGGGCGGGAAGTGGGAGGGGCAGGGGCGGGGCTAGGGCGGGGCTCCTCCCGTCCTCTTTTTTGCTTGTTGAAATATGGTAACCCTAACATTGTGGAAATTCTGGGGTCCCATTTTTCTCCCAAACCACTGGTAATTGCTGAACGATCTAGGTTCCACAAACGAGACCAGAAAGAAGATGAAACAGTTGTACAATTTGTAGCAACGTTGAGAAAGCTAGCAGAACACTGTGAATTTAAGGAGATGTTAAAGGATGCCCTACGTGACAGGTTAGTGTGTGGCCTGCACAGTGAAGCTATACGGAAGCACCTATTGACAGAGGCTCAGCTTACCTTACAGAAGGCCATTGATATTGCTGTCTCCATAGAACTGGCTACAAATAAGGCACAATCCATCGGTGCATCCCCTAGGGTGCATAAGGTGTCACAAGAACCAACCCACAAAACTGTGGGGAGTCAGGAATGTTACCGCTGTGGTAAGCCGGGTCACCCTGCATCAGAATGCTGGTGTAAGGACCTGGTGTGTCGACACTGTGGCAAAAAGGGACACATTGAGTGTGTCTGTAAACAAAAGAAAAAGAGGCCTGTGGTGTGGCCGACCAAAAAGGGAAATCTGCATACCCTAGAGCAGACCCAGGATAATCAAGGAGACACCTCATCACAAGAAGAAGAGCCACTCCATGTTTTGTCTTTGGCAGTGGGCTCACATGAATACTGGGTAACCCCGTTGTTGGACGGCAAATCTATACGCATGGAACTGGACACCGGTGCAGCCGTCTCGCTGGTCTCCGAGACTGTGTATAAAGAAAAGCTACAGCATCTTCCGCTTAAGGCAACATAAACTGTTCAGAAGACGTATACGGGAGAAGCTGTGCCCATGTTGGGCACTATGGATGTTAAGGTGGAGCTCAATGGACAGGCTGTTAAATTGCCACTGTTTGTGGTGAGAGGTAATTACCCAGCCTTAATGGGTAGGTCTTGGCTTGGGCAGAAGTGCACCGAGTGACTAAAGAAGAAACCGATGTGCCGCCGAAGACCCAGAGCCCCGCCGGGTGAGTAAATGAAAAGTGTCGCAGCGGGTGGTGCCTTTTTTTTTTATCGCTCCCCCGGGTGAGTAAAAAGTTGCCAAGAAATTGACAAGGCACCACTTGTGCTCAGTGCGGGAGCGGCTGCACCCCTGCTCCCCCCCAGCTACACTACTGCCCAGACACACAGGAAGAGACAGGCCCTGTCCCAAAAAGCTTAAAGTCTAAATAGAGAAGAGGGACAAAGGTCTCCTGAGTCCCGGCCCAGTGCTTTAACCATTTCCTAGTGATGATAAATAATATGGCCAGCGTTTCAAAGCACTAAGGCTAACATCTTCAAAAGAGGCCACTGATTTTGGATGCCTCAGCACGTGGGCACTTAACTTGAGACAATTTAGGTGTCTATATTTGGGCACCCAAAATTGAGGCCACTTCAGAGAATATGGCTGCTTATAATATCCTCATGTCACTTTTCAATGTAAAGGACGGCTGTAGTTGCCACAGGGGTGTTACATGAGCACAAGAAGGAAGGGAGGCAGGGGCTGGGTGAGGGGGAACTGGAGAGGAGCAGGGTCAAGTGAGGAGAAGAAACAAAACAGTAGGGCCTAGTGCCTCTCTCTGTTCAGGTGTGGCTTCCACTCTGGAAATGGTTGGGTACCCCATACTGCATTACTTTAATACAAGGGTCTCAAACTCAAATGACCACGAGGGCCACATGAGGACTAGTACATTGGCCCGAGGGCCACATTACTGACACCTCCCCACACGCTGCCCTTGGCCCCGCCCCTTCCATGAGGCCCCACCCCTGCCCCGCCTCTTCCCTGCCCCCATTCCAACCCCTTCCCCAAAATCCCCACCCCAACTCTGCCCCCTCCCTGCCCCCAGGGGGTGCAGGAGGGGTGTGGGATGTGGCGGGGGCTCAGGGCAGGGAGTTGGGGTGTGGGGTGCAGGAGGGGTGAGGGGTACAGCAGAGGGTCAGGGTGCAGGGTGCGTCAGGGGGCTCAGGGCAGGGGGTTGGGGTGCAAGAGGAGTGTGGGGTGCGTCAGGGGGCTCAGGGCAGTGGGTTGGGGTGCAAGAGGAGTGTGGGGTGCGTCAGGGGGCTCAGGGCAGTGGGTTGGGGTGCAGGAGGGGTGCAGGGTGGGGCAGGGGGTTCAGGGCAGGGGGTCGGGGTGCAGGGTGCAGCCGGGGGCTCAGGGCAGGGGGTTCGGCTGCAGGAGAGGTTCGGGGGGCAGGATCTGGCCCGGCGCATACCGGGGTCAGGGCAGGCTCCCTGCCTGTCTGCCCTGCCCCAGCTTGGCTCCGGGAAGAGGCTGGAATGTGGGGAAGGGGGAGCGGAGGGGGCTGTGTGTTGCTGTTGCTTCAGGCACCACCCCCAGCAGCTCCCATTGGCCGCGGTTCCCCGTTCCCGGCCAATGGGAGCTGCTGGGTCGCTGCCTGAAGCAACAGCAACACACAGCCCCTCTGCCCCCCCTTCCCCATGTTCCAGCCTCTTCCCGGAGCGACGCAGGGCAGGGCAGGCAGGCAGGGTGCCTGCCCTGTCCCCGATGCATGTCCGGCCGGAGCTGCTCCAGGTAAACACTGGGGGAGGGCGAGGGGCTCGCGGGCCACGTGTTTGAGACCCCTGCTTTAATACCTGCTTGAATGGCACACGTGTGAGCAGTACTGTGAGCAGCCACTAGATGTCACTACCCCACATCATGTCAGCTGAGGAAACACAGTATCAGCTGAGTTGTAGCCCTGTTAGTCCCAGGACATTAGAGAGACCAGGTGGGGGAGATACAATCTTTCATTGGACCAACTTCTGTTGGAGAGAGACAAGCCTGAAGAAGAGCTCTGTGTAAGCTGGAAGGTTTGTCTCTCTCCCCACCAGAAGTTGGTCCAATGAAAGCTATCACCTCCCCCACCTGGTCTCTCTAATATCAGCTGAAGCAGGTATATTTATTGACTGGCCCTGAATGTGGCTGATGACTGAGTTGGTGTAGACAGCAAGGGGCCGCGTGTCCCTGCGTTGCATGATGCCCACAGGCTGGGACAGCAACTGGGTTTCCACCGGCAGTGACCGCACCAGGCAAAGGGCAGCTCAGAGACACAATGAACTGAGGTTACTTGCTGAGCCGTGCTGGTTTGGATGACACAAACTTCCTTTCAGCTGAGATCGGAAATCCTCTAGACAGGTGCTGCATTCGGCTTCACAGATGTTTCTGTTCCCAGAGCAATCTCCATGAGGGGCTGCCCGGGGCTGGCCTTTCTCAGACACCAGCTGGAAAACTTCAAAGAAGCATCAGAGTGAGCAAGAGTGATTTAAGCCTTTTCCACCCTAAAAAGTTGCCACAGATTAATTTAAATTGACTTTCAAACGGATACAGTTAAACCACTGTTGTGTGCAGTGTTGTAGCCATGTTGGTCCCAGGATATTAGAGATCCAGGGTGGGAGAGGGAATATCATTTATTAGGCCAACTTCTGTTGGGGAGAGAGAGACGCTTTTGAGTTTACACAGAGCTCAGGAGATCTGCATTTGATTTCCTGCTCTGCTACTGACATGTGTGACCTGGGGCAAGTCACTTAAGACATGTCTACATTGCAAAAAAAAAAGTGTGTTCTTAATTCAGGTTAAAATCACAGAGAAGACACAGCTGTGTCTTCAGTGCTATTTTAACTGAGGTAACCTAACCCGAGCAGGGGTGTGCGCAAGGGGTGGCAAGCAGGGGGGCGCCCCCCCACCAGTAATCATCTGCAGCTTCTGACCTGGCCCCCGCTCCGGGATTCCCCCCCCCTTGAATCCCTCCTGCTCCTCCCCCCTTTCTGCCAGGGTGGGAGTCGGACTGAGTGCGGCTGAAGAGACGGGCCTGGGAAAGGCCCCCGCAGCTAGCACTCCCACTGAACCCCACTAGATGGCGCTCAGAGCAGGGAAGCTGGGATGGCAGCAGAGTGGGGGGAGGGCAGGAAGCCTGTTGAGGCCCGTCCCTTCCTCTCCCGCAGCCTCCTCGTGTTTGGAGCCAGGCACAATGGAGGGGAGGCAACAGGATGGGGGGGGGGGAGCCCGAGGAGGCAGCGGCAGACAGTCCCATTTTTTCTTCCCAGCGTAATGTGTACAATGCAAATGGGATTGGGATTGTGTATTGCCGACACCATTCAAAAATCTTAAATTGGGGATGGTATCCCCCAAAATCATGAAATTGGCTTGACAATTGCAACTTCATATGTTTGGGGTTCTTTGTATTTCCCTTCCGATTTCTGAGCCATTTGGGTCACTTTTTCAATCTGCAACCATAACTCTTAAAACAATTTTTTTTTAAAGAAAGAGCTGAGGTTTGTTTATGTGATCACATGACTCCAGTAGCTGGGTGTTGGAATCAAAGATGCCAAATATCCCAATTCTGTATACAGGCTCCATCGCCTGATATGAATCCCCGTCCCATATGTTGATGCATCCTCAGCTGGGGTAGCCAATGGAGCTATTCTTTCTGTCATCAGCTGAAGATCTGGTCCAATGTGTCAAATACCCCATACTGTAGGCGAGTGCTCCGAGGATGTGTGAACTGTAGCAAGAAGCCAGGTAGAGGCATGGGCTGGAGAGCGTTCCAGGCAGTGAAGTAGTGAGAGAGCAGATCTAGGGATAACACTGGTTCCCTTATTGTAATAGAGCCCCGTGTTGAGTGCTAGAAGGAAGCAGCCCTTTCTAGGATGTTTTCCCCCCACTATTGTCACACAATCGATGAAAGTGCTGTTGTTGTGGGAAGCAGTGCGTCAAAGGGCGCCGAGATTTCCGATCTGTTAGTGCTGATTTTAATTTATTTATTTATTTTATGTTTTTGCAGATGTGTCATGGTTTGTACACCAGGGTGCAAGGTGCAGGACAGAATCAGGCTCTGTATGTGGAAAGACGCCTCCTCTTGGCATGGAAATTGCTGACTTCTTGGCCCGTTGCCACTGAGAAAATGTAATAAACCCCAATTTGGTGGCCCTTTTTTTAATTGTTTCATTGATCTGGGGAAGGCGGGAACCGGGTGGACACCCTTCTCTGGGAATGCGGCGAGAGAGGGAAGAAGCCCCAGGGCTGGGAGGCTGGGAGCCCCACGGGTGGTGGAGAGGAAACCTCACAGCGGGGGACACCAGTGTGGGGGAGTCGGCAGCTCCGGGGAATGTGAGAGCCGATTATGGGGCAGCAAAGGGAGAGGATGCCCAGACACCCCCTCTGAAGCTAGCAGTCGCTCGCTTCCACCACCTGCAGGCGTGGCGGTGGTTCTCCAGCCCTGCACTGCCCAGGACTGGCGACCAACACCAGGACTTAAATAGCATCCATTCACAGCCCTGCAGTTTCAAGGCTGGATTGCAAATTTCAGGAGGGGCTGTATTTTCTGCAAGCCACTGACTCCCTCCCCCTTTGGATCCCAGCTTCCCACAATCCTTTTGCCCAGATGTTCCTGCTGTCTCCCTCTTCCTCTGTTGTTGCTCCTGCTTGCACTCCTTTCCCCACCCCTCCGCCCAGAAGTTTTACTTTCTTCCCAGGCCTTCTGCTAGTTGCCGTTAGGACCATGTCATGTTTTCACTGTAATACCCATCGCTGCCTGGAATCATCTCCCCTGGACTATCGTCACTCCACAATTGGCTGACAGCTCCCTTTCTGATGCATCGCTCTGCTGATTTTTGGTATTTCGGACGTGCCAAGATGCAGGGGCTGAACTGAGAAAATAAAAAGAGGGTGACGGTCTTCAACAATTGGGTCTCCGCCTTTCCTTCAACTCTTAGAAAACTTGCTTTCCAGGGGCCACAGGGACTGATCCATGTGCCAAAGGAGTGATGGATTCGCCTTTCCCCAGCTCCCAAAGCAAAGACTTGTGATATGGTCATTACTGGTGGGCAATCAGGAAAAGGCATTTCAAAAAGCATGCAGGATTTTTAAAGGGGAAGGGGGATGGTTTCCTGTCTGCATGACCCCTGGGCAGTGGAGTTCACAGCTGTGACCAGAGTGGTCACTGTCGGGCATTGTGGGACAGCTGCTGGAGGACTGACATAGGTCACACAGTGTCTTCACTCACACTGCATCAATCTCAGTAGGTTGGGAAGGTCATGGATCACATGGGCAGGTCACAGAGTAGGTGTGGGTGGCAGACAGGTTGGGAAGGTCAGAGAGCAGGTGCAAATGGCAGAGCGGGTGCGGATGGCAGGGCGGGTGCTGGGAGGGCGGCAGATTGGCTGAGAAGGTCCCAGAACTTGGCCTGTCCGAGTCCCTCCCGCAGCATGACAATGATGTGCCCAGCCTGGGAGCGCCCCACTGCCCTCTGCTGGCTGTGCGCTGTACTGCGTGTCCATGCATCAGAACTGACCCATCCAATCCGGGCTGCAGTAAGAACAGAGACGTGGCCAGAGCTCAGAGCGGACTCTTTATTCAAGCCATGTTACCGAGTGATAGCAGGGTGGCGCGGGGAGAGCAGGCCGCAGGGGTTGGGAGAGAGATCCCAGTGATGGAGAGCTGGGTCGTGTGGGGCTCCCATGCCAGGGCCAGAGGGGAGGTAGGTGACATGGGGAGCAGAGGCCAGGGCGGATTCGGGGTGTACGGGGTGACTCCTAGCAGTGGGGGGAGATTGTGACAGATTTTTGTTACTAATCTGCCTGAGGTGTCTGGTGATCAGGCTGAGGCCGCAGGATCGTTAGGGGCGGAGATGACGGAGCACACCAAGTGTCTAAGTTTTAAAGCTTTATTAATAAAATAATAAAACTACAGCGGAGAGTGCTGGGGGTTCCCACGTCACTCAGAGGAAGGAAAAAAGAGTTAGTGCCCCAAGCCCTAACCTACTTTCATACTCACACCTGCACTACCCGAGGCTGGCCAAGCCTGGGAGTAATGTAAGAAGAAGAGGGGGAGGGGTGGACGGGAGTTCTTGTCCTATGCGCGGGTCGTCCAGGGTCTGCTGTTTTTCTCTGACTTGCTTTGGCTGTTGGGAGGGTTTTTAAGTCCTGGGTTCTTTTCGGGTGTTTCATTCAGGGACCTTTGTTCCTGGTGCTCTTTGTACCAGTCCAAACTGGCTTTCTGTGGCCTCCTCAGCTTTCCCAAAACACACCGGCTCCAGGGATATGAGACTTTGTTTTCCCCTTCGCTGGCCTTGCCGTCTCGCTCGTTTTTGCAATCTCTGCGGTCCTGCTCAGCCCGTTGAGCGCCGTGACCTTGGACTGGGGCCAGCATCTTCTCTTCGGAGCTGAAGTGTTGAGTTAACCCCTTCTCTGCTCTCTTCCTTCCTCCCCCTTTGGCCTCCCGCAACCTGCAAAGGAATCTTCCACTCCACACTCACACCTTTAACCCTTCCCAAAATGCCTTACAATGCTTGCAACAGCGTTAGCAACATACAATGCTGATCTGCCTCTCCAGGGGACCTGAGGGAGGGGGCCATTGGGTTGTGACAAGATGGGCAGCATGGGAGCAGAGACCGAGGGGTGATCAGGGTGGGATCTAGGTGAGGGGGACAGGGGCAGCTGCAGCAGCATGAGACGTGCAGAACGGGGAAGGGGGTGGCAGGGTCCCAGCAAGCAGACAGATTAAGGTCGCTGGGTTTCTTGGGGGTGAGGTGGTGTGGGGGAGGTGCAGATTTGCTTTGAGTGCATCAGGCAAAGGATTTGGGGGCATTTCCCGTTGCGGTGCGTGCCTCGGTTTCCCCACTGGACACAGCTCCCCGGTCGCTACTCGTTATAATTGCTGCGCCGGATCACTCGGCAAATCTCTACGATCAGATCCCAGTACTCGTCGAAGGAGATTTTCTGATCGTTGTTGGCATCCACCTTCCTAAACATGTCCAGCGCTGCCTTCTGGTCCTCTGAGTTCTAAAGCTCACCAAGGAAACAGCAAGTCACTGCTGGGGACCCATCGGGCAGGTGGATCAGTAAAGGGCTTTACTGCCGGGTGTGTGTCTGTGTGAGCGTGTGCGCGCTGCTACCCCCTGCTGCAGGGGGTCAGACTAGCAGGGCTCCCCACACACAGACGTGTGTGTGTGTGTGTGTGTGTGTGTGTGTGTGTGTGTGTGAAGGAGAAGTGAGATACAAGTCAAGCTCGAGGCCCATTGGCAGAGGTGTGAGGGCTGTGGGGAGCCAGAGTTGGCATAGCAGGGGGTCAGTGGGTCAGGATTTAGTGCCACTGGCAGAGCTGTGCAGAGCGGAGCTAACTCCTGGGAGAGCAGGGGGATGTGGGCCAGGACTGAGGGGCGCCAGCAGAGCGCTGGGTTGGGGGGGAGCCAGGGCTGGGCTAATCGGGGTCTCTGGGTTGGGAGTGAGGGGCACCCGCAGAGTTGTGGGGAGAGCCCCGCGCTGGGACAGCAGGGGGCTGTAGGTCGGGATTGAGGGGCACCAGTAGAGCTGGCGGGGAGCCCAGGGCAGGGACAGCAGGATGCTGGAGGGCAGGGCTGAGGGTCACAGAAAGACCCCCCTTTGCTAGGAGCCAGTGGTTGATGTCTCCAGTCACCTTGGGGTGCCAGTAGCCGGGTCTCACCGTGAGCTGATGGCTCAGCTCGTTTCTGAGCAGGTTCTGGAAAGCCGCCTGGTCCAGCTCCTTAGGTCCCTCGGAGCCCTCGGCGTATCTGTAGAAGCTGCCCACGATGGCATGGAGGCCCCTTTCTAGCTCAGAGCCCTCCTCTGCCATCTCGCCCGGCTTCCTTCCACCTCCAAAGCAAAGGCAGATGGTATCAGTATGGGCCCACCAGCCCCAGAGACCTCAGCTAGGAGCCCATGTCCTGGGAAGGCTGGGGAGTACCTGCTGCTGGGGCTACAAGACCTGCTGCAGTCTGCAGGAGGGAGCGATGGGGGTGTGGGGGGCTAGAGAGATAGATGCGGCCCAGCTCTGCTATGGTGATGGTTGAGCATCACTTTGTGATAAAGGTCAGCGACTCTATGTGCTCTAAAATCTACCTACGAACTCAGATTGTCCTGACACTTTCCCACCCAGCTCCATATCTGAACCTTCATCTCCTTAGGCCTCAGTAACCCAGCTGCAAAAGAGGGGAAACAGTCCTCGTCTTGTCTAGTTAGACTGTAAACTCCTTGGGGCAGGGGCTGTCTCGCTGTGTGTCTATGCAGCACCCAGCACAACGGGGCCCTGATCTAAGCTGGGGCAGGGACTGTCTCTCCCTGTGTGTCTGTGCATTGCCCGGCACAACGGGGCCCTGATCTCAGCTGGGGCAGGGACTGTCTCTCCCTGTGTGTCTGTGCAGCGCCCAGCACAACGGGGCCCTGATCTCAGCTGGGGCAGGGACTGTCTCACTGTGTGTCTGTGCAGTGCCCGGCACAATGGGTTGTCTAGCTGTTACTCTAATACAAATATCGTAACAGCAAGTGGTGGGTGAGTGTAGCGGCGGATGATGGGTTCTGCGTGAGTCTGAGGGGCTCAGAGGGGAAATGGGGAGGATGCAGAGAAAATGTTGCATTAAACTGAAGAGAGACCCTAGGACTTGGGCCATTATTATTGACTGATGTAGTGAAGGCTCAGTGCAGAACCAGGGCCCAGAATTGCCAGGTTCGTTAGTGCCGCGTCTCTTACCGCTCCTCTCCAGCTGCAAACTCTGCCCCATGGGCCCGCCGGGGACAGTGCTCCTGGTTTGCTAGAGAGACCAGAATCGGACGTGAGCGCCATGACGATTCCTCAGCCAATCAGTAAGGCTCAGGCCAAGACTGTAGCCTTGAAAAATACTAAGAGTTAGAAATGGACAATATTGCAAACTATGGCCCTGGCTGTTAATTGGTTAAGACGATCCGCCGGGGGCTAGTAACAGGAACAGAAAAGGAGTTAAAAGAAACAAGAGACACAGCAGAGCCTGGGAAGCCGGCAGGGCAGAGACACGATACCTTACGGCAGGCCCCGGAGCAGCATAGACGGTTGGAAACAGCTGTAGAGAACCTGGACAGAGGGACCTGCCGCCCCCTGCTTTCAGTCTTGCTGGGCAATAACAAACTCTGGGCCTGAACAATGTAGTGTCTGAACAATGGGGACAGGAAGGGAACGTGGTGGCCAGAGCAGAGTTAAAAGCCGGAACATGGAATGGCTGGAATGGGGCTGCAATGGGGACGTTGGGAATGACCCAAACCACCCACCTAAGAAGCCCCGGGCAGGGGCCACCCGTAGGATAAGTGCCAGGTTCCGGTAAAGCCTGAACCAAGACCTAGACCAGTGCCTGTCCGAATGGGAGAAGTGAGTGCCCAGGAGGGGGAAGTAGCAAACAATACTGTCACTGGATTGGTAAATCAGATGAAGTATAAAATGGACCAGTTGACAGAGCACATGAGGAGACAGGAGCTGCGATTCGATCGCAGGGGAGTGATAAAAAAGAACTTCCAAGTGAAACCCCGAGAGTGAGCGGGTTAACCCCTGGGATTGCTGCATTAACGCATGGAGGTGCCCACAAACAGTTAACTGCAGCTGGCCGGGGCGCTCCTGCAACCCAGTTGGCAGGCAGACAAAAGCAACAGACACTGGGGGAACAAACAAGTTTTTCATGAGCAGGCAACAACCCCCACTCTCCGCTAAGAGCCAGGATCTAAACCAGGGGTGCAGGTTCCCGACGCGTTTCACCCCTGGAGCCTCACTCCATGCTCACAGCTCATAATATAATCTTCAGTCTCAAGCATTCTACCCCACTGGTTACGTTTTCCTTTATGTCCTCTCTCCATTTACTAAACCCACTGCTGCTGCCTGTACTGTAACATAACGTGACAGAGTTCACTAATTTCCCTTGGCTCAGGTTTCCCGCCCTTCCTAGGTTGCTTCTCATCCCGCCCCCCTGCCTCCCCTCACTTCTGCCCTCTCTTCCTTTTAAAAGTGAAAAGTAACATTATTACAGATGCCTCCAGCGCTGAAAAAGACGAAGCAACTGAAAACAAAACGACAAACGAACAAAGAAAATGAGCTAAAAACTTTCTTTTTAATAAGCCCAACGAATCCTTCAGAAGTGCAATAGCTGGAATTACTCCTAACTTTTGTGAAGATATGGTTGCCAAGCAACACAAATGCAGGCTCTGCTTCTAATCCTAAACACCGACTAAGATTTGAAACACGGGCTTTTCTTATTTCCATGCAATAGCATTTTTAAAACAATTGCAGGTTTGTTCGGCATGTCACACATGTTGTCCTGTGTTGTATGTTGTTTGTGTCATGTGACTATTTAAAAAAAAATGGTGTCAACAAAAGTCAGTTTTGAACTTTTTTTTAATAGAAGTGGTATTGCACTATTTTAATATTATGGTTGGCATATTACTATTATAATATCTATTAATTCTTCTCCAAAGCTCAAAAAGGCCTGAGTGATAAATAGATGTTGTGGCAAACCAGGACAAACAGCTACAAAAGGGGGGGGGGGGGGTAGTAATCAGTCCCAGAGGGTTAAAAAGGCGTCTCCCAAGCCACTGAGGAGAGAGAACCATGGGGAAATAAGGTTCAGCTGGGCAAGGGGTTACCAGGGAACTAATTCGGTTCAGCTGGCTCCAACTGCTTGGGACCTTTTTAAACCCTCCCCGGCGTGGAAGGAATGGGGGAGAGGCAGGCAGGCAGGCAGGCAGGCAGGCAGGCAGGCAGGCAGGCAGGCAGGCAGGCAGGCAGGCAGGCAGGCAGGCAGGCAGGCAGGCAGGCAGGCAGCGAGTAAGCTAGGAGCAGCAAGGCTTTGAACCCTTCCTGAAAGGAAGGCCACACTCTGTCCCCAGAAGGGAAGAGAAACAAGCACAAGGGACTGACTGAGGGAAGAAATAGCCAGACCCTGTGCTACCTACAAGGATTTGCTTTGCCCAAGCCTGTGTCTCCAAGGCTAAAAAGGACCGAGCCTGCCGAGGAGAAGAAGGTACTTTGCCACACTGTATATATATTTTTGCCTCAACAAGTCATGTAATTGCAAACAAAAAGCATTTTCTTTGATTAATCACAGGTTTTTTATTCAAAGGAAACAGTGTAAGGGGAAACTTCAGCATTAATGTAAAGGTAATATTAGCAAAATATCAATTTTGGGGGGTTATTTTATTAGGGCTGTCAAACAATTAACAAAATTAATCACGATTAATCGCAGTTTTCATCAGACCGTTAAACAATAATATAATACCATTCTGCTAAACATTCATGTGCCCCACCACTCCAGAGGACATGCTTCCATGCTGCTGATGCTTGTTTAAAAAATAATGCCTTCATTTGCGACTGAACTCCTTGACGTACATATTTCACGTTATGGCAGTCTCAGATGATGACCCACTTTCACTGCAGATTTGACCAAATGCAAAGAAAGTACTGGTATGAGATTTCTAAAGCTAACCCAAGGTTTAAGCATCTGAAGTGCCTTCCAAAATCTGAGAGGGACGAGATGTGGAACATCGCTGTCAAGAGTCTTAAAAGAGTAACACTCTGATTGGGGAACTAGAGAACCCGAATCCCCCCAGCAAACTAATCAACCTTCTGCTGATGGCATCTGACTCAGATAATGAAAATGAACATGTGTTGGTCCTCACTGCTTTTCATTAAGAACAGGAGTACTTGTGGCACCTTAGAGACTAACAAATTTAGCAGAACCCGTTATCAGCCCGGAAGCATGTCCTCTGGAATGGTGGCCGAAGCCATGAAGGGGCATACGAATGTTTAGCATATCTGGCATGTAAATACCTTGCAATGCTGCCTACAACAGTGCCATGCGAATGCCTGTTCTCACTTTCAGGTGACATTGTAAATAAGAAGTGGGCAGCATTATCTCCTGCAAATTGTAACCAAACTTGTTTGTCTGAGCGACTGGCCGAACGAGAAGTAAGACTGAGTGGACTTGTAGGCTCTAAAGTTTTTGAGTGCAGTTATGTAAAAAAAAAAAAATAATTCTTCATTTGTAAGTTGCACTTTCATGATAAAGAGATTGCACTCCAGTACTTGTATTAGGTGAAATGAAAAATACGATTTCTTTTGTTTCTTTTTACAGTGCAAATATTAGTAATCGAAACTAATATAAAGTGAGCACTGTACACTTTGTATTCTGTGTTGTAATTGAAATCAGTATATTTGAAAATGTAGAAAACATCCACAAATATTTATAATTTTAAATTGGTATTCTATTATTGTTTAACAGTGTGATTAAAACTGAGATTAATCGTGATTACTTTTTTTAATCGAGTTAATTAGTTTTGAGTTAATTGCATGAGTTAAGTGCGATTAATTGACAGCCCTTGTTTTTATAAACTTGTTTGCATCTTCAAATATAATCATAAGAATGTTATAGCAAAGATGTCAAAAATATAACAATATATACTATGTGTGTTTATGCAGCATGTTAAAGTTAACCATTCTATTTCAAAAGGATTCCATCTTTGTCTACCGAATACAAACAAGTGTCATGAAAGTTTTATACCCTCAAAGTGTTTGCACAGACCTACATTTACAATTCATTTTGGTGTCATTTTTATACTCTTTTCTTTTATGTTCTGTTGAAGGGAAGCAGTGGTCGGTAAAGCCTGTGTTTCTAAACAGTTAATAACGGTGGAATTGGGATCACAAGCAAATTAACTCTAAAAAGCTTGGGTAAAAATTCTGTTCTTAACTCTTTTGCTAAAGCAGAGGGCTCAGCTGGGGAGAGCCGGACACTTTCTCACAGAAGATTGAGAGCACCCATTTTAGCAATCAAGCGCTATGCTTATTATGAAAAAATTGGTAATGCACACATTAAGGGAAAAGGAATATCTATGCAACAACTGCAAAACTATCTAAAACCGGTTTGTCTGTGCTAAAGACTTTGGAAAATTAGAATGGGGGGAGGGATAGCTCAATGGTTTGAGCATTGGCCTGTGAGTTCAGTCCTTGAGGGGGCCACCTAGGGATCTGGGGCAAAAATCAGTACTTGGTTCTGCTAGTGAAGGCAGGGGGCTGGACTCAATGACCTTTCAGGGTCCCTTCCAGCTCTATGAGATAGGTATATCGCCATAAACTATAAAGCAAAGCTTGTGTTATAAAAGACTTGGTCCCTATTTCAGTGAAAACAAACTAACTTAATCTGTGTATTAAATTTGGGTTACTGAACAGAAAAGAAAATGTGAGGCAAAGACATTATTTGTTAACCAACATAAGCTGTTTAAGGGTGCATCTCACAGAAGAAAGACACCAGAAAATATCAATGCACAGTGAAGAAACCCCTGGGCATCAAGAGAGAAAAGGGAAGTGCTTTACAAATAACAGACAACTCAACTACACCTCAGTTTACCTTATATGGATAATGAAGTAGGCAGTCAGCTAGAAACCACTTGCTGGGCCAGGTCTAACTGGTGTTTAAAGATGTATATTACTGAGTTCATGTGGCTGTGGTTTTAAATCTTTATCACTGAAATATCTGTGATAAATTTGGCTACAGTGTAAAAGCCACTGTCTGATTGCTGTAAACATCTCTGTGAAGTGATCTACTAGCCCCTTATCAGAACTGTGCACGGGCCGAAGGGGCTGGGTAAGAGACTATTCCAGAGTCTGGGATCTCTCCAAGTAGAAGACTCCAAACTCTAGCTGGAATGATGGGTCACATTTCGAGCTGGTCTGAGTCTGAAGGCCGATTGGAAACAGGCGAATAGGAAAAATATATTTTTCTATGTACGTAACAGAACTTTCACGATTGTGACCAGCGGGCAGGTGAAACTGTCTCCAAGCCTGTCATTCCCGGCATTAAGGGCTGGCTACTGAAGAAGCCGTACCCCTCTTACAATGCGCGGGACATCGCTAAACTGTTTAACCAAACATGAACCAACTCATTGGTGCAAACCACATAAAGGCCAAGGGGAAAACAAATTGGGAAAGAAGCTATTAGTACTGCTGATGGCTGTGACATAGTAACTAGAAATTGTGTGGACAAATCCCCCGTTAGCACCAGTCACCGCTTGGGGTCAATGACACTGCCTCCAACCAGACGCGCGTTCTTCAAAACACTCGTGGTCGGTGTCTGGATACCAATATTAAATCCTGACACAGCAATGCCTGATGAACTGGTCACTGTCCATTCAGTAGGTTCTCTGGCAGGCAGCATCTACAAGAAACAGCTGGATCTACGTCAGCTACCGGTGTACCACGCAGCAGGGCAAACCTACACGCATCGCCACTCCAGCGTTGTCAGTTTCGCGTGCGTGTCCGTCTGCCCTCTCTGTATGCCGTGCCAGCCCCGCAGACAGCTGGTTCAGCAGACCTCCATCGAACTGCCCCGAGCGACCACACGCTCGGTTCAGTGGCGAAGGCGATCAATCAGGTTTATTGCCGACAAAGCACGGTACTAGTGCCCTGTGGGTGTACAGGTGCACTAAGGCGTGTCTTCCCGTGACAATGGACCAGCTCAGTCAGCGGCAGGACTTTCCACTGCCCCCTAAGCCAGACAAAGATCTCTCTCCTCTGAATCGCTGTTGTACCCAGATCCAAACACGAGGCACAGCAGGACCTGCGTGACGTGGTTAGTTACTCCCCTGCACCTTGTACCTGTGGGCTCGACCAAACCAGCCCCATCCATCAGCCAGGCCTCCGCTTTCCTCAGGGTCATGTGCTCCTGTACCAGCTGCCAGGATTGTGTTTTGCCTTGGCTTTGTGCTGGGCTGGGCCTGGCCTAGCCTCTGGAGCGTGTGCCCACAAACACCCAGCACCTAGTACTGCTTAGCGGCGCCTGTGTTTTAGCAGCACCAGCGATACTGCTGCCAAGTGCCTGAACTTGGAGGCATCTCCTTTGACACAGAGCCTGGCTTTGATTCACAGCACGGCCTCGGGTCTTACCCCAGGCCCTGTTCGCCAGGCTCTCTTGACCACGACAGCGGTGCCAGTCTGAGTTGCGTTCACACTAGGAGCGCTTTGCTGGTACGACGCACCAGGCAAGTGCTTCTGGTGTAGACGCAGCCTCTCCCCCTCTGACTCATGTGAGCAGGAGCTCCAGGTTCAGCCCATATCCTTTATCTCTGTCTGCTGCACCAATCTGCCCTGTGCCCTGCCGTATAACAGCATGGCCAGCCCCTGCCAGTCCCTGGCCCCGCCTGGGGCTGGCAGCCCCGACCCTGCTGCTGGGACCCAGAGGATGGCCGTGGCGGAGGAGGGGCGGATGCCAGGGCGGAGGAGGGCGGATGCTGGGGGGAGGAGGGGCGGATGGCAGTGTGGAGGAGGGGAGGATGCTGGGGGGGAGGATGTCAGGGCAGCTGAGAAGGTCCCAGAACTTTTCATCAGAACTTGGCCTGTCCACGTCCCTCCTGCAGTGTGACAATGATGTGCCCAGCCTGGGAGCGCCCCACTGCCCTCTGCTGGCTGTGCGCTGTACTGCGCGTCCACTCATCAGAACCGACCCATCCAATCTGGCCTGCAGTAAGAAGAGAGACGTGGCCGGAGCTCAGAGCGGACTCTTTATTCAAGTCACATTACCAAGTGATAGTGGGTGGCGCTGGGAGAGCAGGTTGTAAGGGGTGGGGGAGAGATCCCAGCAACGGGGAAGGGATCGGCGTGGGAGCCCAGCCAATGGAGGGATGGGTGGGGTGGGGTGGGGGTCCCATGCCATGGCTCGGCTGGAGGAGGGCGTGCAATGGCGAGGGATCCTGGCAGCAGGGGAGGTGGGTGACATGGGAAGCAGAGGCCAGGGTGAATTCGGGGTGTAGGGGGTGACTCTCAGCAGTGGGGGAGTTAGACGGCATGGAGAGCAAAGGCTGAGGGGTGATCAGGGTGGGATCCTGAGTGGGGGTAGGGGGAGCCGCATGAGATGTGCAGAACAGTGGTGGGGGTGTGGGAATCCCAGCAGGCAGATTAAGGTCACTGGGTTTACAAGGGTGGGGGAGGTGCAGATTTGCTTTCAGTCTTTAAGGCAAAGGATTTGGAAGCCTTTCCCGATGCGGCGCATGCCTCAGTTTCCCCACCAGACACAGCTCTCTGGTCACTACTCGTTATAATCGCGGTGCCGGATCACTTGGCAAATCCAGGCGATGAGCTGCCAGTACTCGTCGAAGGAGATTTTCTGGTCTTTGTTGGCATCTAACTTCTCAAACGTGCGCGTCACGGCCGCCTTGACCTCTGTGTTCTAAAACCAAAGAAACAGGGAGTCAGCGCTTGGGGAAGCATCTGGCACGGGGATCAGTAACAGGCTCTACGGTTGGGGGGCAGGGCTGGTGCAAGGATGTTTCACGCCCTAGGCGAAACTTCCAACTTGCGCCCTCCCCACCCCCATGCCCCCGCCCTGAGGTGCCCCCTCATGGCAGCTCCCCCCCCTGCCTTGAGGTGCTTCCCCTGCGGCAGCTCCCCACCCTCCGCCCTGAGGCACCCCCCCCGCCCCAGCTCACCCCTGCCCCGCCTCCTCCCCGAGCACACCATCTCTGCTTCACTTCTCCCGCCTTCCAGGCTTGCGGCGCCTAAGCTGATTGGCGCCGCAAGCCTGGGAGGCAGGAGAAGTGAAGCAGCCACGGCGTGCTTGGGGAGGAGGCGGGGCACGGGTGAGCTGGGGCGGGGAGTTCCCCTGTGTGCTGCCCCCCCCCACCCCTTGCTGCAGGCGGCCCTCCCCGCGCTTCCCTGCCCCAGCTCCCTCCGCCTAAATGCTGGCGGCGACTGGGGTGGCCGAAGATCTGGCCACCGTGGTCGCTGCCGAAGAAAATGGCGCCCCCCCAAATCCTAGCGCCCTAGGCGACCGCAGCCTGGCTCGCTTCCCGGCCTGGCTAAATGGTTTCACCAGCCTTGCTGGGGAGAGGGAGGGGAATGCAATACCACCCCCTGCTGGCAGGGATCGGCCTAGCAGGGCTCCCCAGGCACACAGACGTTTGTATAAAAGAGAGGTGAGATACAAGCTCGAAGCCCATTGGCAGAGCTGTGAGGGTTGTGGGGAGCCAGAGCTGGTGTAGCAGGGGTCAGTGGGTCAGGATTTAGTGGCATTGGCAGAGCTGGGGGGAGGGGAGCCACGTCCTGGGTTAGCAGGGGGCTGTGGGTCGGGATTGATGGGCTCCGGGGGAGTTCTGGGGGTGGGGGAGGCAGGGCTGGGTTAGCAGGGGGCTGTGGGTCGGGATTGATGGGCTCTGGGGGTGGGGGAGCCAGGGCTGGGTTAGCAGGGGGCTGTGGGTTGGGATTGATGGGCTCTGGGGGTGGGGGAGGCAGGGCTGGGCTAGCAGGGGGCTGCAGGTCGGGATTGATGGGCTCCGGGGGAGTTCTGGGGGTGGGGGAGGCAGGGCTGGGTTAGCAGGGGGCTGCAGGTCGGGATTGAGGGGCACCGGCAGAGCTGGGGGAGCCCCAGGGCTGGGATAGCAGGAGGCTGGCGGGCAGGGCTGAGGGGTATCAGCAAATCCATTGGCTAGCAGTCAGTGGTTGATGGCTCTGGTCGCCTTGGGGTGCCAGTAGCCGGGTCTCACCGTGAGCTGATGGCTCAGTTCGTTGCTGAGCAGGTTCTGGAAAGCCGCCTGGTCCAGCGCCTTCGCTCCAGGCGGGCCCTCGGCGTATCTGTAGAAGCTGTCCACAATCACACAGAGGCCCTGTTCCAGCTCAGACCCCTCCCCGGCCGTCTCAGCCGGCTTCCTTCCACCTCCAAAGCAAAGGCAGATATCGTTGGTATGGGCCCACCAGCCCCAGAGACCTCAGCTAGGAGCCCATGTGCTGGGAAGACGGGAATACCTGCTGCTGGGGCCACCAGACCTGCTGCAGTCTGGGGGATGGAGGGATGGATGACTGTAAAACGGAGGAAACAGACCTCCCCTTGTCTGGTTAGATGGTAACTCCTTGGGGCAGGGACTGTCTCTCACTGTGTCTGTGCAGCGCCCGGCTCAACGGGGCCCTGATTTCAGTTGGGTCACTTAGCTATTTCTCTAATACAAATATAATAGCAAGTGGTAGGTGAGGGTGCCGGCAGCTGATGGGTTCTGGGTGAGTCTGATGGATTCGGGGTATAGGGGGAGGGTGCAGAGAAAATGATGCATTACATTGAAGAAAGACCCTAGGACTTGGGCCATTGTTATTGGCTGATGTAGTGAAGGCTCCGTGCAGAACCAGGGCCCAGAATGGCCAGGTTCGTTAATGCCGCGTCTCTTACCGCTCCTCTCCCCCGACGGCTCCGGCTGCAAACTCTGCCCCATGGGCCCGCCGGGGAAAGTGCTCCTGGTTTGCTAGAGAGACCAGAATTGGGCGTGAGCGCCATGACCACTGCTCAGCAAAGAGCTCTTTACTGCTACGGACTCAGGGCGAGGATGGGACGGGACAGGAAAGAGCAGCGCAGGGGGGCTGAATTTCAATGGGAGGGGATCGGTCACTGGTTAGACGGTAGCAGTTGGACATCCTCTTCCCCGGCAAGCTACGACAGCCCAAGGGCTGGAGCCCCCTTCAAATCCCGTTTGCGTCCAACGCAGGTGCATGGGATGGCTAGATAAGGTGCATCAAAGCCGCCCTTCTAGCCCTGCCCCCAGCCTGCGTCCAAAGAACTGCCCTGTGCCCCGCGATCCATGGAAAGGCTGGAAGGTTTGTGTCCGTGAGATCCCAACTCTGGGCCCCCGGCCCGTCTCTGGCGGCGTGTGAAGCAGGGTCGCGTTCTCCAGGCCAGCTCTGATGCCGAGAAACCAGCCGTGGTCACGCAGAGATTACAAGGATGTCTCCGCTGCAATCAAACCCCGGGGGCTGGGCCGTGGCTGATGACTCCAGCTTGGGCTGCGGGGTTAGAGAATTGCCGGGTGGCTACTTGGGCGCAGCGGGGGAGGGGCTCAGAGTCCGGGATCCAGAGTGAGCCGCAGCGTCCGCACTGCAGTTGAATAGCCCTGCGGCCGCTGACAGGTCTCTCTGGGCCAGGGTCTGGGCTAGACGCTGGCAATGCTCAAAGGGCTGGGAAAACAGGCCCTGGCTCTTCCCACTGTCCGCAAACTGCCCGGGGTCCTGGTGACTGGGGTCCCAGCTGGGCTCACTCACCTGGGGCGGGGGCTGCTGCTCCCAGGGACCGGGAAAGTCCGAGATCCGAGCGAGCCACAAGCAGAGGCCGGGTGTGGGGCAGGGCGCCGGGGGCTATTTCTGGGACAGTGCCTCCTCTGGGATGAGACAGCTGGTCCTGGAGTGGCAGGTGGCAGGTGACGGGGACTGGGCTGCCGGGGAGGAGTCTGGGCACCGACACAGGAACGGAGACGCAGGCCTGCTCTGACTCAGCTAAAGCCGGGGGACGGGGGCTGATCTGAACCCTGCCCGCCCAGCAGGGTCCATGGTCGGTGACAGTGGGAATAGAGCTGGGGAAAGGAGGGAAGCCTACTGGGACCCAGGCAGAGCCAGAGGGACTCCTAAATCACAACAGAGCCTCTGGGGGTTTGTCTAAATGCATTGTAAACCCGTGTCTGTGGGATCCGGACTTGAGCATCCACTCTGCATTGTAAACCCGGATCTGGTCTGTGGGACCCGAACTGGAGCATTCACATTGCATTGTAAACCCGGATCTGGTCTGTGGGACCCGAACTGGAGCATCCACACTGCATTGTAAACCTGGATCTGGTCTGTGGGACCCGAACTGGAGCATCCACACTGCAATTGTAAACCCAGATCTGGTCTGTGGGACCCGAACTGGAGCATCCACACTGCATTGTAAACCTGGATCTGGTCTGTGGGACCCGAACTGGAGCATCCACACTGCAATTGTAAACCCGGATCTGGTCTGTGGGACCCGAACTGGAGCATCCACACTGCATTGTAAATCCGGATCTGGTCTGTGGGACCCGAACTGGAGCATCCACACTGCATTGTAAACCCGGATCTGGTCTGTGGGACCCGAACTGGAGCATTCACATTGCATTGTAAACCCGGATCTGGTCTGTGGGACCCGAACTGGAGCATCCACACTGCATTGTAAACCCGGATCTGGTCTGTGGGACCCAGCCTTGTGGACATGGTGTTTCCAAGCCTGTGCTTGCAATGTGAACCTGGGCTGACAGCTGCTGGCCCCGGGTCTCACAGCCATGCTAGCCCATCCGTACTGCACCACACAGACCTTCTGACTCCGGTCTGTGGCTTGAACTGCATCCACACTGCAAAAATGACAGGGGCTCAGACACCCTTGAACAAGGAATGTAGGCCACGCTGACAGGACGGGGGACTTTATCCTGGGAAGCAGCGACAGATAATGGTGGCAGCTAATGAGCTGGACGTGAGCTCCCAGTGCGATGCGGTGAGCAGAGGAGCTAATGTGCTCCTGGGCTGTATAAACAGGGGATCTCGAGTAGGAGGCAGGAGGTTATTTTAGGTCTGGATTTCGCCCTGCTGCGACCGCGGCTGGGATTCTGTCCTGGTGCCCACGGTGCCAGAAGGATGTTGATAAATTGCAGAGGGCTCAGAAGAGCCACGAGAAGGATTAAAGGATTGGAAAACCTGCCGTATAGTGCTAGACTCCCGGAGCTCAAACTATTTAGCTTAACAAAGAGAAGGTGAAGGAGTGAGTTGATCACAGTCTGTCAGTACCTCTATGGGGAACAAATATTTAACAATGGGCTCTTCAATCCAGCCCACCTGAGCCTCATCAACGGCCTCTCCTGGGGCCTGAGACAGGGCAGCTGGTCCCAGAGGGGAACAGCGAGAGGAAGCTGTGGCAGGGGCTGCAGAGAGCAGGAGGTTCTTGACCAAGGAGTTGGGCCGGGAAGATGGAGCCAGAGGGCGGAGCAGCAGGGGGGGTTGGGCCAGGAACATGGAGCCAGAGGGTGGAGCAGCAGGGGGGTTGGGCAGGGAAGATGGAGCCAGAGGATGGAGCAGCAGGGGGGTTGGGCAGGGAAGATGGAGCCAGAGGGTGGAGCAGCAGGGGGGGTTGGGCTGGGAAGATGGAGCCAGAGGGCAGAGCAGCACGGGGGTTGGGCTGGGAAGATGGAGCCAGAGGGCGGAGCAGCAGGGCGGTTGGGCAGGGAAGATGGAGCCAGAGGGCGGAGCAGCAGGGCGGTTGGGCAGGGAAGATGGAGCCAGAGGGCGGAGCAGCAGGGGCGGTTGGGCAGGGAAGATGGAGCCAGAGGGCAGAGCAGCGGAGGTGGGGGGGGGGGTTGGGCTGGGAAGATGGAGCCAGAGGGCGGAGCAGCAGGGGGGGTTGGACTGGGAAGATGGAGCCAGAGGGCGGAGCAGCGGGAGGGGGGATTGGGCCAGGAAGATGGAGCCAGAGGGCGGAGCGCTAGGGGAGCAGCATAGGACTTGCCTGCTGACCTCTCAAAGCCAGAGACTAGTTGACCCTGGGAGAGAGCTAGATTCTGTCCTAGAGAAGAAAGGGCACCAGGTAGAAAGACGGGGTTGGTCTCTGCTGGGAAGAGCCGGAGATTCCCTTGGGTTCTAGTATAGACCAAAGTGATTGTTAAATGCATCAGTGTGAATTTGGTGTTTAAACGTCATGAAAACGAAGGGGATGCTGCGTGCACTGTGTTTACTTCCCTGTATCCTGATGGACTGTAATGGCGCATTTCCACTGTGTCTACTCCTGTCACTGAATAACCCATCACACGAGACAGCAGCCGCGTGGAATGCAAATGAAGAACTCGAACAGCGAACGTGCGAATTTCAGAGCAAGTCGTGGCTGTGTGCGATGATCGGAGATCAAAGACTAAATACATTCCTCTCTCTCGGCCCTCAGAGAAAGAGCCCATGTGGGTAGTGACCCTGTCGGCTTGTTTTCTGTGAGAAGAAGCTGTAAGGACGGACACCAGGAAAAATTCTTCATCTCTGGACTGTTTGGATTCGAGAGGGCAGAACAACTGAACGAAAAGACAGAGATCCCCCAAGTTACTCTGGGGAGCCCTGAGAGGGTTTGAGAAACTGGCCGATGACGACATCTCTGCCACCATTTGGAATTATAGACTGTGACTCACCGCTACATATATTTTTACCTGCTTTAACCTCTCAGTAACTCTCCTTCCTTTTACTTGGCTAATAAACCTTTAGTTAGTTATGCTATTGGGTACCAGCATTGTCTTTGGTGTGAGATCGGGGATGCAAATCGAGCTGGGTGAGTGAGTGGTCTCTTGGGACTGGGAGTAACCTGGAATATTCTGTGATTTTCGGTGTAAGCGCCCATTGATCACACAGTCCGGCTTGCCTG
Source organism: Chrysemys picta bellii (assembly GCF_011386835.1). Classification (NCBI taxonomy): domain Eukaryota; kingdom Metazoa; phylum Chordata; order Testudines; family Emydidae; genus Chrysemys; species Chrysemys picta. Next base: position 7,932,411 of record NC_088802.1, on the reverse strand, counting down.
GGTGGCGGGATAGCCTGGCGTGTCTGAGGAGGCTGTCTGCGACTCCCTGGTAAGACAGTGGTAGTACTTTGGGAGTTCACCTTTGGCACTGGGTTGGTGAAATCGAATTACAGAACGTACCACCAGTGTGGGGTCTCTGCCCTGCTTTTGACAGTCTGACTGAGGTTGACACTCATGGTCCTGAGCCACTCCGGACAGCGGGAAAAGTCTGTGCTCCCGGCCGAGTGCATCCGCGCTGTAAATAAAAAGGGTTTCATTTATCAGACCGCAAGCAGCTGCCGTCTCTACATTGGCGGCACTTCCACGTAGGGTGTCCAGGTGTCCAGTTTTTGACAGGAAAGTCTGGTCGAAAAGGGGACCTGATGGTGTCCGGTCAGAGCTGCTGACTGGACACCCAAAGTCCAGTTACTGTGGGGCGGGGGGGAGGTGGAGAGGTGCTGGGTCATCACCTGCACCAGCCCCTACTCAGCTGGCTGCAACTCCCAGGCCCGGCTCCACAGGGAAGTCCCTCCTGACCCAGGGGGTGGGGACGGGAGGGAGGAGAGGGGAAAAGTAGTGAGTCACAGGGGAAGGGGGGGGAAGAGGAGCAAATAGGGGTGGGGACTTGGGGGGAAGAGGCGGGGCAGGGGCGGGGCCTATGGGGATGAGATGGGGACTTGGGGGAAGAGGTGGGATGGGGCGGGGCGAAATCTTGGGGGGAAGAGGCGGGGCAGGGGAAGGCCTATGGGGGATGAGATGGGGCCTTGGGGGATGAGGTGGGGCGAGGCGAGGGCTCGGGGGGAAGAGGCGGGCAGGAGAGGTTCTGGCACGCCTGCTGGAATGTCTGGTTTTTAAATATTCCATAGTTGGCAACCCTACTTCCGTGCTGCTCTGGCCCTGAATATGATCTGCCATCCCCTCCTACAGACAGGCCAGGGAGTCCTGCGGCCAGCGCCCCCGCCTGATCCCGAAGCAGTCTGGACTAAGGCAGGCTGGTGGGCTTGTGGGCCGAGTCCCTGGCAGAGTCTGGTCCCCAGGCAGGGGGCAGAGACTGCAGGGGGAGTCAGACACTTTCTCAGCTGAGCACCACTTGCCCAGGCACACTCGGGTTAGGGGCTCCAGGAGAGTCAGAGCAGGAGCGATGGGGAAAACAACAGCCCGATTTATCCTTTAATAACAGGGGACATTTATCCACGTGCTCCGGGCTGCAGCTTTGGACTCCAGTCCCCCGGCCTCTGCAGCAGCCCCAGGTGCGCTCGCGGCTTCGTCTCTTCCAGGTTCTCGGCCTAGCTGTGAATCTGGGGTTCCTGCCGCATGGAGACGCCGAGACGCGGCTTTGATGGCTCCCATCGTCGCTCTGGCAGGGGTGTCCCCAGCCCTCCCTGTCGTCCCCCCCAGCTCCATGTGTCCCATCCCCCCACCTCTGTCCTTCTCATGTTTGCTTCCCCCCCCCCCCCAGCTTCTCTGGATCAGTGCTTGGGTCATTAACTATTAACTATTTATAGAGGAGACCGCGTCCAAACTTCCCCTCTGTCTCTGGTTACAGCTGAGTCACTAACCCTGGCGCTGCCCGGGGTTTCTCTGCTGAGCCCCTGGCCTGGCCCGGTAGGGGGGTCGCTTTAAACAAGGCTTCCTCCGAGCCAGTCGCTCCCATCTCTGGGGCTCTGGGGCCACCGTGTGGACATGTCTGGCTCCTGCTTCATTGGGAACAAAACCTTCCCCTGCCCGGTCATTGCTCTAGCGCGGGTGTTCGCACCTTAGATCCTGGGCTGCTGGGCCCCTGCTCCCTCTGCCCGGGATCTAAGCAGGACCCTCCCACCCGTCCCATTTTAATAACACGGGAAGAGCAGAGGTGACTTATACCCCGCGCCTACCCTGGCTCTGCAGGGATGCAGGTGACAGCAACACAAAGGGGCTGGGCCATAGATTTTAAGGCCAGACGGGACCATTTGATCAAAGGCCCAGGCTGGGACTGTCAGAGCCGTCCAGTGGAGTTGGACGCCCAATGCCCAATAAATTTCAGCTCCTTTGGGTCTCTGTGAAGCCCCAGCCGCACCCTGTAATTGCTGTGTTGTGAAAGTAGATGCCCTGGAATGATGCTCAGTCACTTACCTTGGGGCCCAGCTCCAGGGGGGCTGCCTGTCTCTGCTTCGGCCGGAGGTTTAATACCGTGTAGCCCTCTTCGTCCTCCATTGGCCAAGCACGTCCCTGGTTTGATTTCCCAGCAGGTGCTCAGAGGGGCCCATTAACTGGCCATCAGACTTGGTCTGTGCAGTCCAGGGCTCCCAGAAGCACTCACTATTCTTCAAGAGAAACTACACAGGAAGTGCAGGTGCCAAGCGCATGTGTGGTCTTAGCTACATCTCTCTCTCCACCCTCCCCTGGACTGGAGACCTGAACTGGTTGGACAGAACAACTTTGAACATAAGCGGGTCAGGGCCCCTCAGCTAGCCATGCTGAACTGGGTTTCAAACCAATGCAAGTTCGCCCTGCGTCCGCACTTGCGGCCTCCTAAATCGTTTCCACTGCAATGTCTTTTGGGTACTGATCTCGCTCTTCTCAGCTCAGCCTCCAGAAGCAGTGCATTCTGGGAAACTCAGAAACCCCCCAGAGCATTGAGGGGCAGCAGTGGGAGGGGATGTATGCACCTGTATAAATCACTGGCCACGGCGTGTTCCGTGTCCCCAGTTGCTCCTGATCTGCCGAGGATGTGGGTCTGTTACAGCCCCCCGTACAGCCCCTGGCTCTCTGGTTCACACTGTGGAGAGGCTCACGCTTTTAGCTCTGAAGCTGCCTGGTTCAGTGCCTGCTGGTGCTTGTCACATGCGCCCGCCCGCGTTTTCCAATCCTTGAATCATCCTGGATTGTGGGCACCAGAACTGGACACAGGATTCCAGCAGCCGTCACAGCAGTGCCAAAGCCAGAGGTAAAATAACCTCCCGGCTCCTACTCCAGATTCCCCTGTTTCTACACCCCAGGATCACATTAGCCCTTTTGGCCTCAGTGTCGCACTGGGACCTCGTGTTCAGCTGATCATCCACCACGCCCCCAAAGTTCTCTGTCCTACCGCACTCTCGGGCTTTGTGCTCAGCATGTCCTGTAGCACGTGTGAGGGCAGAGTGCTGGTATGTGTGTTAGTGGCACGCTGGGGCAGGGCTCAAAGAAGGCAGAGTTAAGGTTGTTTTGCGGGGTGGGGATTTTCCCTCTAAGTGTTTATACATCAGTGACCTATGCTTGTTTGCTAGAATAGCTGCATATCACATTGTGTGTTGTGTGACCAGCCTGTGCTGCGACAATCCAGCAGGTAAATAGAGAGGGCACTGGGGCTTCTTTTGCCCCTCCCACCTGGCTCTTCTGCTGGAGAGCGGTGTCTGGGGGTGGGGGTGGGGCTTCCATCGTCCCGTGGCTTCTGCCTGGGATGGGGTTGGGGGCTGCTGGGGGGGATTCCCCTGCCCATCCTGCCTGGCACTGCTGCTGGGGAGCGGGGTCGGGGTGAGGGGGCTTCCCCCATCCTGCCCATCTAGCGGCCAGGACTCCGGGGGCCCCCAGTTGGCCAGAGCCCCTCGCCACGCACCCCGGGGGTAGTGGCTAATCCGCCACTGATCTCATGCATGCAAATCGAGCATGAAAGTCATGAAATGGGCTACAAATGCAATAAAAAAAATAAGATATTCAAAAGTTTAACAAATGGAGGGGTGGGGCACCGCGGATGCTCCTCGCTGGTGCCTCATTTGGTCTAGGGCCAGTTCGGATACTGCCTCTTTAAATGGTCGGTCGCTCTGTGCTCAGAGCCCAGCCTCACTTTCCTTGGTCCTGCTTGGTGCCAGAACAATCAAAGTCTCCACACAGCAGCTGGCTGTGATTAAATCAGCGTCCTCACTCTTGGGTGCAAATATACCACAGTGGTTAGCTAGATTCAGGCCCAGCCTGCAGCTTCTGCGTGTGAGCGGGAAACCCCACAGGAAGTCAAGACGCACGGCCCGGCAGGCAGCCTGCGAGCCAGACACGCCTCGTGGTGACCCCCTCGCTAAGCTACTAACAAACTGCTTCCCATGATCAACTCCATCTGCTCCAGAGAGGCTGCTTTCCACTGGGCGTTTCCCTTCTCCAGCCAGAGGAGATCCCTTGTGCGCACGTGCAACGTTTGAGCTCGACGGCTGTGAGTTGCCCACGGTCGCACGGGGAGTCTGGGGCAGCGCTGGGAGCTGAGCCCACATCTACTGAGTCCCAGCCCGGTGCCCTAACCCCAAGGCCGGCCAGTGTCTCTCTGTCTCTGACTCTGTCTCTCTCTCGAGTTTATCTTTGTAAATCCATCAGTCTCTCCGCCCATTGGCAGAACTGAACCAGGCAGCTTCAGCGCTAAAAACGTGAGCCTCTCCACCGTGTGAACCAGAGAGCCAGGGGCTATACGTGGAGCTGTAACAGACCCACATCCTCGGCAGATCAGGCACAACTGGGGACACGGAACACGCCGTGGCCAGTGATTTATATAGGTCCATACATCCCCTCCCACTGCTACCCCTCAATGCTCTGGGGGGTTTCTGAGTTTCCCAGAATGCACTGCTTTTGGAGGCTGAGCTGAGAAGAGCAGGATCGGTACCCAAAAGACATTGCAGTGGAAACGGTTTAGGAGGCCTCTAGTGCGGACGCAGGGCGAACTTGCATTGGTTTGAAACCCAGTTCAGCACGACTAGCCGCGGGGCCCTGACCCACTTGTATTCAAAGCCGTTCTGTCCAACCAGTGCAGGTCTCCAGCACAGTCCAGGGGAGGGTGGAAGAGAGAGACGTAGCTCAGACCACACATGCGCTTGGCACCTGCATTTCCTGTGTGGTTTTTTTTGAAGAACAGTGAGTGCTTGTGGGAGCCCTGGGCTGCACAGACCAAGTCTGAGGGCCAGTTGGTGGGGGGCCTCCTTTCCTCGCTCTGAGTATCTGCTGGATAATCAGACCAGGGACACGCTTGGCCAATGGAGGATGAAGAGGGCTACACGGTATTAAACCTCCGGCCGATGCAGAGACAACCAGGCTGCCCCACTGGAGCTGGGCCCCAAGGTAAGTGATTGAGCATCCTCCCAGGGCATCCACTTTTGCAACGCAGCAATTACGGGATGTGGCTGGGGCTTCACAGAGACCCAAGGGAGCTGAAATTTACTGGAACCGGGGCACCCAACTCCATTGGACAGCTCTGCCAGTCCCAGCCTGGGACTTTACATGCCGCACGTCAGAGAGGGGATGAGGGAAAGTGTCCCGGGGTGAGCGGATGACCCCTGGAGTGAAGCACAACTCCCTGCATGAGAGAGTTAATAAAGATACTCCCTGTATTTCCATTGTCACCGCTAAGGGCTTGATCTGGCTAATACTTACTCGCAGGTGTAGGATTTACTACCATGAGCAGCACCATTGACTTCTGGCATTTTCTTCAGCATTTGCACACTGGGGAAGTATCAAACCAACAAAGCACCCAGTAAATGTTAGGGCTACGACAAACCCACAGGTGTGGTGCTTGACTGACCACCAGTAAGTGTATTTTCATTGGACGTTGAATACAAACAATGGGATAAGACGACACTGCTGTGACAGACAATGGAAAATGCACTGTAGCCTTATTTTGAAACCTAAGCGTATATAACACATAAATCTAAATGTGCTTCCTCATTCAGGAGGTTCCCAGAGCTTAGGATCTTGATCTAAATGAAGGGTGATGCTGCATTTTCCATAAGGACGAGGTAGCCAGACAATGTTGCACCAATTTAATGTGAACATCAATGGTCACAGTTAGGGTGACCAGACGTCCCGATTTTATCGGGACCGTCCCGATATTTCCTTGTTTGTCCCGCGTCCCGACCGACGTGCGGTCGGGACAACCGGACAAACAAGGAAATGCCCCGAGCCTCGAGCCCGGAAGTGCTCGTGCCCCCCCCCCTGCCCCGACTCCGCCCCCTCCTCCCCCGATTGGCTCCCTCCCCGAATCCCCGCCTCTTCCCCGGGCTCACCATTCCCCCTCCCTCCACAAGCGCTGGAGGGAGGCCCGGGAGACGCAGGGGAAGCGCGGGGCCGGGGTGCGTAACAGTCCGGCCTGGCCCAGTGCAGGCAGGACTCAGTTGGGTGGTGGGAGAGGAGGGGGGCGACCCGCGGGGCCAGGCGACGGGGGAGGAAGCGGCCATGGCGCTCGGCGGCTCTGGCACCCCCGAACCCCCCGAGCCGGGGCCTGCAGCAGCGCGTACGCTGGGCCCAGCCCCTGGCTAGGCACGTCTGGGCTGCCCAGCTGGTGCTATCGCGCGGTGGCCCCGGGGTGGAGGCATCGGCCGCCCAGCCCCGTTCGTTCCCCTGCGGGACGGGGGGGCTGGGGCCTGCTGCCCCCACTCCGGGGCCGCCGCGGGATAGCACCAGCTGGGCAGCAGCCCAGACGCGACTGGCCAGGGGCTGGGCTGGGCGCAGCGTGCGTGCTGCTGGGTCCCCGCAGCAGGCCCCGGCTCGGGGGGTTCGGGGGCGCCAGAGCTGCAGCCGCGGAGCGCCATGGCCGCTTCCTGCCCCCGCGGCAGTGGGAGCTGCAGCAGCGGCTGCTCCCGAGTCCCGCTGGCCGGGGATGAGAACAGCCACCGCCTGGCCCCGCGGGCCGCCCCCCTCCTCGCCCTACCACCCAACTGAGTCCTGCCTGCAAGGGACCAGGCCGGACTCTCACTACCCCGGCCCCGCGCTTCCCCTGAGTCTCCCGGGCCTCCCTCCAGCGCTTGCGGAGGAAGGTTTTTTTTTTTTTTTTTGGCCCCGCCCCCCGCCACGCCCCCCCCCACGTCCCGATATTTGTCTTTGGTGATCTGGTCACCCTAGTCACAGTTGTTAATTCTTTCCTTCCTTTTCTGGCTAGGACTGGGGAAATACGCCAACAAATCTCCCCATGTATTAAACGTAGGGTTACCAGATAGCAACTGGGAAAAAACGGGACCGGGGGCGGGGGGATAATAGGCGCCTGTATAAGAAAAAGTCCCCAAAAATGGGATTGTCCCTTTAAAATGGGATGGTCACCCTAGTTAAATGAGTTCACCATAGTTGTGTTTAGGCCCCTTTTGTGCTCACTTTCTGCAAATAGCCCAGCTAACAAGCTGCCGGGCAGGAATAATTGCTTGGGAAATTATTACATGCTCGGGAATGGGGATTTTTCAGGCAAATATTGGAGAAGTTCCCCAGCAAAGGGCACGGTCAGTTTCCAGTCTGCGGGGGGAAGGGGGTGTCTAGGGGGCAGGGGAGGAAGTGTGGTACAGCGCCATCGGGTGGTCACTGCAGGTATCTCTCAGGATGGGCAGTGGCAGGAGGGCGCAGGCTAGAGAGACACCTGGGATAGGTCTACACACTGCGTGTCTCCCAGCCCAGGTAGCCAGACACACACTAGCTGTGGTTGAGCTAGTTCGTTAAAAATAGCCGCGTGGACATTGCTGCACGGGGCAGCCCAGGCTCAGCCCACCTGAGTCCTGGACCCCTGGGGCTGAGCTCGGGTGGGCAGCTTGAGTCACACCGTCCACACGGCTCTTTGTAGCACACTAGCTTGAGCAGAGCTACTGCACGTCTGTCTACCCGGGCTGGGAATCCTACCTCCCGGCGGCAGTGTGGACACGCACCCGAGGAGCTGGCCTTCCGGGGTTCTCTGAGTGTAGCTGCTCCTGCTGGGGCGAGAAGCATAACCCAGCAAGGGGGCTGCGCTGGCCCCAGAGGGGAACACATCCCTGGGTGTGTTATTGTCCCTCATGCTGGAGGCTGACAGTGTAGAACTTGTAACTTCTGTTCACCATTTATTACACTTGCCTACAGTGTAACTTCTGTTCACTGTTTGCCATCCACTACACTTGTCTATATTGTAACTTCTGTTCACTGTTTGCCATATTGTAATTCAAACCCCATTTTAAAACGCTTACTCCATTTTTTAACGGCTTGCTGCAACCTTCATTTTTGCAAACCCTGCTGTAATCTTATTAGTTTAGTTTAGATGTGTGAATGAGGTATGTATGGATGATGGAATCAACCTCCAGCCCCAGCCTGTCCTGATGAAATAGAGTTCAAACACCAACGGCTGAAGATGCAGACAAGAGCCCTAACAAAGTAAGAAGAATCCACCCTAAAAAGAAAAGGAAAGTCATGTCTGCAATTGACGGGTGATCAATCACCAAACCCAGAGGCAGCGTGTCACAGCGAGACCTATAGACTCTGGATTCAAACTAAAGCCTACACAAAGGATGGGTGCGATGGAAAACTTTGGAGGAGGGTAACATTCTGATGCCAACATGGAAGGGCATCGGTGCATGCCCAACAGAGACCCAGCTTGTCCTTGTGCCCGGCTTTCCTGGCCACTTAGCCACCACAAGCTACGAACCCAAGCTGCAAACTCAAGCCACAGACTCAAACAGGACTGGTAACTATGCAGCAGCTGCAGAACATCTGATGGATGTGTGTGTGTGTGAATGTGTGTGTGTGTGTGTAGGTATTAGGTATAATGTGTGTGTATAAGGATTAAGATATTAGTTATTGGTCATAAATCAAATTGTTATCATAATAAATGTGGCATCTTTATCTTGTCCCCTTTAATAAGATCCTGCTAGTTTTTATTGGTATAACAACAGTGCGTCACCAACAGGGACCCTAGACGTCCGTTTGCCCTGGAAAAACACGGAATTTGTGTTGGCTTTTTTACAGAGAATCTTTAGTTTTTACATTTTGTGAAAAAAATAAACCAGATATTAACTATTCACTAAATTTGACTGAAAGTCCCAGCGTCACTTATTCAGTGCGCGCAACCGCCCCTTCTTGTGGTTGATTTTTGAATGCCCTTTAAATTGACATAGCTAAACATACTCCAATAAACTGCTTCCAGCATATGGAGGTTACTCAACGGCATACAGGGGCTTGTGTTTTAACGCATCTCAACTTTCATGTCAGCCTCCAGGAGTAACTCAGTACATGAGTAATGTTAATATAAAAGCAAGTTTTGCTTTATTTTTTGTGCATTTAAAAAAAAAACACAATTGTCTGAAGATATAGAATGCAGACCTAGAAGTAAGAAATACAAATTGCAATTCCATTCATTTTATTTTATTGTAATGATTGATAGCTCCGGTAGGCTTCGAACTTGTTTAAAACTTGTAAATATACAAATAAAACATAGTGTTCAACTCATACCTCTATATATTGTGGCTCGGGAAACTAAAGTTCAGCGTTTCATTTTAATCACGGAAAATGAGGGGTTTTATGTTTTTTATCAGAGAATTTTGGGGGGAGGGGTTATCACAGAACACTAGGATCCCTGGTCACCAAACATTGACTCTTCCAGGTTCCCCTCAGTACCCGCAGTGGATCTGGGTCACCGCAGGGCTGGCCGGGGCTGGGTTCCTCGTCCTGATGGGAACGGTGGTAGCGCTGGCTGTTCGGGGTGAGTAACTTGAGGCCGCTGAGGCGTTTAACAGGCACACGTATGTTATTTGTACTAGGTGGTCTCTTGCTTCGTAGTTTTTGTCGAGCTCACTGCACCCACCAGGGGCTACTGGCAGCCGCCCCCCTCCTCCCCCCACTGCAGGGACTTCCTACAGCCCCACCCTCTCCCTCATCCCATCTATATGCCCCCCATGTTCCTCTCCCCCTATTCCATTGTCCCCCATCCTTCCCCTTCCACGACAAGAGCTCTGTGTGTCCCCCATGTCCCTCGCCCCGCAGATCATGCCCACTATTCTCCCCTCCATGCCAGGGGCGGTGTCTGTCCCCCCTTTCCCTCTTTCCTCTTGCCAGGGGTTATGCACATCTGCACCATTCCTGCCTCTCGCATACCAGCGTCACACACTGTCTCCCCACCCCCCATGGCAGGTTCTGTATGTTCCCCTCATTTCCAGGTCCCCACTTTCCCCGCTTAGATTTGCCCCCGGACAGGTTTTCCCAGGATCACCCCTTTGATGAGGTCGCTGTCCTGGGAGATCTGCCCAGGTGCTTTGTGCACGCTGCCAGCTGTCCAGTTTTATGGGCTCAGGCTCACCCTGGGTATTTGTACCACAGAGGTGGCAACCTTCCCCCCAACCCTATCTCCCCTCCAGGTCTCTGCTTCCCCCACCACCACCACTGCCCCATCCCTTTGCTCCCCACTCCACTTTCCTTCTACAAACCATCCCCATAAGGCTCTTATTTCTGTTAGAGGGCAGGCTACAGACAGCATCCGCACGCAGCACGTTAAGCTGCTGCTTGTGATCTATGCAAGGGATGTCAGAGAGACTTTCTGCCTGTGGCACCAGGCAGCCCTGATTCCCCCCTGAATTGGGCTTTTCCGGTGTTCCGATTTGCACCAGAATCAGGCGGATTCTGCCCATCGGTGCCTAGAACAGTCCCTGGAATGGCGGGATGGGTCGGATGCGGCGTTCCAAAGTTATCGCGTTACAGAGAAACGCCGCCACGTTGGCTCCAGGGCCTCGCTTGGCTCAGCCCAGTGCAGCAGCACCGAGAGGCACAGCCAAGATCAGGGCTGCACAAAACATACCACAAGCCAACCCCTGCTCCAAGGTGCTCAGAGTCCAGCTAAGCACCATGAATTCCCCCCTCCTTCCACAACCCCGCTGCGAGTCCAGCTCCGAGTCCAGTCCGTGTGTGAATGGCGTCCTGGGCACTTAATCGCCATCCCCGCGGGTCAGATGTTATCCCAGCAGGTGCAGTTAGGAGCTTAGTACATGACACTCGTGTGAGCTGACTGGGACAGCGTCCCTGTTACACACGCAGGGGAAGTGGGACACCCAGCCTGTGTGTAACCCCTCTGCCAGGTCGCGTCAGCAGCAACAAGGGCCGGGTTCGACATCTAGGGGTTCCTCTTAACAACACAAATCAGAATTGGCTTGAGCCCCCAGCCAGTAATCTGGGAAAACTAAACATCCTTGGGCTCTTCTAAGAGACAACACTTCCCACATGCCAGCACTGAGTCTGTACAACAAACAAAAACTTCTAGTAAAAGCGAACCCAGCATTAATTTGGGAAAACACCCCCGCCACGATTGGAAAGTGCAAACACCCACCCAGGGCCTGTGCAAGGAAGTTTCGCGCCCTAGGCGAAACTTCCACCTTGCGCCCCCGCCCCCAGCCCAGCGTCAGCTACCTGCCCCACCCCCCCCCGCTCCCTGAGGCGCCCCCGCGCGGCAGCTCCCCCCCTCGGGGAGCCGTGCGGCAGCTCCCCACCCCACCTCACCTCTGCTCTGCCTCCTCCCCGAGCACGCCGCCCCCGCTCTAATTCTCCTCCCCTCCCAGACTTGTGGGGCCAAACAGCTGATTGGCGCCGCTAGCCTGGGAGGTGGGAGAAGTGGAGCAGCGACGGTGTGCTCGGGGAGGGGGTGTAGCAGAGGTGAGCTGGGGTAGGGAGCCCTGTGGCAGCTCTCCCCCTCCCCGCCCTGAGGCGCCCCCGAGGCAGCTCCCCACCCCCCCTGCCCGGGAAGCCATGCAGCAGCTCCCCACCCCAGCTCACCACCGCTCCGCCTCCTCCCCGAGCATGCCAGCCCCGCTCTAATTCTCCTCCCCTCCCAGGCTTGGGGCGCCAAACAGTGATTGGCGCTGCAAGCCTGGGAGGCGGGAGAAGTGGAACGGCGACCATGCGCTCGGGTAGGAACGCTGTAAAAAAAAATTGGGGGCACCACATTTTGGCACCCCAAAATCTTGGCGCCCTTGGCAACCGCCTAGTTCGCCTTAATGGTAGCACCGGCCCTGCACCCACCCCACCCTACTCTGGGCAGTGTCCTTTGCCTCAGTTTCCCACCTTGCAATGTGACAGTCGGATGAACAAACACGCCACTCCCCGCTCCCTCCCCTGCACCCCACTCACAGGTGCCGTCCTTAGTCAGCGAAGACCCAGAGTTCAGAGGTGCAGTCACATGGGTTCCCCTCCCTCCTCTAAAACAGGAGGGGGCCATGGAGCAAACAGGATCACTGCTACTGCTTCCTGGTCACTGCCACTTCTGCGATGTCACGCTCTGACGTTTCCCCCACCTTAGCCCAGCTCTTAGTGATTTCAGCTGTTAGCGATCGCTACTGCCTCTTCGCTGGCTTTCACTGCAGCACTGTCCTCACAGCACGGTCAGCCCCTCGGTCCGCTCAGCAGTGATCTCAGCTCTAGTCATCACTGAACGGAAATGAGGACTCTCCGTTGAGTCCAGTCAGCTCTCTTTAAACACTGGAGAGGGGCGAGTCAAATAGTGCCTAAGGGTGTGTCTACACTGCAATTAAACACCCACCGCTTGCCTGGGACATTTGGGCGCAGCAGGGCCTCTGGGGGTCCACCCAGTGGTAGAGTCCCAGATCCCAGGTTACAGCTGCACCCTGTGTACCTACAAGGCCATTTTACAGTCCGGCAGCTGACACAGGCCGACCACAGGTGTTTAACTGCTCTGTAGACGTACCCTGACAGTCATCACTCCACTCCAACCCCACTCTCAACTTCAATGGGATTTGGCATCCCAACCCCCTGCTTAGCAAGTGAGCTTCAGGTGAGGGAGACCCCATCAATTAAGGCAGGTTAAGCACAGTTCTGCTGCCCTTTACCCGGACAAGCTGGAGAACAACATTTCATTACCCTGCGTTCAAATTTAAACATTTTTATTAAAGCTAATGTTAAAATTATCCAATAACACAGGTTAAGGAAAGAGTGTCTGTACACCTGGGTATAATGCTTAAATTATCCAAAAATACAAAGTTTGGTTTAAAAATCATAAAATACATATAGTCCATAAACTGCAGTATCCCAAATGTAGGTTAATAAATGTAATGATACAGTTTAGATATTAGCATCCCAATATTCGGGTACATCACTCATAAAAGGTTACGCTAAGAGTAGCTTGTGAAAGCAAATAGAGCAATGAGTGTGGATTGTCCCACAGCAGTTGAGAATTTAGGCTAGGTTGTCTCTCAGTAAATACAATCTATGAGAGAAGTATTTCAGTTATTTTCCTGACTTCACTTCTCAACGGCACTCCAGCTCATCTCTCCTGGTATTGCCGATGTCTGGTGATGTGTTCTAAATAGATGTCCCTTGCCCACCTGACGACATGAATTGCTGCACCAGCCAAGTATAGCGCTGACCGATGCCGCATTCCCACAACCCTAGAGCGATTTGTAACCCAGCACCAGCCAAAATTGGTCACTTTGGCAAAGCAGGTCTGTCTGCTGAATACCTAGGCAGAGTAGGCGTGTCTATGCAAATACATTCTGCTCCTCAGGTCTTTCCTCCTGTTCATCACTAGATGTCAGGGGAGAGCTCATGCAGACCCTGCTTACAGGTGTAGTGAATGAGTTTCTCTCTCTGCCCCTGGCCTAGCTGTGATGGTCACTTGATGATTTTACACCCTCCACTGGCTGGTTTTTAATCCCTAAGTAGTTGCCTTAAAAGTGACTGTGATGCTGTTTTGAAGTTTCCCAGGTGCCCGTCTCCTGTGAAGGACAGACCAGAGGAGCTGCAAACGCATCAGAAAATGATGGTGCCAGAATCGTCAGTAGCACCGAATGCAGCTCCTGCCTGGAGGATTTCTGGTCTCGCTTGAAATCAATTCTGTGTGAGCCCCACAATGGCAGCTTGGCAGGTAACCCCGGCTCCTACTGCCCCAGAACCATGAATCGCTCTCCCTGGAAGAATTTGCTCGCTGTGACTGAAAACCCAGTCACTGTGTTAAAGGGACACTGTCCGCTTGAAATACAATGGGCCAGATTCTCATTTGCACCAAGGAAGGTCCCTTTATTTACACCACTCCAGCACTGCCACCCCCTGCTGCTCAAAAACCATGAGTCAGGCCCTCAAAAATAATAAGATTTGAGAAAAATAATACTTTTGGGGGTTTTGGTTTTTTTTGTTACTCACTTTCTGGTTTCTGAGCTTCTAGGTCACACTAAAGTCACATTTTCAAGGTTTTCTTTTTTTACGAAAGGGAAATTCTCACAATCCCCTGACTCCAAGAGCTGGGGCTCAAAGGAAAAAACACCAAATATCATTAAGCTTGTGATTAAAATGTGAGAGTTGGCAACACTGCCACTGGGGCAGTGAAAAGGAGGCTAAATGAGGGAGGAAATGTACAGTTTCCAGGGGAACACATTCATTTTAACCAAAAACTGGAAAATTTCAACGGAAACATTTTCTGCGGTGATTTTCATTCTGAAAAAAAGGCAGGTTTTTTGGTTAAGAAAAGTGGACAGAAAATTTTCAATCAATTCTGCTCGTAACTACAGCAGGAGAACAATGTTCAGCCAGCAGGGTGATGTTTAAGTTGATGGGGGGGCTTTTAATATGCCTGAATGCTTTGGGTGTGGTTGTGATGTGCTATACAGCCCAAGCGCCCCTGTCTTTTTTCACTTCATCCATCCCAGTGGGTGGGTGCAAAGCACATGCCGTGGCTGCCTTTGTCTGTACCAGTCTGGTGGGTTACTCTCCCTTGTTGGCTGCAGTGGTGTTGTGGCCGGGTTGGTCCCAGAATGTTAGAGATACAAGGCGGGGGAGGTGGAATCTTTTATTGGACCAACTTCTGTTGGTGAAAGGTACAAACTTTGGAGCTCCACGGAGCTCTTCTTCGGGTTTCCTCTGATTCCCTTCCCCAGCCCTGAAGAAGCAGGGGCGGCTCTAGGCACCAGCTAAACAAGGGCCTAGGGCGGCAAAATGCTGGGGCCTCACCTGGGCTGGATCCTGGGGTGCGGTGGGGCACGGAGCTGGCTAAGTGGGGAGCATGTCCCCGCCACTCTCCCGCTGTCAGCGCCCAGCGCCCAGGAGCCGGTAGCGCGGCCCTGCCCCAGCTGCAGAGGACAGACATCTCCTCCTCAGCTCGTCCCCGCCCCTGCAAGCCGAGGAGCGGCCCGTCCTCTGAAGCCCGGGCAGGGCCGCGCTACCGGCTCCGCCTGGGGGGTGGGTGCTGACAGCGGGAGAGCAGCAGGAGCCGGTAGCGCGGCCCTGCCCCAGCTTCAGAGGACGGGCCGCTCCTCGGCTTCTTAGCGCCGCTCTCCCATGGGCAGCGCCCCCCAGGCGGGAGCCGGTAGCGCGGCCCTGCCCCGGCTGCAGAGGACGGGGGAACATGGCGCCCGGGCGGTCCGCTCCTCCTCGGCTTGTCCCTGCCTCCTCCCCTCTGCTCCGCCTCCTGCCAGGGGAGGGGAGAGGGGAGCAGAGTGGCAACCTTGGCTGAGCCCAGCTCGTGCCAGGGTCAAGGCAAAGACCAAGGATGAGCAGGGCTGGGATCCAACAGCAGCCCCAACCCCTGGCCCTGGGAGCAGCGGTGACCGGAGATGAATCCGCCTCGGGCCAGATCCGCAGCAAGGTAAGAGTCGGGCCAGGTGGGAGGGTCCCCAGGACCCCTGGGGAGCTTCTGCCTGCTGGAGCCCCAGAGGCTGCTGCCTCCCTCCCCAGCCCCTCACAGCACTCCAGAGCCTGGAGTCTCCTTCTGCCTCCCCCCCTGCAGGGGGCGAGCGACCTGGCAGAGAGGGGCAGCATCTGCCCAGCAAGCCCAGCACCTCTTCCTTGGCTCCTCCAGCCCCAGAGCTCTCTCCATTGCATGACCCTTGGGCTCCCAGCTGGGCGGCCTCAGCGCTGGGAAAACGCCAGCAGGGCTGGGTCCAGTGTGTATCCGAGCTCGTGGGGAGCTCTCTCGTCCCAATGACTAGCGCCTTACCTACGGCAAGTACAGTAGTGCAATAGGAGTGTGACGTGAAAAATATCATGTCACGTTGTGAAACGGTCACTCAAATCACAATTACGTGTGTGTACTGTGCTGCCCTATCGGTGCCATTCGCGCTAATTTCCATTTCGCGTCGGTGCCAGTGGTTATAGGGCGAAAATGCCGGGACAAAAACGAAAACGACTTTCTGGTGCGGCTTACCGGCAACAAAGAGAGAAACGGCAAAAAGAATTAGAAAAACTCATACTTCAAAAAAGTATTTTAAAAAAGTCAACAATCAAGGAGAAAGCTCTAAGCAATGCACTGAAGGTGATTATTCATCAACTGATGAAGACCGATCGAACCAAACTGATAAAGATGAACAATCTGACCAAAGATTATCTTCACTAACTGATAAAGACGAACAATCACAATCCATCCAAAGATTTACTACTTCAGCTGAAGAATCCAGAAATGAAGAACTGTTATCCAAATCTAAAACTGAAGAACAATTATTGGAAGGTGGAGAGACTGACATAGGATCGGATCCAAGTACATGGCCGACAATAATTACTGATACAATGCGAATTATTATTGTGAAAAAAGGTCCTTCAAAACTAGATCCTACATTTGAATATCCATTTAATAAGTCGAATTGTCGATTTATGCCATCCAGTATTAAGAAAAAAAATGAAAAATGGGGAACAAATTAATAGATCATGGTTAGTGTATTCACAGACCAAAGATGTAGTTTTTTGGTTTTGCTGCAAACTGTTCTGTAACTCGGACATTTTTCTGACAACTGCAAGTTTTAATGACTGGCGAAATTTGCCTCAGCTTTTGAAAGAACATGAAACATCAAAAAATCATTTACGCTCATTGACAAATTGGATTGAGCTGTCAAACAGATTACGTACCGGTACAACAATCGATGTGGTTCAGCAACATCAACTAAATTCAGAAATTCTACGTTGGCAAGCAGTGTTGGAACGTTTACTGGCAATCATTAATTTCCTAGCCGAACAGTGCCTCGCATTCAGTGGATCCTCGGATATTTTATATGAGAACAACAATGGAAATTTCTTAAAATTGGTTGAGTTATTGGCAAAATTTGATAATGTTATGGCTGAGCATGTACGAAGAGTGAAAGATGGAGAGATTCACACCCATTATTTGGGTAAAAATACATAAAATGAGATAATAGAATTAATTTCTAATGGAGTGCATAATGAAATTTTATCGAATTTGAAACATGCCAAATATTACTCAATTATAGTTGATTGTACTCAAGATCTGAGCAAAACCGAGCAAATGGCAATAGTTTTACAATTTCTGAAAATGGATGAAAATGCAGAAGTGAAAATTTGTGAACACTTTCTAGAATTTATACCAGTGAATGAAACTACTGGGAAAGCCCTCACAGATGTAATTCTACAGAGACTGGAACACTATGGAATACCTTTAGAAAATATGCGTGGCCAAGGGTACGATAACGGCTCAAACATGCGAGGACGACATGCAGGTGTACAGCAAAGAATACTGAATTTAAACAATCGAGCTTTTTTCATTCCTTGCCATGTGCATTCGCTCAATCTGGTTGTCAGTGATGCTGCCAAATCATCTAAAGATGCCGTTTCATATTTTACCACAGTGCAAGCAATTTACAACTTTTTTAGTGCTTCCACACACCGTTGGGCAGTCTTGAAGAAGCATCTTGAACAAAAACTCACTTAAACCTCTGAGTCAAACGAGATGGGAAAGCAGGATAGAAGCTATTAGACCATTCCGATATTCATCAGGAGAGATTTACGATGCACTATTCCAAATAAGCCAGGACTTGTCGTATGATCCTTCATTTCGACATGAAGCTGAAACATTGGCTCAGAAAATGATGCAGTTTCAATTTTCATGTTGCACGGTTATTTGGCACAATATTCTAAATCAAATTAATTTGACCAGCAAAGTTAGGCAGAACATAACCATAGAGATATCCAAGGCAAAGATGATTTTGAATAAAGCGCCGGAATATTTAAAAAAATACCGTTCAGATGAAGGATTTGAAGAAACTGTCAAAGAAGCAACAACAATAGCAGAGGATCTTGATTTTGAACCAACGTTTGCACCTCAACAATTCATTCGTCCTCGGAAAAAAACAAGACAGTTTTGTGATGATTCTATTCTCGATCCAAACGAAAGTTGAATGTTTCTATTGTATTTTGGATGTAGCTATAACTTCCATTGAAGAAAGATTTTGTCAGTTGCATGGTCATTGTGAAACTTTCGAATTTTTATACGATATTGGAAATATTAAAAATCAGTTTTCCAAAGAAGACCGCATGAAGCAGTGCCAAGACCTACATTTAGCGCTCAGTACTGATAACGCTGCTGACATGGATGCAGTAGAATTGTATGATGAATTAATAGCTTTATCTGAGCTAATAAGTCCTAAAACTTCTCCTCTAAAAGTATTAGAATTTATAGCAAGAAATGATTTTCACTCCAAACACTTCTACAGCATTACGCATTCTTTTAACATTACCAGTATCAATGGCTTCTGGTGAGCGCAGTTTCTCAAAACTGAAATTACTAAAAAATTATTTGAGGTCCACCATGTCTCAAAATCGTATGTCAGGACCGGCATTAATTACAATTGAAAGAACTATTGCCAAAAAATTAGATTTCACTGACTTATTAAAAGACTACACCAGTGTAAAAACCAGAAAAATTCAGTTCATATAAATTCTTTTAATTTTATGAGAAACTGGAAGACACTAACATTTTTCATTACAGTGTGTAGTTGAACTCAAATTGTTTGTAATTGTGTTTTTGTTAAAATTAAATGTTAAAATTACACTAGTAGGAAATTGTTTTATTTCACTAACTACAAATTCTCCGTTTTCATTTTTTTTTTTTAATTTTAAACAGTCAAAACAAAACTGCAAAGTGAAAACATGTGTAAAAGCCAAAAAAAAAAGCATGGGGTTGTGGGGGGAGGCAGCCAAAAATTTTTTTGCTTGGGGCAGCAAAAAACCTAGAGCCGGCCCTGCCGACGAGGGGAGTAGTGCTGAAATCTTAGCCTAAAAACCAGGCCTCAGACTGTCACAGCACAAGAAGGCCCTTACACAAACAGACAGTGATTTTGATTTTTTCTTTTATACCTCTATAACTAGAGAAGTGATAAGAATACACTTAAATTCTGCCTGTTGTACCTGCTCCCATGAGATCAGTCACAGAAGTGACCCGCTCTATATTCACCCTGCGCTGCCTCCTGGACGGAGCTGCCCGGCTCTGTAGATGCGGCTGTGGAAGGTGTGAGCACATGACACTGCCATTAGCCCTGTAAGAGAATCCATGTGCTGGGCAGCAGGAGCGTGGAACCTGCTGGGGGCGGGGGGGAAGGAAAGCACCAGTGCAGGAACTGTGGCCCCTCCCCCACTCCTTTCCCCCCAGGGCCGGTGGAGCGTCTGGGGCTCCCCACAGCAGCCCGGGTTCCCTGGGCGGCTCTTACCACACCCCAGCTCTGGCTTCTGGCCTGGGCAGGTGGCAGAGCCTCGGAAGGGAAGAGGAGCAGGGGGTGGGGCCCCATGGTGGGGGGAGGGGAGCTAAGGCCCAGCTTAGGGTTACCATACGTCCAGATTTTCCCGGACATGTCCGTCTTTTTGGCCCTCAAATCCCCGTCCAGGGGGAATTGCCAAAAAGTCGGACATGTCCGGGAAAATAGGGAGGGAGAGGTCGTGGGGCTTGGGTCCAGGCTGGAGCCGCTGGGGCCGGAGCCGCTGGGTGCTCAGCTGCCGGCTGGCGCCGCTCGCTCCGCCAGGGCTGGGGCCAGTGCCGGGGCCCGAGGCAAGCTGGCCGGAGCCGCTGGGACCGGGTCTACTCGGCCGCCGGCCGGCGCCACTCACCCAGGGCCAGGGCCAGGCCAGAGCTGCTCGGCCGGAGCCACTGGGACCCGGGGCTGCTCGGCCACCGGCTGGCGCCGCTCGCCCAGGGCCAGGGCTGGGCCAGAACGGCTCGGCTGGAACCGGGGCCTGAGCCAAGCTGGCCAGAGCCGCTGGGACCAGGGCTTCTTGGCCGCCGGCCGGCACCGCTTGCCTGGGGCCGGCACCCCCGGGCCCAAGCCGAGCCACACCGGAGACACTGGGGCCGGCCGCCGGAGGGAGCCGCTCGGCTGGGGGGGGCCAGACTGGGCCGTGCCTCCTCCCCCCCAGTGCCCTAGCCCCAGCCCCAGCTTACCTGCTGCCCGCTTCAGGCTTCCCGCAAATCAAATGTTTGAGGGAAGCAGGGGACGGGGAGGAGCGAGGGGGGGGCGAAGCATTCAGGGGAGGGGGCAGAGTTGGGGTGGGGACTTTGGGGAAGGGGTTGAGTTGGGGCAGGGGCGGGGCCCTGTGGAGTGTCCTCTTTTTGGACACTTAAAATATGGTAACCGTAGCCCAGCTCAGCCCCCCACCAGGAAGAGGCTGGTGCCGCTAGCAGGGGCTGCGTGTCATGGCGGGGGAGCTGATCCCCTTCTCGGCTCCCCAGGCGCGAAGCGCAGCCCCTGCCGCCGCCACCACCGAGCCTGCCCAAGGCTCTATGCCCAGGTTAACAAGTGGGCAGGCCTGGCCCTCCCACGTTAAAACATGGGGGGGGGCATGGCCCCCCCTTACCACCCCAGTTCCAGCGCCCCTGCCAGACACTCTCCTCCCTTGCTCTCACCTTTCCCATTCCCTTCACTGCACACTTTGTACATCCCCAGCCTGATGGGGGCTGTGGCCTGGTTGCCTCTGGCACTACCGCAGTGTGTGTTACAACAAACTCCAACTACACTGCTTGTCGGATTGGTGGCCATGTCCTCTGAAGCAGCTGTTGCTGGCCACTCTCAGACTGGCCCATCTCTCCCATCAGGCTGATCCCATCGGGCAGTTCTTGTTTCTGGCCCTGCTTGTTCTCCACAGAGATGAGAGACGGGATGATCCCTCACCTTGTGTTTTGTTTTTGATAGTGGTAAAATCTAGGCCTCCTTCTTGCCCCCCTGCTGCCTCCTGGTGCCTGGACGGCTGGATCCGGATCCAAGGGAAATGTTACTATTTTTCTAAGGCCGAAGGGAACTGGACCTACAGCCGGAGCTTCTGCTCATCACACGCTGCCTCCCTGGCTGGGATTGAGAGTCTGCAGGAGCTG
This sequence comes from Chrysemys picta bellii, assembly GCF_011386835.1. Classification (NCBI taxonomy): domain Eukaryota; kingdom Metazoa; phylum Chordata; order Testudines; family Emydidae; genus Chrysemys; species Chrysemys picta. The sequence goes on along the minus strand of NC_088802.1, from coordinate 7,911,647 downwards.
GTGAGAAGCCCTGATAGATGCTTTGTGCCAAGCCCAGCGATCGCTGGCACCACAGACAGGGCTGGAGTCAGGCTGGGCTCAGCCCCTGTAGGGCAGAGAGGAGCCCGGGTGCTTCCCAGGCTGGGCGGCCAGAGTCAGTGCGGTTCTGGCAGCTGAATCCTGGCTGGACCTGGGGCTCCAGCCACCTCGACCCTGCATCTGCCAGAGCCCAGGTGGGAGACTCCCCCTGTGCAGGGCTGGGCCGACTCAGTCAGCTCCAGGCCAATGGGCTGCCTGGGGCTGGAGGGGGTGAGAACCTGCCCCCCCAGCTCAGCCCAGCCCCAGGGTTTCCTCCTGGGTGGGGCGGGGAGAATCCAGCTAGAGGTGGGGCTGCTTTAGGCCTCTTCCCATCAACTTACCTGCCCTGGTGGCAGGTCTGTCTGCCCTCCCCCTGCAGCCCCCTCTCCCTCCTGTGCTCTGAGAAGGGGCTGCTGGGCAGACAGTGACCTTGCAGCTCAATTCCTGCTTCACCCAGTAGGTGCCTGTAAAGGGTGCAGACTCACCCCTGTGGCACCTCCTGCTGGTTACTCCGGGGAATCAGCTCAATCCAGCCTCTGGAGTGCCCTCTGCAGGCCGGTGAACCACCTTGTCCTCTGCTGGCACCTGTGTCCCTCCCAGGACCCAGTGCCCCTATTACTGGGATGCTGCCCCCGGCAGTACCCCACAGATCTGGGTCTCCCCTCCCTGGGGAACCCCCACCCACTATCCTCACCTTGCCTCAGTACTAGGCCACTGCCAGTCAGCAACTAGCCCCCGCTCCCTGGGGCAGACTGCAGTATAGGCCACTCATCACTGGCCAGGGGGGTTTGGACCTGCTGCCTTGGCCTAGCCCCGGGCTGCCCTCTGCAACCCCCAGTACCCCTTGGCCTATTACCAGGCCGCAGCCTGGGGCTATCCAGGCTGGAGCTCCCCAGCCCCTCAGCCTTTCCCCAGCCCTGCTCCACTACAGGTACTCTGTCTAGCTCCCTACAGCCAGGCCCTTCTCTCTCTGAAGGCAAAGAGTAGGGTTACCATTCGTCCGGATTTACCCGGACATGTCCTCCTTTTTGTGCTAAAAATAGCGTCCGGGGGGAATTTGTAAAGCACTCAAAATGTCCGGAATTTCCCCCCTCCCCCGGCAGAGCAGAGCGAGCGGCTGGGAGGGCTGCAGGAAAGTCCCGGGCTGGACTCCGGAGCAGCTGTAGAGGAGCCGGATCCGCCCTGCATTCTGAGCAAGTGTATCAGCACAAAGTGCAGCCCTCCCCTTTTGCAACTGGGAGCGGTTTCTGCCATGCAGCGTAGCAAAACGGGAGCGAGAGCACTTTGTGCTGATACAAGGGCAGCTCTCCCCTGCAGCCCGGTCCGGCAGCACTGTGCAGGGCCAGGGACCGGGTTTTGTTGTGCAGGGCCAGGGACCGGGTTTTGTTGTGCTGGGGAGCTCAGCCACGTGTCCGGCTGGCACAGAGCCCAACACCCTGTTCTGAGCAGCAGGGTAAGGGGGGCAGGAGAAGGGGCAGGGAGGTTCTGGAGGGGGCAGTCAAGAAACGGGGGGGGGGCTTTTTGGGGGGAGTGGAGAAAGTTTTGGGCAGTCAGGGTACAGGTAGGGGGTAGGGTCCTGGGGGGCAGTTGGGGGGGTCTTAGGAGGGGGCAGTTAGGGGACAAGGAACAGGGAGTCTTAGGTAGGGGGTGGGGTTCTGGAGGGCAGTTAGGAACAGGGGTCCCAGGAGGGGGCAGTCAGGAACAGGGGTCCCAGGAGGGGGCAGTCAGGGGACAAGGAGCGGGGGGGTGGGGGGCTGGGAGTTCTGGGGGGGAGCTGTCAGGGGGCAGGAGTGGGATCGGAGCAGTCAGGGGACAGGGAGCAGAGGGGTTTAGATGGGTTGGGAGTTCTGGGGGGGCTGTCAGGGGGCAGGAGTGTGGAGAGGGATCGGAGCAGTCAGGGGACAGGGAGCAGAGGGGTTTAGATGGGTTGGGAGTTCTGGGGGGGCTGTCAGGGGGTGGGGAGTGGTTGGATGGGACGTGGGAGTCCCAGGGGTCTGTCTGGGGGTGGGGGTGTGGATAAGGGTTGGGGCAGTCAGGGGACAAGAGGCAGGGAGGCTTAGATAGGGAGTGGAGTCCTGGGGGGCAGTTAGGGGCAGGGGTCCCAGGAGGGGGCAGTCAGGGGACAAGGAACGGGGGGAGGGTTGGGGGTTCTGGGGGGGCAGGAAGTGGGAGGGGCTAGGGCGGGGCTCCTCCCGTCCTCTTTTTTGCTTGCTGAAATATGGTAACCCTAGCAAAGAGAGACTCTTTGGGCTCCTGGCTCCCAGCCTCTTTATACCGGCCGTCTGGGCTCTGATTAGGGTGTGGCCCAGCTGCAGCCACTTCCCCCAATCAGCCAGGGTTTTACCTTCCCCAGCCCCAGCCCTCTGCAGGGCTTTTCCAACCCCTCAGAGCAGGAGCGGGTATCCACCCCGCTACAGTGCCACAGCCCCAAGAGGACGGGGAGGGTGAAGGGTTAATACTTATCTGGTCCCTTCACCCAATAACAATGGAAGGGGCCTGTAGAAATCCCCCACGGCCCAAGGTGGGGAGCAGCATAGAGTCAGGGTCTAACACAGCTGATTGTGTTTATTGGATTTGTAAGGATTCCCAGTTGCCCTACAAAGGCAAACTGGACCACTGGATCGGCCTCCGGAGGGACACGGTCCAGGGCTGGAAATGGGCCAACGGGACCGAGTTTGACAGTCGGTGAGTCTCTTTTTCTCTGCATTGGTCAGAGGCGATGGAAATGCCCCACTGCTTTAACATCCCCTCCTGCCGGGAGTGGGGCCTGGTGCTGGTGCAGGGAGGGGGATCCAGAGGGGCTGTGGGTACAACAGCTCCCTCCCTGACTTGGGGTGTCATCCCCAGTCTGTGCCTGGCATGCACTGACTGTAGCTCCGATTGTCTCTGGGTTACAGGTTTCAAATACAGGGAGGAGGAGACTGTGCGTACCTGTTTCCAGCTCAAGATGCAGCACATCAAGAAAATGGATCTGCAGTAAACCTGATACCCCTGCGAAGGGAGAGGAGTGAGCAGTGGATTCATGAACTCGAGGGGATTCATGAACTCAACGGAGATCAGCTGTGACAAAGCCTTGTTCTAGTCCCTTCCATGGCCCCTCCATGCTGCAGCCTGGTTCCTTGTTTCTTAGTCTGTCTCCAGGATTTTATCCGGTCCTAGTTGTCAATTACCCTAATGCCGCAGTTTGTGACCCTTCTCTCGGGGAGACCATCACCGTTTCAGGGTAACTGGATCTCTATCCCACCTCCATCAGGTGAGGTCTCGAGTCTCCAGCCCAAACCCCGGTGCCCCTTACCTTGGGGTTCTGCCATATTCTGGTCTCCCCTCCCAGGGGAACCCCCAACCCGCTACACCCACCTTGCCTCAGTGGCTACTGCCAGTCATCACTCAGCCCCCTCACTGGGGCAGACAGCAGTCTGTCATGGCCACTCATCACTGGCAAGGGGGTCGGACCATCTGCCTAACCCCGGGCTGCACCTCCCAGCCCCAGTACCTCTCTTCAGCCTTTAACAAGGCCTCAGCCTGGGGAGTTGCCAGGCTGGAGCTCCCCAGCTCCTCTCGCCTCTGCTCTGCAGCTAAGCCCTTCTCGCAATCAGCCTAGCTTTTCCCACCAGAGCGGGGTAATTCTCCTGCTACAGGCCGTGGTTCCCAAACTTTAACAACCTGTGAACCCCTTTCATGGAAATATCAAATCTCGCGAACCCCCTCCTAAAAATAAATATTTCCAGGGATTTTCTCCCTTACCTGAGCACAAATTATAGAAGTGGTGATCTTGGAAATCATTGGGATTTTTTGGACACGCTTATTACACACTATTTATTAGTGCATTATTATTTATCATTACATTATTCATTTTATTACCTTATGAAAACGGCAACACTCTTCCAAGATTTCACTTTTGTAGCTCATATCACTTCGATTAAACCTCCTACATGTTTCATCAAGGAATACCAGATGTGATACAGCATGAAGGTATTTAAGGGTACGTCTTCACTACCTGCTGTATTGGCAGGTAGCAATCGATTTATCTGGGATCAATATATCGCGTCTCGTTAAGACGCGATATATCAATCCCCGAACGCGCTCACCATCGACTCCGGAACTCCACCAGAGCGAGCGGCGGTAGCGCAGTCGACGGGGGAGCCACGGCCATCGATCCCGCTCCGTCTGGACCCCAGGTAATTCGATCCAAGATACTTCGACTTCAGCTACGTTATTCGCGTAGCTGAAGTTGCGTATCTTGGATCGATTCCCCCGCCTCCCCCCAGTGTAGACCAGCCCTAAGAAGCCAACTCAAATAAAGAATTCTTCCCACAAGCATTTGGGTTGTGAGCAGTCCAGGCAAACAATGCAGACTACAGCAAAGCTTAAACTTGTTCTTCATAATAATTTTAAAAACAACACTAGCAGCCTATTTAATTTTAGAAACAGCAAAAAATATCCACCTCCCTTTCCATTTCTCAGAAGGAGTCTTGAAGTTTCAATCTCCTGAGTGTGATGGATGTGCTTGCTTTGCTCTGCATAGATCTTGGAAGTCCGGAACCATTGGAGAAAGATAGTCTCAGGTCTTGTTCAGCATTGAGTCTGCTTCTGTATTTGGTTTTCAGATGTGCAGCCGAGGAAAATACTTTCTTGCATAAGCATGTTATTGAAAACGGTAACAAAACTATAGTAGCTTTTTCTGCCAGCAGGGGATACTTGTTTCTTAAACTCAGCCAAAAGTTGATCAATGACAGACTTCTGAAACTCCTTTTCAGTTCATAATCACAGGAGATCTCTGTCAGGCCATAATGACTGGATTTGCAACCCCTTCGATGATACCACTTTCTCAACGCAGATATTGAGCACTGAGGAAAAAGAGAAATTGATTACATAGCTGGAAAGTATTGCCTGAATGTTGTGCAGAATCTTTTTAGGTATGCAGTTATATTGGTTTTAGTGCACTGATCCAACCGAAGTTTATGTTCTGCCAGGAAGTCATGGTCACAGGGCTCGGGCTGCTGGCCCCCATGCCTGCGGTCCCTAGGGACGGCTCTGTCCGCCATTACAGAATTTTTTCTGAGAACCCCCTGATACATTTCGCAACCCCCCAAGGATTCACGATCCCCAGTTTGGGAACCACTGTTCTAGGGCAAAAGCATTATGGAGAAAATGTATAAAAATTACTAAAAGTTCCCCCTCACTAAACCCACCAGAAATCATCCTTCTTCCAGAGGGGAGTCTAGTAGCAAATGACATTTCCAGGCCCTCCCTGTGGGGTTGGGGGTCCCCCCCCCAGCGCCAAGAGGAAGTCCTGTTTGAATCTGTTTAAACTCAGCCTTTGTGTGTCCTAAGTTCTGTCTCAGTCTCTGGAAAACCCCTGTGAGCCAGTGTGTGGGAACCAAACGTTCCAGGGTGCGATCCCAACCAGGGAGAGGCTGTGTCACCGCTTGTCTTGCAGTCTGGGGTGCCTCACAATCCTGTGCAGAAGCTCCCAACCTGGGCCAAACAGCCTGCAGGTCCCACCCAGCCAGCAGCCTATCACCCACACCACACTGGATCCACCAGCCTTGGTCACTACTTTCAGGGTGACCCCAACACACTCCCAGTCCTGGACTTCCCCCCAAAACATGTTCTGCACTGTCCAGCCCTCTCCTGGACAGGCCAGATCTACTATGTCCATTGCCCCTCTAAGAGCATCAACATACACAGTCTGCTACCTTAGATAGTTACCCAAACAAGTCACAGCCCTGGGTTAGTTAAATTAAAGACTAAAACAAGTTTATTTAACTACAAAGAGAGATTTTAAGTGAGTACAAGTAATGAGGCATAAAGTCAGAAATAGTTGCAAGAGCAATAAAGATAAAACGCTTTCTAAACTTAAACTAGACTCGGTACAAGGTGACGTCCCTCACCACAGGTTCACAGTAACGTTGCTGACCAAACTCTCAAGCCAGCATCTGCTTCCAAAGTCCAACATCTTTTTCTTTTGTTATCTTAGGTGAAAAGAGAGAGCTGGGAAGGGAGAGGGAACATGGGGTGTTTTTGCCCCTCACTTTTATAGTCCAGTCCCCCTTTGAGATGCAGTTTCCTGAAGGTCACCCCTCAAAGCAAAGTTTATTCAAACAGTAAAGAAAGTGACATGTCTGGTGGTGAAAAGTTCTGTGTTGTTTCTTCTCTCTTCTGTTTCCTGAAGTGCAGATTTTTCCTTGTCTCCTGTCTTCTCTCTCTTGCTGAGGACTGTTTACAACTTGTATGTAAACTCAGTGGCCGATTTAGAGTTAGTGGGGCCCTGTGCTTAGCTACATTCCCTTCCCCCCCCCCTCCCCAACGCAGCCAAGAAAAAGAACATTCTCTCTTATTTCCCCATCTCTGTTTTTCATTCTTTTTTTTCTTCCTTCTCCTCCTATATTATAAATAAGAGGAAGTAAATGAAAATAAAGTGAAGTACCTTGATTGTTTTTATAGTCTAACTTATTTTTTTCACAGACCACTTGAAAATTGCTGAGGGTCTCAGCGGACCACTTAATGATCTTTCCAAATATTGTTTGTATCGTTAGCTAACTATTGTAAAGCACTTTGGATGAGAGCGCTTTATGAAAAAAATGTAAAAAAACATTGGGGTGCGGAGTCTGGCCAGGGTCGGGGTGTGGGGTCTGGGAGGGAGATAGGGTGCAGGAGCGGGCGGGGGGTGCAGGGTCTGGCCAGGATGAGGGTGCAGGAGGGGGCTCAGGGTTGGGGCAGGAGGTTAGGGTGCAGAGCGCTTACCTGGGGCAGCTCCTGTTTGGTATTCAGGGTGGGGATGGGGGGGTGTGCAGGAGTCAGGGCTGGAGGATGGGAGCAGTTCAGGGCAGGGGGCTTGGGTGGGTGGGTGTAGGTGGCAGTGTGGGGGGAGGGACGGAAGCTTGGGGTTGGGGATGTCCCAGTCGCAGGGTTACCTTACCTGGCTGGTGGATGAGTCCCTGCCCCGCCGCTGCTCCTGTTCTCTGCCAAAGGGAGCTGTGGTGGCAGCAGCACATGAGAGCTGAGACCCCCTGGCCTGCTGCTCCCTTCCCCTGGCCTTTTTCCAGGGGCCGCCAGCAGCAGTGCACGCCAGGGACTGCACCTGGGCTGCCCGACGTTCAGGGGAGCAGGGCAGCAGGACAGGCGTGGATGGATGCCCCACCAAGGGAGCGCGCCCCCAGCCGGCCCCTCACCTCACCTGCCTGCCTCACCTGGCTGCCAGCACCGCCCTGCAGTTGGAGTCCTGGGAGCCAGCAGGAGCCCGGCTCACCGGCTGGGAGAGCACATCACACGCCGTGCCTCCTGCACGGCTCCCTCCCTGCTCTCCCCCACAGCTCTCCCGCCCTGCTCTCCCCCACAGCTCTCCCTCCCTGCTCTCCCTCACAGCTCTCCCTCCCTGCTCTCCCCCACAGCTCTCCCTCCCTGCCTCTGCCCTTCTCTCCCCCACAGCTCTCCCTCCCTGCTCTCCCCCACAGCCTCCGCCCTGCTCTCCCCCACAGCTCTCCCTCCCTGCTCTCCCCCCCCAGCCTCCGCTCTGCTCTCCCCCACAGCTCTCCCTCCCTGCTCTCCCCCACAGCCTCCGCCCTGCTCTCCCCCACAGCTCTCCCACCCTGCTCTCCCCCCCAGCCTCCGCCCTGCTCTCCCCCACAGCTCTCCCACCCTGCTCTCCCCCCCAGCCTCCGCCCTGCTCTCCCCCCCAGCCTCCTGCATGGCTCCCGCCCTGCTCTCCCCCACAGCTTCTGCCCCCTGAAATTCAATGCTTTCATTGCTCCGAGGAAGCAGCAGTCGGGAGTTACCCAGAAATTATTTATTATTCATATTACAACAGCACCTAGACCTCCCTCCCTGCCCCCATCAACCAAGTCACCTCCCCTTTCCTATTATGGCAGACAGCACACAGACCCATGCCCTTCCCCGCAGTCAAGATGAGGGCCCCGTTGTGCCAGGCACTGCACAGACACACAGGGAGAGACAGCCCCTGCCCCAGCTGAGATCAGGGCCCCGTTGTGCCGGGCGCTGCACAGACACACAGGGAGAGACAGTCCCTGCCCCAGCTGAGATCAGGGCTCAGGTTATCTGGCCCCACTGCCTCTAAACTCTTCCACAAACTTGTCAGTGTGTTGCAGGTTGGGGTTGAGTTTGATATAAAATTATTCTGCTTAACTGCCAGGGGGCAAATTTGTCACGTACACATGGGAGAAAGAAGAAGGGAAAACATCAGCTATATGTTGTCTTAACTCGGGAAGTTCCTTCGAGAGGAAATGTAGCCAAACTCCAAACCTGGAGACAATGGACCTGTCTGTGCCTGCCTCCTGCAGCTAAACTGCTTGGTTTGCAAAATAAGCCAGGAGGAGGGGCAAGTAGATGAACAATAAGGGGTCATAAGAGGGGCAGATACATGTAGCTTGTTAATTATGTATGGTAATGATGGCAAAGTTTGGCCAATCATAGAGCGATAGATTATCATAATCAACTGCATATAATGCTTTGGTGTAAGTGTTTTCTTTGTTCTTGCTGACTTATGAGCTCGAACCCAATTGCAATTGAAATAAACGGATCGCCCCTCCTGGGGCTCCTTGCTTGGCGAGCTGTGTCCGCCTCTCCTTCGTCCTCAGCTGGAACGGACAGAAATTTCTAGGACAAGTTTTTCCTTTCTTGTCTCAGTTCCTCTCCTGTGAGCTGCGGGGAAGGGCGGAGATGAAGGACTCATGAGATGTAATCTATCTGGCTGGCGCGGACAAGGGTGTAAAACCCCAACAAACCTGTAATCCCCCTTTCTAGGTGGGGTGCGACGACACGTATAGAAACCCCCCCGATCTCAGTGCCAGGGGGGCAGGCAGGGGCTGGGGATGCTCGTGCTGAGAGCAATGGAGAGGGCGGCAATGGAAGGAACTACGCTGTTGTCAGCAGCTGCTGTCAGAGCTCCGGGGCGGATCTGTTTCCGGTGCTGGTCCCGCTGCTGCCCGGGACTCGGCTCTCGGACCCACCCACCGAGGCTGGTAAGTTTCCACTGCTGCTTATGGCGGCACTCGGGCAGGGACCCCCAATTCTTCCCCACCCGCTGCACCACTTGGCCCCTGCAGTGCTGTCCCCCACCCGCACCCCTCCGCGGCTGTCCCTCCGCTCTGCGCCCCCTCACTGCCAGGGCAGAGCCCCCCTCCCTGCGGGGGCCACATCTTCCCACTGTCCCCCAGTCTCTGCCCCCTTGCGGGGTCTCCCTCAGTCCCTGCCAAGGCAGAGCCGTCTCCCTGCCCCTCTGCTGGGTCTCTGCCCCTCCCTGCCCCACAGTCCCTACCAGGGCAGAGCCGTCTCCCTGCCCCTCCCTGCCCCACAGTCCCTGCCAAGGCAGAGCCCGTCTCCCTGCCCCTCTGCTGGGTCTCTGCCCCTCCCTGCCCCACAGTCCCTACCAGGGCAGAGCCCGCCTCCCTGCTCCCCCGTGGGGCTCCTCCCCCTCCCTGCCCCACAGTCCTTACCAGGGCAGAGCTCGCCTCCCTGCTCCCCTATGGGGCTCCTCCCCCTCCCTGCCCCCCAGTCCCCGCCTGGGCACTGGGCAGAGCCCCCTTCCTGTGCTGAGTTTGGGTTGGGCGGGGGGGGGGGTGCATGCGGGAGCCTGGGGTGCAGAAAAGGGAATGGACACGTCACTTTGTTGACTTGGGGGAGTGGGGGAAGGAGAAACGCAAGAGCTAATCTGGACTCCTGCTTTGACTGCAGCTAATCGGAGCACACTCAGGTCTGGCTGGGAAAGCCCCTGTAAACACCCCCTCGGGCAGGCAGAAATGATCAGTCAACAGGCCTGGGGGTGAGGGATTGGAAGGTACCCGCAGTGCTGGCTCCAATGCAGAAGAGAGTCAGGGCTGCAGGGCTGGACCCTGGCTGGGGGCCTGATTGCGGGGCCCTTAAGTACTGCAGATGGCAGCAGCAGGGGGGACCGGCCAGGCTGTCAGGGACCCTACCCCCAAGCAGAGATCTGACCCCATAACGGGAGAAGAGCCAGAGAGACCACTAGGGACTTGGCTATTGCAATTGATTTTATGTCGGAGGCGCCTAGATATTGGTATCCATCAGCCAGATAAAACCCTAAGGCAGACGGATAGATCGCTGGGCAGGGCTGGGTGTAGAGGGGAAGCTGGTGGGGTTGGATGTGGGGGGGTTGAGAGGAATGAGCCAGTTGTGGAGGGGAAGCCGCAGCTGGACACAAACCCTGCGGGCTAGATGCCAACTGGGTGATAAAATGAAGGAGGAATTTGGGGAGATAGAGACCAGAGGCAGGGCGGGTTCTCTGAAGAGTTGGGCAGCTGTCTGAAGGGATTGGACAAATCACATTTGTGCCCTGTTTCAGGGTCTCTCGCTGCTGCCGCTAGCTAGCCCTGCCGAGGGGGCTACTGATCTGATCGTGCACCCCCAGTAACAGACACTGCTGATGCTTGGGGTGAGAGGAGCCTGGGCCCAGACGGGATCCCCCAACTCCTCTCCCAGGAGCTGCAGAAGAAGCAGAGAGGGGTGGGGTGGGGAACTGCAGTCAGGTGACACATGCGAGTCCCCACTCTGCTGCCCCCAGGCACTGAGAGGGCAGCACCCCCAAAGCTTGTTGCCTCCTGCAGGGCTTCCCTCTGTCACTGCCCACCTCCCCAGTCACTGGGAGGGCAGAGCCTTCCTCGCCCCTTTATGGGGTCTGCTTCTCAGTCACTGTCAGGGCAGTGCCAGGGTCTCAGCACCAGTGGGGTTGGGGCAGCAGTTTCCTGCTTCTAGGCCAGAGCATCTTGCCAGCGTTGAGCAGTGGGTAGCGCTATTGTGTGTATGTCTCCATCTCCAAACCCAGCATTTCCTGGCCCGGTGTAAAACCAGAAACACCCTGGAATAGCATTTTAATAAATAAAATTGTTACAAAAACCAGTGGATACTCTTAGAGACACTTAAGAACAATATTTTAGTAATGAAAACAGACTTATAACACACCGTTTTTATCCCACTGCGACCCAGGACCATTTTTAACACGAAAAGGACCTGGAAAAGTTGGTTCCAAAGTGGCCAAGGGAACAAATGTTTTACATATGGCACGTTACCTTGAGGACAACATTTTAGCAATGAGAACCCATTACTAGCACACTGGCATTAACCCGTTCTGGCCCAGAACATTTTTTTTTTAAACACCAAAAAGGACCCGGATCCAGAACCGAAGAGATCCCGGGGATGATATTTACACCTACAGCACATTCCCTTCAGGACAATAGTTTAGCAATGAGAATCAAGTAGCAGCAAACTAGTATTAACCCGGTTCTGGCCAACTAGCGTTTTTTTAATGCCAAAAAGGACCCTCAACACATGGTTCCAAAGTGGCACAAGTGACCAAAATGGATTGTGTAAATCATGAACCTGTACTCCCACTGCAGCCTTTTATACTGCCTCATTTCCCTGAGCAGCCCCATCATGGGGTGCATGGAAATGGTGCAGAAGGTTTAGAATTGTCCCCACCACACACACACTCTCTCTCTCTCTCTCCTGGCTGAACTTCTCCCCCTAATGCTTTGTTGCTTATCTCTGACTAGTGCTACAATCTATAGAGAATATGAACAACAGCTACTCTGCATATCCTTAACTGAAGCTGTGTAGCTGCGTCTGTGTGTGTGCATACTCATTTGTGGAGCTATGTGCGTACATTAAGGGATAGTCACTTCCACACACAAACACACCCACGTTCAGCTACATGTACTTGCAACAGTAGCAACAACAAACGCATAACCGTTCACATGTCATCTCACTCTCCTGCAGACCTGATACGTCGGAGCTGGCCCCATTATAGATTTTTCAACCTGATTCTGATCTCATTCACTATTGGTTTACGCCAATGTAACACCACTGATGTCCATGCAACTACTCCAGGTTTACATCAGTGTGACTAAAATCAGAATCTGGCCCCCTCTGATGATTGGGCTCTTCTTCCGGCCTCAGGCTAACCACATCCTGATTTCAGACTTTGTGTTGCCAGTTATATCCACAATGCTTACACCTGCTGCAGAATCTGCACCAGGGATTGAGATCATCAGGTCTTTTGCCTGAGAAAAGGCTTCGAAACCAGGCCTGTGATCCTCATTCAGGGCATAATATTCTTAACTGTACATAGGGCCCTTCGTTTTCGGTTTTTATTTTATTTCATTTTTTCCCCCAGGAACATATCAGTGTCTATTACTACAACAACAAAAATAGGACTGAAGCTCAGTGGATTTTTCAGGATAAATATTGGGGTTTATTTTGGTGGATGGAGGGACAGGGGAAAAAGCATTCAGTAGATTAATGCTTTGATGAATGGAATTCAATGTGGTTTGCTGCAGAACTGAACCAGAATGCAGAACATTACCACCTCTGAGTTTAAGAAAACAATTTATCTCTTACCCCCATATACATTTTTTCATTTGAACAAACAGTTACTGTTGTAGACTTAGAACTATTAGCCCATAAATCTTTACATTTAATCATTGGGCCACACCACTTGCAGTGTTTACACTCAACTACATCCTTTTCTCCTGTTTTTGTTTTTTAAAAACTTTTGAATACTTCCTTGTGTTCTGAACCGTATTCTGAGACAGATTTTCGTTTTCTTCCCATTTTAGTGTGTCAGATCTTTAAACCGTTATCTGCTAACAGCTTGAAACGTGTACGTGGTGGGCGTGAGATTCATACGTTCAGATGCGCACACACTTCAGAGCTTGCATGCATGCCTGTTTGTCTATTGTGTGTATCTTGTTGACTACTACGTGTCCATACTTCAACGGGCCGCTTTGCATATACAGTGGAGTCGCATCATACGTGCATTTAACTTACGCGAATTTAACTCTACGCGCTCGGCAAAAAAAAAAGGAAAAAAAAGAAAAAATAATGATTCTGCCCACCATTCCACTCAATGAGCATATTCCCCGGAGTGAGCGTGAGATGGGAGACGTGAATCTGCTGTTCCCTCGGTCGGTCTCAGTTCCCGCGTGCCTCTCATAGTGTGAGCATCTCGCCGCGCTGCATATCAGTGGTGGATGTAGCTGTAGGTCTGACTCATCTGTATAGCACTTTGGGCTGAGGGGATGGGATTTGATTATCACAGCAGCCACTGACCATTTTAAAAACAAGACTGGATGTTTTTCTAGGAATTATTTGTGGACGTTCTATGGCCTGTGTTGTACAGATCACAATGGTGCCTTCTGGTCTCAGAGTCTATGAATCTTTGACAGCATGGATTCCCGCTCGTCCAGAGAAACTGCCGAAGAAGATGGAGGCAGAGCTGAGAATCTGCTGCTGATCGGAACCGGCTTTGCTTTGAGGCCATGTGGACCCACACTTGAACCGCTTCAGTTGAACTGCTGCAAGCGTGTGTGTGGACACTCTTATTTCAGTTTAGCTTAAACCTCTTCCTAGAGGACTTGGAGCTAAATCGCAATCAGTCTGGTTAAAACGGGAACACACGCACGTTCACTGGCTGAGCACCATGCCTTTAAACTAAACCGGTGCGTAACTGAATATACATGGATCCCGAATCGCAGAGAGCTGCAGCCAGTGAGATAGAGCTGCTCGGAGTCCAGCATGCCCCCCAGGGACTCCAAGAGAGAGGAGAGACGGAGGAGCGCTTTGACTGCAGTGGAGGTGCGGAGAGAGGTAATTGGAGCCTCCGTGCAAGGGGCTTGGATGGGCAGAGAGAACGCGACTGACTCAGATGGGGCTGCGTTTTCAGTGGCAGCTGCAATTTGTCCGACCTCCCGTGTGCATGAGCTGCAGGGAGCTGATCACCCCAAGGGGCTCCTATGGGCCAGGGACCCAGCTTGCCCCCCCCCGCTGCTGGTACTTTGTGTGCCTGGGTGGACCCAACTGGCTTCAGGATTCAGAGACAATTTTGAAGTGGGGGGTGGGGGCGGGATGTTCACCCGTCTGAAATGCTGGCCCAGGTCTCCGTTCATTTTCCCCCTTCCCTTCTCTTTCTCTCTCTTTATCCAAAGGCCAGGCTTTGAAACAGGAGAGAAATAGGCAGGCTCAGCTGTGCGCATGTACCCAGGGCCCTGCGTCTGTGTGAGTAACAAGCAAGTGTCTGGGGACAGCAGGTAACTCATGTTGTGGGCGCACGCCACACCAGTGCAGTCACCTTTCTCTGCCAGTGCCGATGGCATGCCTGCCGAAAGGTGACCCTGACTGTTCCGGGGAAGGGGATCTGCAAAGGTGGCTGTGTAGGAGGAAGTTGACCCTCCCAGCATGCCTAGCACTCAGAGGCCTCCTCTCCCATGACAGCTGCCTGGATTCTTGGCCCCGAGGTCTCTGTCCAGGTGTTTCTTGGTCACTACCATCAGGACAAACTGGGAATGTAAGTTAAACAAAGATTTCAAAGGAAACTCGTTTCTTGAAGAAAAGGAGAATTGGGAATTCCTGAGAGTTCAGAGGCGATAGGACGCCCTGATGTTTAAATCCTGGAGCAGGGTCCAGAGAAATCAGTCCATAGTTTGGGGTGCCTGGGGGTTGCTTCAGATTCTCAGCGCACAGCTGGGGGCAGAGCTGGGAGCACGGTTGGGAGTGGAGCTGCAGCCAGGGGTCGAGGCAGGGGGCAGAGCTGGGACCGGGAGCAGAGCCATAGCAGTGTCCGCAGCTGGGGGCGGGGCCGGGTGAGGGGCTGAGGCTGGGGCGGGGCCAGCAGCAGAACAGGGCTGGGTGGCCTGGTCCCCCACTGTGCCGCCCTGAATGTTCCTCTGTGCCCACTGGGGTGCCTGCCCCATACTTTGTGGACCTCTGAACCCAAGAAAGCTGGAGAAGGAGCTGGAGAAAATCCAGTGGGTCTGCCCCAGCACTGCTCGTCCCAGGGTTTCCCGGTAGCTTTTCTGGTGAATTGTGTGAACCTGGTTTTATTGTAGCAGCAAACAGAAAAAACCAACCCCCTTGTTTCTCAGACTCAGTGTTCTGCAGTCTGGGCTGGAGATGCCTTCAGCCAGCATTGCCACCATGCAGATGTTGCATGAGCTTCCCTTAAGGGAGGGGTGTCACCAGGCCTCAGTGGGTCACAACTGAGAATACCAAATTCAGGACAAACTGCTGAGAAATAGGGCAGACACACCCCAGACTGGGGGTTAATCTACCATTAGTTCTACCAAGCCAGTAATAAAAGTAAACTTCTGTCTCACCTCACCGCTAACAAGAAGTCAGAAAAGCAGTTTCCTTAGTCATTCCAGTTCTTATATTACCACCGAAAACACAAAACTTAATGACATGTGGTTATTTAAAACCAATTCCATCAAACAAAGGGTTCTTCTGATCTCAGAAGCTCTTTCACGTACCCAGGTCAATACATAGCTCAGATCTTACCCAATAATCACGCTGTTGCCAATCCTTTAGTATCTGATATCTAAAGGTTTATTTATAAGAGAAAAGAAAGAGAGAGATAAAGTGGTTAAGGAAATCGAATGCATACGCTCAGTGCAAAGTTCTTGGATCAGGTTTGTAGCAGTGATGGAATGAACTGCAAGTTTGCAAAAGTCTCCCTGGAAATGACCCAAACAGGTTTGGGGTCATCAGTCCCTGTTTAGAGCGTCCTTGTTAAAAATCCAGACCAGGGCAATGAAGACAAAATGGAGATATTTCCAAGGTCTTTTATCTCTTCTCCCATGTGGATGGAATGTCACTGTCCCAAAATAAAGCCCCCAGCACAGTTTGTGGAAAAGTACAGGCACAAGATGGAGTCCAGGGTCACATGAGCAAGTCACATGCTCATACAGGCCTTGCTGACTCTCAGGAGCAGCCATTGCCCAAATTCTGTCTAAAGTGTCCACAGGGAGGCTCACCGGTGGGGGACAAGCTCCTTCTATGACACAATGGAAAAGTTAAGTTTTCTTTAAAGGGCCATCAACTTGACTAGCTTATTCACAATGTGTTGACCAGACTGGATGTAAACTCCTTGTAGGTGTTTCTCCAGGAGCAAACCCATTTGAAATATTGGTATGTAAGTTAATATTCATAACTTTAGATACAAAGATGATACATGTTCATGCACAGGATAATTATATTGAGCAAATCCTAGCTTTTCCATTGACACCTGATATGACATATGTTGTACAAGGTTTGTTGCAATTATCTAACAGTGGCAATATCAGTGATATCAATGGTCACATTTCAATCATACACCATTGACACCAGATAGATTTTGCATGAGCTCCCCTTAAGGGGAGGGGAAGGAGTTGAGTGTCCAGTCTCAGGCTGTGGGGTGGGGGTGGGTGCAGCTGGAGTTGGCAGGCTCAGTGACTGGCTGTGGAGGGGGAAGTCTGATTCCTCCAGGCAGAGGGCAAAGGCCAAGCATGGGGCAGAGTAAAGGTGAGCGTGAGACATGTTCCCATCCCTCACCCCTCAGGGCAACTGTGAGCTAAGAGCCAGTCTGGGTAGCAGCTTTGTGAGAGTCTGTGGGAGGAGCAATGGGAGAGATTGAATAAGTATTGGGCCATCCTGGTTGGGCGAATGTGGGGTCATTTGGGACGGGGCGAGTTTATCATTGTATTTAGCTCTCTGACTGGGGGCTGTAGTTAATGTCTGTACCCAGAGGGGGAAGTGCAGCACCCTGGGAATCACAGTAGATACTTGCTGACAGCGGCTCAGGCACGGATACCGTTAATGAGTCTGCTCCCCAGAAGCACTCATGGCTTTGTCTCTTTCAGGCCCTGGGTCTAACCACACGCTCAGGAAATGGGCTTCCCGTCAAGTCCTAGTCCCAGCTGTCGTCCTCGCTGCAGTCACAGTTTTTATGTTGATCACCATCATCACTATCGCTGCTTTAGCAGAACTGTTAAGAGGTAATTGCATGGCCCAGCCAGTCTCTGCTCCCCCTGGAGCTGTCGCAGCCACAGAATCTCTCCTCCCCGTCCCCTTTGGCTTCGGCAATCAGGCGAGAAAGGAGTTTGTCTAAAGGCGTATGCAGCCCCTGTTACCTTAGTAGCTGGAGATCTGTGAGGCACAGAGGGATTGTTATCTCTGTTTTCTGGATGGGGAAACCGAGGCCCAGAGAGATCAAGTGGGGGTGTTTTCAAGGTGCTAAAACTTCCTACACCTCAGAGCTTCCCAGCTCCCCAGACACATATTGCATGTCTAGAGTAAAGTGCACATGGAACTGTAGGATCAGCAGTGCTAAAAGGGCACATTACTGACAGACCTTATTGTTGACTTCTATACCTGCCATCTCACCGTTGTCACATCCCGTCTGCAGCACGCCGCTCTGCCGTTATCGGGCTGGCCTTTCTGCAGCCCCTCTTCAGGGCCGGTGGGTGCTCCTGTGTGTCACTGACTCAGGCCTTATCATTCAGTATCAAAACCCGCCTTGAGGCTGAGAGGTTCAACCCACAGATGAAGGAAATCGGAAGTGAAGGTCCCCCAGAGACACTAACTGGCCCTGTCGGTGCCGTTTGAGGGCTGCTGTTTATACAGCTCCGGACGCACTGTTCAGCTACATTCACCTCTTGGACCAGATCCTGTGCACCACTTAAGACTAAATCAAGAATTCCCTCTCCTGTGGGGGGTTCCAAGACTAGCTGCTCCAAGAAGCACCTGGGTTTGTTCCCTGTTGTGAGTCTAATCCCATCTTCATCCCAACGCATCTCTAAAGCAAAGAGCCTGGAGACGGGGGCCAGGCAGCTGGGGTAGCAGGACGTCCCTGGGTTAGCAGACCCAGCATCCCATGTGATTATATTGAACCCTCTCTGGTGTCAATATTGGTCTGTGCCGACCATCAGGTATCGTTCCCCCTGCCTAGGGGGACCAGACGTCCCGTGTTTAAAGGGACAGTCCCATATTTAAGCCCTCCTGCAGGTGTTCTGACTTTTTCTTAAAAATGGGGAAATTGTCCCATATTTTCTGTCTCCTTCCCATCAGTACTGGCAGGTCCTGCTGCTGGCCGGATCCCTGCTCGCCAGCTGCCCACCCATGAGCGGTGAGGGCTTTGAGGGCTGCTGTTTCTATAGTTCCAGGCGCACTGTACATTATGGGCACCATTGCCGAGCAGTTCAGGCGCCCACCCACCAGCGGGGAGAGGGGGGCAGTGGCCAGTGATGGGAGTGGCGGTGGGGCGAAGATGCAGTGTGTGGGGCTGTCAGCTCCCTCTGCTGGTCCATCAGCACAGCCCCTGCTGCGTGCTGGCCAAGTTCACTGAAGCCCCTGCAGGCAGGTTCCCTGAGCCCTGGTGCACAATGCATGTTTAGGGCTTCCTGCCCACATTGTAGCCGGAGGTGGCTATTTGTGTCGGTGGCTAGCAGCAGCCTGGAGGTGTTAGCTGTCTTTCGACACTGCGCGAGCAGCAAGGGAGAAGCTGCTTCTAGCCACACGGGAGTGGAGGGGGAGAAGAGACGAGCTCTGCAAAGACAGGGGCCAAGTCATCCCACCCTCCCCCGCCCTGTCCCCTGCGGCTGGAAGCTGCTCCTGTCCCGTCTCTCTCTCTCTCTCTCTCACACACACCCACCCACCCACCCACCCACCCAAAAGCCTGCTGCTGGCCACATTCTGGTGTGAACCCTGGCAGAAATCTGGGGAGGTCATGTGACCCTGCGTCCTGTGCCCCCCAGGTGTTGCCTCAGGAAGATGTGGTGCCAGGTGCCAGGAGACACGTGTCTGTCCTAGGGGCCCTGCCAGGCATGGAGGGGAGCAGGGAGTGTGGAGTTGGTCGGTCCCTCCCCCTCCCCCTCATGTGAGAGAGTTGTAAGGAAGTGTGTGCGTGTCACTCTCCCCGTGTGTGTGTGGGGGGGGCTGGTAGGGGTGTGTGTGTCACCCCTCTCCCACGTGAACCCTAAAGTCTTAAAGATAAGAAGGTAAATAAAAAGAATCCAGCTATGCAGGATTTCTTTTTAACAGGGGCTCAGTCAACTTGATGTTAATTTAAATGATTGCACTGCGTAGTTCTGATTGATTGCCACTGAACTCGCTTGAATCTGAGGAATTTTACCAGCTGTCCTGTATTAAGCGTAGGCAAATATGGTCACCCTGCCCCTACCCGCCTGCTCCACGCCTTCATGGTGACTCCGGTGTTGCTGCACTCTGCTCTGGGTTGCTTGTCATTTGCACTTTCTGTGATTGTGACCCCCAGAAACTGAGCCACTAAAGAAGATGTGGGGGGAGGCGGTCGTCCATTTCTTGTTCCAAGTAGTCTCGTTCCTCCCTTAGCCCAGCTCCCAGGGATTTAAGCTTGGATCTGAGGGATTCTCTTCCCTCATTCACTCAGACACAGAATCAGGCTGAGGGGGAACAGCATCTCTGACCCTGTGTTACTTGTCTCACTTTCAGTGGAAAAATCCAAACCACCTGTGGCTGCTCCGGGCCCCCCTGCTGGGCCCTGCTGCCCAGAGGACTGGATCGGATACCGAGGGAAATGCTATTATTTCTCAGAGACTGACGGGAACTGGACCTACAGCCAGAGCCAGTGCTCTGCACTCAACGCCTCCCTGGCTGCGATCGACAGTGAGCAGGAAAAGGTGAGAGCGGCAGATGCTTTATCCCAACAGACTGGGCCTGGCAGGGCTGGAATCGGGCTGGGCTCAACCCCAGAGGTCCAGAAATTGACCCATTGCCTCTCATGCTAGGAAACCTGAGAGTGTTTCTGGCGGCCGAATCCCAGCCCTGGCTAGAGCTGGGTTTGCAGTCAGGGATCACTCCCAGCCCACCCTCCTCTTTCCCAGAGCCCCACATGGGAGGATCCCCCTCTGTAGGGCTGGGCTGGCCGGGTCAGCGCCTGACCAGTGGGCTGCCTGTTGAGAAAAAAGTTACCGACCTTTCGTAACTGTTGTTCTTCAAGACGTGTTGCTTATGTCAATTCTCAGTAGGTGTGCACGCTGTGTGCACAGTCATCGGAAGGTTTTTCCCCTAGCGGTGCCCATCGGGTCAGCTGTGGAGCCCCCTGGAGTGGCGCTTTCATGGTGGTGTATAAAGGTCCCTTCCAACCCGCCACCTCCTCAGTTCCTTCTTGCCGGATACTTCGACAGAGGGGAGGTGGGTGGGTCTTGGAATGGACGTGAGCAACATCTCAAAGAACAACAGTTACAAAAGGTAGGTAACCGTTTTTTCTTCTTCGAGTGCTTGCTCATGTCGCTTCCAAGTCGGTGACTCCCAAGCATCTCCTAAGAGGAGGGGTCAGAGTTCACCGAGTCGCAGACTGCAGCACTGCCCTGCCGAATGCTGCGTTGTCTCTAGGCTGCTGAGTAATGCAACATGAAGGTGTCCTGAATGGGGACCTGGACCAGGAACGCTGCTGAGGAAGCCTGTGTGCTGGGGCAGGTATCTTTGCTAGGTGGTAGCATGCTCTGCTACAGGCCATGATCCATGACGAGATCCTTTGGGACCACACCGGGATTCCCATCATCCACTCAGCAATTGCAACAAAGAGCTGTGTCAACTTTCAAAATGGCTCCGTCCTTTCCATGTAAAAAGCGAAGTTTTCAACTATTTACAGGTACAACAAAAAAAGTCCACTAGGGGATCGTTTGCCATAGCAAGAGAAGAACTGCTCTATGACTGTCGCTGGCGGTAAGAAGGAACTGCAGAGGCGGCGGGTTGGCAGGGACCTATATACACCGCCATGAAGGCATGATTCCACGGGGCTCCACAGCCGACGCGACGGCTACCACTAGGGGAAAAACCTTCTGACGACTGTGCACACACACCTACTTGGAATTGACATGAGCAAGCACTTGAAGGACCTGCCTCTCCAGCACACCACAGCCAGTGACCCCATGGGTGCCAGGGGAAGCACTATTGGGCTGTGCAGGAAGTGAGCTCGGCCCTTCTTCAGAGCAGCTCCTGCCTGGCTGGGGGCAGGGGGGTGCTATGTGCAAAGCTGCTGGGAAGAAGCCTGGCAAGGAGGTGCAGAGGTACCAGTGAAGCCAAAGTTGCCCAGACAGGAGAAGGGCAGGGGCAGGTCTGTCCATGTAAACAGGGATGTGGGGATGGAGCTGGATGGGGGTAAATGTGGCCTCTGAGCAGCCCCCAGCTCCTGCACATGTCCCCAGGCTCCAAGCTGAGCAGGTCCCAGTCAGATGGGACGTCCAACAAACTGGGATTCTCAGCCAGCGATCGGTTCACCGGCTGAAGCTGCTGTCAGAGGAGGGAGCTGCCAGCTGCTCTCCTGATGGCCCTTCCCTTGCCAGCTCTGACCCCTTCCAAACCTAGAGTGGGGCTGGTGCAGGGGAGAACTGTTGCTGTCACCAAGTTCTGTCTTCATGACCCACAGCTGAATCGTTAAACTGCGACTTGTTCTCAGCCTCCCTGTGGCACGGGCTGGGCTGG
Organism: Chrysemys picta bellii; assembly: GCF_011386835.1. Taxonomy (NCBI): domain Eukaryota; kingdom Metazoa; phylum Chordata; order Testudines; family Emydidae; genus Chrysemys; species Chrysemys picta. The sequence goes on along the minus strand of NC_088802.1, from coordinate 7,890,341 downwards.
TGTCATCGGACCTCGGGCTCTCAGCTGGCAAACTACAGGTGGCCCAACCAGAACTTCTGACTGGGTACCACAGGGGCAGGTGAGCACCAGAGCCAGGGTCTGCCTTCTCTTATTTTTCAGGATTTCCTGCTGCGCTATAAGGGCTTCCTCGACCGTTGGATCGGCCTCCAGAGGAAGCCAGGCCAGCCCTGGAGATGGCCCAACGGCACCGAATTCGACAACCGGTGAGTCCCTTTCCCTCCAGTAACATTCTCCGTGTTAGATCACGAGTGTCTGCCGTGCTGCCAAAAGACGAAGACTATATTTAACCAAGGTTGTTTGGGGTGTGGGAATGTGTCTGGGATCTTACTGGTATTTGGTTTTCATGGACTAAAACCAATATTCCAGCAGCATTTGCGGCCCCCGCACAGCGTTATCATAATTTGTAGTAACGTAGCACCTCAGTGCCCTAGACCAGGGCCCCATTGTGCCAGGCGCTGTACAATCACAGAACAGAAAGATGGTCCCTGCCCCACGGGGTTTACAAAGCAGTGCAGTTCTGGGCCCAAGGGAGGTTGCTGGAAGAGACACTAACCAAAGCTCCCCCGTCCCCATTGGGCTGTCCGGGTGGAAGTTAGACTCCCTAAGCTCGCTCTGAGGAGTGGTGTGCGGAGATGAACAGGGTCCTTCACTGTTGGGGTAATTTGAGCTTCTCTCCATGGGAATGTTGTAGGGAGAAATCTCATTTCAGTACTAACAGTCTGTCCTGACAGCCCGTGGAGTTTGAAACAGGTTCCCGGCCTCTCTGACAGTCCCCCAGCGGCCTGGGGAGGATCGTCTCAAACTCTTCTCCGCAGAGAGCTGCTGCTGCTCGCTGCCATGGGAGAGGCCTGTGGATTCTCTCCCCTCTGGGCCGAATGGGCCTGGAGAGAAAGTTGGGGTGCGGGGAGAGCGTCTGGCAAAGCTGAGCCGTGCGCAAGTCGTGCCTAATATCTACCAGCACAAAAACATCACTAGAAGCCCCAGCTGTCGTCTTTCAGCCCCACCCGCTTTCTCCTCTCCCTGCCCTGCAATAGCCACTACAGTAACTCCTCACTTAACGTTGTAGTTCTTTTCCTGAAAAATGCGACTTTAAGCGAAACGATGTTAAGCAAATCCAATTTCCCCATAAGAATTCATGTAAATGGGGGGTTAGGTTCCAGGGAATTTTTTTTTTTCACCAGACAAAGGACTATATGATATACACACACACACACACAGTATAAGTTTTAAACAAACAATTTAATACTGGTACACAGCGATGATGATTGTGAAGCTTGGTTGAGGTGTAGGAGTCAGAGGGTGGGATATTTCCCAGGGATGCCTTGCTGCTAAATGATGAACTAGCACTCGGCTGAGCCCTCAAGGGTTAATTCTCACGCTCTACAAGGCAGCAGGAATGGAGGGAGGGGAGAGAGCATCGCAGACAGAGACACACACCATGTGTGAGAGAGAGAGAGATGCGCATTTCCCCTTTAAGTACCCTGCCTTGTTAATTAGATCAGCCCGCAGCTGCTGCCAGCAAGCTCCCTCTGTCCTGAGCCCTGTCATGTCCCCACCTGCTCTATGGAAGATGGGGTAAGCGGGGTGCAGGAGCAGGGGGGAGGGGGCACCCTGACATTAGCCCTCCCCCTTTCTCCCCTCCCCCCCGCACAGCAAGCAGGAGTCTCAGGGAGCAGCTCCAAGGCAGAGGGCAGGAGCAGCACATGGCAGTGGGGGGAGGGACAGCTGCAATTGATGGCCTGCTGGGCAGCTGCTGCAGAGGGAACTTAGGGGAGCAGGGAGCTGATAGGGGGGCTGCCGGTCCACTCTGGTTCCAAGCCCCCACCAGCTAGCTGCAAAGGGCTGCTCTTCCTGCAAGCAGTGGACAAAGCAGGCGGCTGCCAAACAATGTGAGAAGGGAGCATTGCACAACTTTAAACAAACATTTCCCTAATTGATCAGCAATGTAACAACGAAACAGTGTTAACTGGGACAACTTTAAGTGAGGAGTTACTGTACTTGTTGCCTACATCTGCCAGGGAGGAGTCTGAAATGGGGTCGATGCCTCTGAGTGCAGCCCTGTCCGTGAGTGATGGGCAATGCCCCGCCCCTCCCTGACTCCCACTCCTGGCATCTCTGTTGCAGGTTTCCAATAAGAGGAGGCGGCGACTGTGTTTTTCTGATTGATGAGAACTGGTTCGGCAGCTCGCGGTGCAGCACATGGAGACGCTGGATCTGCAGCAAATCTGATCCCTATACGATGGGGAAGAAACGTGCTGTGGAGTTAAAACTTTGAGACTCTTAGGCCTTGGCTACACTTGCAGCTGTACAGCGCTGTGAGTTAAACCTTCTTCGTACAGATGAGTAGGGAAAGCACTGCAGTCTGTCCACGCTGACAGCTGCCAGCACAGTGGTGTGGCCACACTTGCAACATTTGCAGCTGTGTTGGGAGCGGTGCATTATGGGCAGCTATCCCAGCATTCATATGGCTGCAACGTGCTTTTCAAAACGGGGGGGTGGGGTGGATTGTGACAGGGAGTGAGGGGGAGAGAGAGTGCTTTTTGGAGCATGTCAGCTCTCTATTTTGCAAGTTCCGAACTCCGGGCCCCCGACTCATTCATTTACTCACTCAAAGCAAACAGCAAACTGTTCGCTTTTCTCTGTGGTACAAGCTTTGACACCGGCACTTCCGCATTCCTGCAGCCGGTCACAACAATGGAGAGGATTGGCCACTTGAGCGCTGCAAGCGTTTACACTCACACCCGTGAGTCGCAGCCACTCCGCTGCAGCTGTTATTCCTCTCGGAGATGTGGAGTGCCTGCAGCGGTGTACCCAGGGAGATACAGCGCTGCAAGTGCCCTGCCAGTGTGGACGGGGAGTGAGTTATAGCGCTGGGGGAGGCTTTACAGCGCTGTAACTCGCAAGTGTAGCCAAGGCCTCAGTTTTATTAAATAAAACATTAAAATGCTGGGTTTTGTGCACTTTTAATTGAATTTCCATCCAAATAGAGCTTGACATAAATCACAAGTAAAAGATTCGTCTAGTAATAAAAACAATGTAAAAAATAATCTCTGTATTGCAGGTGACTGATGAATTGGTACCTTATGTTGAAAAGGCTGCCTGGGGTCGCTGCAGATCCTCACTGAGGGCACTGCACCCTGGAGAGGAAAGTCTGAACAGGACCCTCCCTCAGTTCAGCTGCTAAGTGGGTTGCTTGGGCCCGAGGGCCCCGGTCTCAGAGTCGTTGAGGCGAGAGGCCGGCTGTTGCAGAACAGTGGGGATCCTTGGGGTCCAGGACACTAAAGTAGTTACTAGCAGGAGACTGATGGAAGGTTCAGGCATAGCCCAGACCCCGTGTGACAGTGACACTGCCCTGCCCCCACCAGCAGAAAAACTGAAAAACTGGGACTGGCTGAGCAGTTTATGGACACAGGGCAACTCTTAGTGACTAGCAAGTGCAGGCGCTGAATCCTGTGGATTCCCAGAGCAGTGTCTGCAAAGATTTTAGGATCAGATTGTCCAAGGGGAGGTCTCATAGCATGTTCATAAATGTACATTAAAGGATATTTGGGGTGGGGGGGAGGGAAATCCCAGACAAAGTGGGCATTTTCTGTAATATTTTTCACGTGTGCCTCAGTTTCTCTATGCATTGCTACCCCGGGAGTGCAAAAGGGTTAAACCTGCTCTTGGGGGCAGATTAAGAGACAGGAGGTGTTTGCGTCACACAGCTGTCTGGGAAGGTATGAATGGGGTCATTAAAGAACTGGTAGAAACCAACCCAGATCAATTGAGAATCTGGAAAGGCAATTGGGACCATTATGTTCAAACAAAGGAGATTTCCCCTGCCACCTCTTGGAAGGGAAGCGGCAAACAGGCCCCAGCTAGAGAGCAAAGGATGATGACTCGGAGAAGGGCTGGACTCTGAAGAGACAGAATTTTGCACTTGGGACTCATAAGAACATGGAGAAAAAATGGACCCCATATCAGCTCGGCTGGCTGATTGCACTGGCTTGGCCACTGGGAACCAGGCCTTAACCTTTGCCTCTCATTGCTGCCCTAAGGGCTTTCAGATTCTCTAGGCAGGTGACTAATAAAGTGTTACCTTGTTTTGAAAAGGCTGCCTGGCGTTGCTGCAAATACTCACTGGAAGGGGTCCAGTGTACACAAGTCTCCTGTAGGAGTCTGGATTCGCTGCAGGAAGCCAGAGAGAGAGGGATCGTTGGTGCCAAAGGCCCAGTTTTGGAGTCTTGGAGGCCATGGGCCAGGCCCAGCCCATTAAAGGGGACACGCCCAAGGGACTGGTTACAGGCTGGGCATAGACCAGACCCTGTGGATCTGTGACAAGAACTATTATGTGCTCAGATTTGGGTGCATAAATGGTAAACAACTACCAGATGTGGGAATACAAACTGGTGCTTCTTCACTTAACTCTCCCACAGAATTAGAAGCTCTGGCTGAAAGTAGGGCAGGGTGGAAGAATGTTCAAAACTCTGCCTTTGAGATGTGGCCAAATGGCACATAGGTCTCCAGTGGTGACATTGGTGCTTTACGACTTTTAATTTTCAAACTGTTCCTGAGAGCCAAGAGTGTCTGCTCACACGTGATGCCCAGGGGGCAGCCGGCTCCTCATGAAATCAGACCCAGCTCCTGAGGAACAAGTGAATGGATCTTCCTTGGAAAATGAGTTTGTCGGAGGCTTTAGAATTCGTTAATTAGCAAATGTGTTTTTCTTTTAGAAAATAAACAGGGACACTTGCTATTTCAGTTACGCAAGTGCAGCTCATTGGTGTGACTGCTTATTTCAGGGCAACTTTCTCACAAATCCATTTAGCTATAGACATGCAGGTTTCTGAAATAGCGCGGTTCCCTTTGATCATCCCACAGCTCTCCCTGTCAGCAGTTCCTGGTAGCTGGAACCTGGGGAACAAAGAGCAGGAGTCACTGGGTGTTTAGCTTTATTGAGTCAGATCTTTAGCAGCCATCCCTCGTTCAGAGGAGTGGCCTGTCTCCATACTAGCTTCCTTCAGCCGTACTTTTCTAACATGCCTCCCAGAGTGGGAAAGGAGCTGGACAGGCTCAGTTCAGTGCTGGAAAACACACAAAATCCACCACGATGACTGACCACACTGCCCGTGGGTGTGTTCAAACCCCACTGCTGGGGAGCCAAGCCGAGGAGCCCAGCAGCACCTGTGTGGTCCTACTTTGTACAACTGTGCCATGTGCACTGAGTGGTGTCTGAAGTGGGTGGAGCTTAGTTGGTGGGCGGGGCTGGGAAAATACCACCACTTTCCCCACTCCCATTGCAGCCCTGGTGGAGGTAAAACGTGCTGTTCAGCAGGAGAGGGGACCTGACCCTGCATTAACGAGCCCATTGCAGGACAAGGGCCACCTCACTCAGGCAGAGCAGCACAGCTGAGAGCTAACATAGGCGTGAACAGCTAAGTGCCTCTTCACAAGACAAGGATTGTGCTTAAACTAGTGTCTTCCCAGTTCCCATTCTCCAAACAGACCCTGACCCCCCTTTATCCTGTGGTCTTGCAAGCACACGGGGGCTTGAGACTGACCAGCTCTCCATGGGGAGGACTCTGCCTGGTGCTTAACTTTACTTGTGTTCACAGACAGCCTCTGCTCCCGCTAGCACTAGAGAGCACTAACCTCGTTTTCCCACTTGTGCACCATGCAAGACACACTCAGTTTCAAAGCCAAAATAGGAACCATGAACACTCACAGTGTTTCATCGAACGCGGAGCCGTCCACCCAGGTCCATTTCCTCTCTGGGGATGTAACACTGAGTCCAAGCCAGACCAGGTTCAGTTGTGGAATACTCAGTACATACGCCTGTAAGTGACAGGATGGAGGAGTCTGGGTGAATTTAACCTGCTAGAATTCTCTGCTCTCTCGGCAAATGACGGAAGAGAACCTGCTACACAGCTCTGCAATAGATATAAACCCAATTTCTGATGTTTCCCTTTCCCAGTCTCACCCCCTCCTTCCCCTCCACGTATCAATGATATTTTAATGTGCTCTGTAATAGATTTTTCTGAAGCCAAATGTCATACAGCTGGGGCGTTGTTGTTTTGCTGCAAGCCCATTGTATTACATTATAACTAGTGACACTCATCTGTCAAGGGGGGGTTAAGCCATTTTTATTTACTGTACCATTTCCTCCTCGTCTTGCATCACGAGCATTTGAGAGCTCTTCGCTGAGCAGTCCTCACGACTCTCATTCCATGTTTTACTTTCTTTAGAGACCCAGTAGCACTTGTTCTTGTGCAGCAGCCAGTCAGCGGGGCACAGTTTGCACCCACAGCCCTCTAGAAATAGACATGGAAAAGGCAGCATTAAATAGGCCGGAAGCTTCTGAACTGTGCTGAGCTTCCCTATGTTCACGAGGGGCTTTCAAACGATAAACATTCTCAGCCAAGACATTTCTCTTTATTCATGGTTTGTTTGAGGAAAGGCCCATTGGAGGTGCGGGGCAGGAGGGAGGTGCTCTGGCAGAGCTGTGATGTGAATAGGAATTCATAAGATCGGGCCCACAATTCACATTTTACAGGCTCGGTATCACACAATGCATTTCCCCCCAAGGAGCACCGAACCTCTGAAACGAAAGACACAACAAAACTGTCGCCTTCTCTGCTGAACCACTTCTGAAGCATTTTAGAAGTAGAAGGAGGGAGGCAAGGGATTCTTGGAGGAAGTTCTGGCTTCCCAGAGTGTTCCCAGACAACTGAGGGCTCTGTGCATCTCTCGCTCTCACCTGCCTGCCTGCCTACCTACCGGTTGCAAAGTCAAGCACTCAAAAGAAAGTTAGGCAGTGTCAGAATTAAGGTTACCTGTGCAATCTTTATTGGGCCCCCTTGTGCATATGCATTATGATCCAGTCTGTAATTACATAGTCACATACCAGTTTTCTGCACCGGACCCCTGCGTCATTCAGGGCACAGGACGGACAGTGCTGCTGACTTACTGAGCAGCTATTCAATATTTTGTTTTCTTCTCATTCAATGTGTAGCCCCAGTGGTACTATTCAAAGCCGGTCTGAAGACAGAACTATTAATTTCCTCCTGGGCTTTCCTCTAGCACCCAGCTCTATAGTATCTGAGTGCTTCACAAAACAGTAATGAATTTTCACAGCACCCCTGTGAGATCAGGGGATTGCAATATTTCCATTTTACAGATGGGGAACTTAGGCATGGAGAGTTTGAGGTCAAAAGTATCCACTAACATTGGGTATCCAACTTGAGACACCTGGACTCAGCTCCTCACAAGGTATTTAGGCAGGAATTAAGCACCTCAATGCCTTGATTTTTCAAAGTACTTTGCGTTCTATAGTACTTCATAAGTTCAGTGCCCAGTTTCCATTGATTTCAATTACAGTTGCTCAACACTTCTACAGTTCAGGCACCCAATGAATGAGGAACACAGAGTGACCACCTGTGAAAGGACTGGTTTAAGTAACTCTCCTCCACCAGCAGCCTCAATGTACTCTCTCCCCCGCCTTCTGGCTCATGTCCCTTCTGCATTCAACTCAGGCAACTTCCTCCTCCATGCTGCCAGGGCTCAGTGGGGCACAGAAAGCACAGGAGAGACAGGCTCCCCGCTCTCAGTGCCACCGTCAGGCCCCAAACCTTGCCTGCAGCTGCTCAGGGATACAATTGCATGGGAAGTCCTACTACTCAGCCCCCCTGTAGCTCTGGGCTGGAGCGCGCTCACTGCTGGTAGAATCATGAATTTTCAAAGGTTTAAAACTTGGCCAAATTTGAGCGGCTATTCACAGGCGCAGCAAAAGGCAGACAATCCCTGATTCGTAAGCCACCCCCTTGACAAATGTCAAGTCTCTATTCCAAAGCACGGGGACAGCACTAAAGCTTCCGAAAAACAAAGTCTTCAGAATTTTTGAACACGAGGAAAACAATGTATTTTCACTAGCCTGGTTCTCACAAACAGCTGGACTGTTTTGGCTGAAATTAAAAAAAAAATAAAAAATAAAACTCAGGCTGCGGCAGACCCCTGGCATGGAAAGGTTCAGCCTGAACATTTAATCTTCAGCAAAAATATAAGCAACTGAAAACAAGCTCTCGTAGTGGGAAGTATTAAATTACATTTACAAATATGTTAAAATAATGTTATTTGGGCTGCAATGGTGAACAGCTGAAATCTAGGAAGTAAGATTGCCCAGACAACTTTTAATCAGCCTTTGTAAAACATTGATACAGTCTTGAATGACATGATCACATTCTGTTTTTTCCATGAGACCCTGCTTCATTCAGTGCATAGGATGGACAGTGGATGAGTCAGATGGTTTTAAGAAGAGGAAAGATGCTCTCGTGTTGAAAGCACTGGACTGGACTCTGCCACAGACTTCCTATGCGACGTTCAGCAAGAGTCTAATACAAAAGGGCAGAGTTAAGGTTTTATAGACAACTATAAATCTGTCATTTCCTAATTTCTGAGTTCTTGACTTTGCAGCCAAAACATTCTTTTAATGTAGTTTTTTTATATAATAGAAATTTTATTACATTATAAAACAGTGATTCTCAAACTTTTGTACTGGTGACGCCTTTCACGTAGCAAGCCGCTGAGTGCGATCCCCTTTATAAATTAAAAAACACTTTTTAATATATTTAACACCATTATAAATGCTGGAGACAAAGCGGGATTTGGGGTGGAGGCTGACAGCTCATGACCCCCATGTAATAACCTCGCAACCCCCGGAGGTGTCCTGACCCCCAGTTTGAGATCCCTGCTATAAAATATGCCTGTTTCATACACATTGAAAGTACTTTGAATGACCACTAGATGTCACTCCTACTACTTTGCACAAACATCTGAAAACCTTGAAAAGTGGGACTTTCCCAGACAGAAATTTTCAGAGGGTTTTCCCCTTTTTTATTTTCTACCTTTTTTCTCACTGGAGAAAAGATGGGGTAAGATCAAATGTATAGGAAAGTGGGGAAAAGGCCATGAAACAAAATATTTAGTTTTTCCTCTGAAAATTTCCCCTTTGGAAAAAATTCTGAAAATTTAAAAATAAATTTTGCTATGAAAAAAATTTGACAAAACCCTCTTTTTGTTTAAAAAATCAGAAAATGTTCAGCCAGTTGTAGTATTTATTTTGCAGCCATTAAACAGAACAAATGACAAGAAAAATAAAGACGGGAAGATGAAGGTCCGGCACGTCTCAGCTATATATAAGTTATTGTGACACAGTAGCTGAATTTTCAGTTAGCGAGTTTGGAGTGAGAGTTCTTCCAGGTGGACACAACGTTGCAAAGAGCGCAAAGAATAGCAGATACAGTTACCTGTTGAGTTGTTGTCTGGTTTTGGATACAAACTTTGATTCGAGCAAGACTGGGAATCCTTCAGGCTGGAATTACATTCAGTTCCATTTGTTGTTCTCTGTCTTCCAGTCTGACCTTCACAAGGACATGTAACAAAAGAGAGAAGGTAAAAAGTATCAAGTCACCAAATACCGTGGGAGATCTATTGAATTAGGATGGGGACAGGGAAGAAGTATGAGATGGAATCTCGCTCATTATCCATCGTAAGGTGCAAAAATGTGGAATGAACATCTCACAGTGGTGCTGTTACAGCCAAATAATGCATGTTTCATGTATCAAGCTCTCAACTCTCCTTTTTTATGTCAGGTTTCAGAATAGCAGCCATGTTAGTCTGTATCCGCAAAAAGAACAGGAGTACTTGTGGCACCTTAGAGAATTGGTAAGACAACTCCCACCTGTTTATGCTCTCTGTATGTGTGTATATATATCTCCTCAATATATGTTCCATTCTATATGCATCCAAAGAAGTGGGCTGCAGTCCACGAAAGCTTATGCTCTAATAAATTTGTTAGTCTCTAAGGTGCCACAAGTACTCCTGTTCCTTTTTTATGTAACATGCTTGATGTCTATGGCAGTGATGAAATGCCTGGTAATTTATTCAGAAATGTTTTGGAGGCAAAAAATAGAATCTAAATGGAATTGCAGAGGAAGAGGAGAATTCACTGAGCCAATGAATCTACGGCGCTGAGATACTCACCCCAAACACCAAGCGCGATCACAGCTGCCAGCAGGATGACGTTCCCGGCCCATCCAAGCCGTAGAGCCATCCGATGCCAGCGCGGGCACCGAGCGCTATCTGCAAGAGTCAAAACCTTGGGTAAAGATTTATAAGAAAACATGGAAACTTGCTCTCCTTTGGAGGCTGCAACACTTACTTCATATGCAGATAAGGATTAAGTTCAAGCTCATGGAATATGAGGAGGAAAATGACCATGCTCAGAGTTTAAAACTCTGAGGCCATATCACCCTCACAAGGGCAACGTTAATTGTCTAACTAGACGGAAGTAGCGGGAAGGTGAAGAAAATACCAAAGAGAAAAAGATTAAGTTTGCTGTCAGGATGGACTAAGGCTGTGTCTACACTAGCAACTGAATGACAAAACTTGTCTTTCAGGAGGTATTGAAAAAAACACCCCCTCGGAAAGACAAAAGTTTTGCCGACGACAAGCACCGGGTGTGAACAGCACTTTGTCGTCAGGAGCACTCTCCTGCCAACAAAATTAACGCTCATTTGAGGTGGAAGTTTTTTGTCAGCAGGAGAGCTGACAAACAGCGACACAGCTGTAGTGACACAGCTGTGTCGTTAAAGGCTGCGTAGTGTAGACATAGCCTGAGAGAGATGTGTGTGTGTGTCATTGTGCTGTCTGAGCTGACCAGATGGGTCAGTAACAGGACTAGCCAAGGCTGACCCATATCAGTGGAAATTCTGAGAAGACAGTGGAAAGCCCAGTCACCAGGGCACTGACACCTAGCAACCAATGATCCAGAGGGGGGAAGATTTGCCCACCTCTCAGCAGAGAAGCAGAGCAGAGACCCCAGCTCCAGGACAAAGGACTGGGCGGAGTGAGGGTAAGTGTGAGGTCTGGAAAAAGCTTGGGGCTCTCTCTCACCTGGGAACTGAGTAAGGAGAGAGAAAAAGTCTGAAAATGGAGTTCATTCATGCTTGCTTGGTGAATTGTGGCCAGACAAGAATGGTCTGTGTTTTAACCTTTATGTCTCTCTGCTGACCTAAGGACTTCCCATGCTGGGTTCCAGGTGACTAATCAATCCTACTCTGTGTTGAAGACACTTTTTGAGGTGTCACGGGGGTGAAAGTAACTTAAATTTCTTACAAAAAGAACGAGGAGTCCTTGTGGCACCTTAAAGACTAACACATTTATTTGGGCATAAGCTTTGTTAAAAGAAAAGAAAATTGGTTAGTCTCTAAGGTGCCACAAGGACTCCTCGTTCTTTTTGCTGATACAGACTAACACGGCTACCACTCTTACATTTCTTACAGGGACCATTGTATTGCAACCCCCGCTTGGGGGGCTCAGGGCAGGGGGTTGCAATACGACAGTACCTGTAAGAAATGTAGGTGTGGGATGGAATGTGGGGGCTCAGGGCAGGGGGTTGGGGTTGGGAAGTGTGTGTGGGAGGGCTCAGGGCAGGAAGTTGGAGGATGTGGGGGCTCAGGGCAGAGAGTTGGGGGGTGCAGGAGTCAGTGCAGGGGGGTTGGAGTGTGTATGGGTGTGGGGGAGCTCAGGGCAGGGGATGGGGGAGATGGGGGGAGATCAGGGCTGGGAGTGCAGCTACCAAGCTGCCCAGCTGCCTGATTCCTGGGGCTGGCCGGGTCGACAGGATCATGGCACTGTTTGGCTGGCGGATTCCCAGGGTGCGGTGACCGCGCTGCCCGGCCACCTGAGCACTGGGGCTGGAGCCTGAGGGTGCTGTGGCCATGCCGCCCAGGGGCTGTGGGTGCTGGCTCGGGCCCACCAGGGCTGGGGCCTCATCCCCCTGCCCCCGGCCATCTGGCACTGGAGCCAGGGGCCACTGGGAGGGGTGGAGCCCCACCCCCAGTGGGCCACTCTCTTACCAATGTGCCACACCAGGGTGCACCGGCCTACGTTCACCTCTGGGTGTCACTGCAAACACTGGCTGGGGTGCAGTAGTCGCTGAAGGCCGTCTGAGTCTCTGCCAGGAGTTTAGCTCAGTGGGGCTCGCTGAGCAGAGCTCACAGTGTGGAACAGGAGTGCTGGAGCCCAGTAGCTCAGTCTAGGGGGAGGTGAGACCGTGTGGTCTACCCTGAAGGAAGCATGAGACCCCTTGGGGGTCTGGCACACTGACGGGGGTCCTCCAAGAGACTGTTCAAAAGCTGGGGTGCAGCTCCAATCCTGTGGAACGTGACAGTGACTCCAGTGAAGCTAATGTCAGCAGAGAGTTTGCTGCATAGTGTTGGTAAAGGGGAGATATTTCACCATATAACTGTATGGCAAAAACAGGCTGCAAGCAGTGGCAATGGCTGCCTCTGACTTGGCTTTTTCCATCCATCCATCCATGTAAACATGTATCCCTCAATGTCTGCTGTGTGCCAGCCCCATCAGCAAACACTTGGTAACTACCCCTGGCGCTGCTGACAAGGTGACGGGAAGAACTGTGAATTGGAAGTACCCGACTCCCATGCAGAATCCCAGGTATTTGCAATGGTTCTTCCCGATAGCCAGGTGGAAGTATCCATCTTTCATATCGAGAGGGAAGTACGAGTCTCCTTAAGAGTGCGGGAAGCAGGGCCGGCTCCAGGCACCAGGCACCCAAGCACATGCTTGGGGCGGCACCTGGTAAGGGGCGGCGGGGGGAGCACGGCGCGGTATTCCGCGGGGGGGGGGGGGCGCTCTGGCGGCGCGGCACTCAGCGGGGGGGGCGGCGCTCGGCAGGGGGCGGGCTCCGGCGGCGCGGCACTCAGCGGGGGGGGGGGGCGGCTCGGGGCTCAGCGCTCGGGGGTGTTCCGTTGCGCGGCGCTCGGCGGGGGGGGGCGGCGCTCTGGGGGGGAGTTCCGGCGGCGCTCGGCGGGGGGGGGGCAGCGTGGCGCTCGGCGGGGGGTCGGGGGGCGGTGCTTTTTTTTGCTGCTTGGGGCAGCAAAAAAGCTAGAGCCGGCCCTGGCGGGAAGGATCTGAACCTTGACATATTTGTTCAGGTCTTCAAGGCCCAGAATAGGTTATAGACCTTCCTTCTTGGGGATGAGGAAGCAATGGGAATAGAGTCCCTTCCCTTGGTTACAAGAGGAACTTCTATAGCTTTCTTCCAGGAAGTCTTTCTTGTGAGAGGGGTGTCGCCCTGAGGAGGGAAGGAGGCAGGAGAGTGGGGACGGGACCTGGTGCAGAACTGGATGGAATGGTCTCCTCTCACTGAAGCAGTCCAGCGTCCCTGTGCCCAGGGCCGGCTCTAACTTTTTTGCTGCCCCAAGCAGCAAAGAAAAGCGCCGCCACGCCAAGCCCCCCGCACCGAGCGCCACGCCGCCCGAACCCCCACCCCTGAGCACCGCGCCCCGCGCCGCCCCCCCACCGAGCACCGCCGGAACCCCCACCCCCGAGCACCACACCCCGCGCCGTCCCCCCGCCGAGCGCCGCACCGCCAGAACCCCCACCCCCGAGCGCCGCACCCCACGCCGTCCCCCTGCTGAGCGCCGCCGGAACCCCCCCTGAGCGCTGCGCCCCATGCCGCCCCCCGCCGAGCGCCACGCCGCCGGAACCCCCACCCCCGAGCACCACACCCCGCGCCGTCCCCCCGCCGAGCGCCGCACCGCCAGAACCCCCACCCCCGAGCGCCGCACCCCACGCCGTCCCCCTGCTGAGCGCCGCCGGAACCCCCCCTGAGCGCTGCGCCCCATGCCGCCCCCCGCCGAGCGCCACGCCGCCGGAACCCCCACCCCTGAGCACCGCACCTCGCGCCGCCTCCCCCGCCGAGCGCTGCGCCGCCGGAGCGCTCGCCCCCCCGGAATGCTGCACCACGCCGCCCCCCGCCACCCCAAGATTGGCCGCCCCTTACCAGGTGCCGCCCCAAGCATGTGCTTGGTTGCCTGGTGCCTGGAGCCGGCCCTGCCTGTGCCACACACAGCGGGTGCTCCCAGCTGGGCCAGTCATGGCGGGAGGGAACTGCGCCTGGGGCACTAAAGGGTTAGGGGAAGTTCCACTGAGCGAGGACCAGCTGTGAGAAGGAAGCTGACAGAGAAATTTAGGAAGCTGCAGGATGCCAGAGTCCACTGGGAGGGGAGGCAGCAAGAGCCTAACATCTAAAGGGAGAGCTGAGGAACTGATTGTTTGTTTAAGTTTGGACAATAAACCTGCTTAAAGACAACTGTGGGTATGGCAGTGAATCCTCGGCAAGCGGGGGAGAAGCCCGGCTTGTGACAGTCTCCAAAGCCCAGCAATCAGAAGTTATTTATTGTGCACCAGTCTCTGTAGAAGAATAGACAAGGACTGAAGGGAGGGGACAGAGAATGTCAGAGGGGAAGGTGCCAGAGACTTGTGTGGCTCCCGAGTGTGCCATTAAACTGGCAGCTTGTAGGCAGAGGGGGAGGACTGTGATGAAGAACGCTGGAAGTGTTTGTTCTTGTGCTTTCGAGGTCTCCCCCCCTGGCCACTGTGGAGAGAGGTTGGAACCTCCTTCGTGAGGAGCAGACCTGAGAAGTTGCTGAGCCCGCCCTTTGAAACCTGTCAAGGTTCAGATCATTCCCAGGCTAGGTAGGACACACGCTTCTAGCTGTGGCCCTGGTAGATCTGATCTTCTTCAGATCTTCTCACTGAAGAGGACCTTGCCCTTAAAAGGCAGATCTTCTATCCTCCACTGGGCTGCTGTAATCAGGCCGGGAGGGGTGGGGGTGGAAATGGGGACAGGAATATCTACAAAGGCCTATCACAGTGGCCATAGCCCTTGTATTGGTATCCAAGGCTGTGTTAAGAGGATGTTTACCCATTGTACGGCCCCTCCCTTACTAGCACCCTTAGCTGCCTGCTTCTGTTCCTTTGGAGACACTCCAAGAGGGGTTAAGGTATCCCAGAGAGCACAGCTCTACTTGGCCATTACTGCTTGTCTTAGAGAGCCTGAGGGACATATCCTGTAGAAAAAGGGGACAAATCTTTTCCTTTCCCTGTTTGTGAGAGCAGAAGGCAAGGCTCTGGGCCTGCCCTGGCCCACTGACACCATCACAGGTACAGGTGCAGTGTTGCTGAAGGAACTGACACCTTTCTAATGGGACAGTGTAGCAGGGTGGTCACCCGCTCCTGCCCTGAAGGGCTTGAAAACAGCCCTGGCAAGGGCTGCAGTTCTGAAACCTGGGCTGATTGGGGAAGTAGCCACAGCAGGGCCACACCCCAATCAGGCCGCAGCTGGCCCTTATAAGAGGGCAGTGGACCAGGAGCAGACAGTCTCTCTGTGTGTTCAGAGAGAAAAGGGCCTGGCTGCAGGGAGCTTAACCAAGTGCCTAGAGTGGAGCAGGGCTGGGGAAAGGCCAAGGGAGCCGGGGAGCTCCGGCCTAGGAAAGCCCCAGGCTGCAGGCCTAGGGTAAAGCCAACGGGGCATTTGGGTTGCAGGGGGCAGCCCATGGGTAGGCAAGGCAGAGGCAGCAGGTCCAGACCCCCCTTGCCTGTGATGAGTGGCTGATACACTGCAGTCTGCCCCAGTGAATGGGGGCTAAGTGGTGACTGGCAGTAGCCAAGACTGAGGTGAGGTGGGGTTAGAGGGTGGGGGTTCCCCTGGGAGGGGAGACCCTGAGATTGGGGACAGTAGGCTAGGCCGGTGCTGGCTCAGCCAGTGCCAGTGCTGATGGATGAGGCACCAGAATTGGAGTGGGCAGTGGCTGATGGAGCTTCCACCAAAACCTAGAGTTCTAGTGGGGCAGGAGGTTTGGGTTTGTCATCTCCATTAAGGTTTGAACTGATTCCTGAATGTCTGGCCCCCATCAGTGATTGGTGGGGCTTGAAAATTCAAGGGATCTTTTCTCCAAGCATTGCCTTCCTTTTGCATATTCTGTCAAATCTACAACTATCCGTGTCATACAGCAGTGTCTTCTTGTCATGGGAAAGGTTAGGACTTGAGCTGGGAAAATAGAGGTCACCTCTCTTTCTGATTACAGCTGCAAGCAGATTGTGACCATCTTGACTTCATTATTAAAATCTGCAGAATAGTTTCTGAACATGCTTCCGTTTTTAAATCCCTTGAACAGTACATTCCTTGAATGGAAAACTAGTCTCCTCGTCACTTGCTATGTTGACATTTGCACATAGTTTTGAAAGTTTTAGGGAAGAAAATGATGGTTGGTTGGATGGTGCACCAAGGCCGTGAGGGAGGGATAAAGAAAAAACATCAATAGACCATGGCTGAGAGAACAGGTTCAGCCCCTTAACTGTCACTTCTTGACATTCTAATGTTTGGGGCTTTTAAAATGGCTCTGATATTTTCCTACTGTAAAAAAATTAGAAAAGCCACATGAAGTACAAGACCACATGAAGTACAAGCCCAGAAATCGCTTTACATTTTCAAGGCTGTCTTCAAAGAGGAAAAGGGCTAGAGACTTAGAAACATCATTTAAAATAAAAAGAGTAACAGTCTCTAGGCTGCACTGAGTTTGTAATCACGACAGGAGACTTCAGTGCTTTCAATGTCAAAGAACTTAACTTCGAGTAACTTTAAAAACTTTGGAGTAGCCCATTATTCATAAAAGTCCATCTTATGTGAGAGTTCTCACTGAGACTTAACAAATAAAACTTATGTCCTTAATAGAACAAGAGGTTCTGGAGACATACGTGGACAAAAAATGGTGTATTTTTTTAAAAAAGTAAAAAATTGCTTTTCTGTCTTTTAATTAAAAATAATTAAATGATTTGTTAAATTGACTTCAAATTTCCCCCCCCAAAAAAAGTTCTGGCTTCAGATTAACAAATTTTTAGATAAAATAGGGGGAGGGGTGTTAGAGATGGCATTAAAAAATTAGGCTTGTCCTAGAACTCTTTGACAAGTGTAACTACTGTGGTTCCACAATTTAAGCTCTACCTCCCAAAGAAAGTAATGGACATGTATAAGAACCCACCTCCTGCCATCGTGGCCCATTTCCATTCTCCAGCCCCACGGGGCACTGCATGGGGCTGGAGCTCCCCCTACTCCCTGGGGGCAGAGAGCGGGATCAGGTTTTCCCCAACAGCATCCTGGACCCAGCCCATGACCCCAGGGGCCTGGGTGCATCACATGGACAGGGGTTCCAACTCCGGGAGGCTTGGAGGGAGAGAGAGCTGACATGGACTGGGCTCCCCCAAGAGCCATACCACAAACCAACACCTGAACGCAGTGGTCGATTTCCTGTCTCTGATAAAAGTGTTTTGCTGCAGCCAGCTAACTGAATTAGTCCTGTTGTTCAAGCAGTAGCAGTTTTACCTTTTCCTTTAAAAATCTCTAGTAAATTACATACAAAGAAAACTCTCAGAAGAATGTTATTTAGATTGCAAAGTCAAGCACTCAGAAGTTAGGAAATGCCAGATTTACAGACCATGTAATTAAAGACTACCTTTTTCCAAAGGATCCCTACCCCATTGAATACACAAGATGGTTGCACAGTGGGGCAGAATTAAGGTTGTACCAGCAACTGTATGTCTGGCATGTCCTAACTTTTGAATGCTTCTCTGCGCAAACTAAATAATGGTTTTTAACGTTTTATATGTAATCCTGCATATACTGTACTATACACAGACTGAGTGATAAAATATCTGAACTATTAGTATTTAATTTGCTTGTCAATTGAAATATCGGCGTTATATATTTTGATTCTAAGATTAACAGCATAATAGTCATCTAAAATGGCCTCTCATTAGTAGCCTGACTCTAGTTATAGAAAATATGCTCTGAAAATAGCGGATATATTTACCATTTCATTACAGTTCTGCAAAATAGAATTAGGATTTTTTGTTTTCAGATACCAATCTTTGCAGGAGACTCTTGTAAAAAACATACCATGATTTATATATTTACATTTTACATCCTTTTAAGTTTAGTTTACAGTTCCTTGTATATTCGTTATTCCTGGAACACTGAAAGCTATTATGTTTCCTCTTCTCTTTATGACTGTGATCATCTTTGTTGGTCTCCCCTAAGTTAAGAGTTGTCCATACTTTAATTCCTCTGAAGTGTAATGACCTGACTCCTCACAAATCTTCCCTATCCAGGTCTATTCAGAATCCAGTAAACAACCCCCCCCCCCCCCCCAACCCCACAGTTTTCTTCATCCTTCATTGCCCTTCATTTCTTTCTTTTCTCCTCACCTATTTCCTAACCTAGGTACTAGACTTCAGTCTCCCCACTTGCGTCTTCATGAATCTTAGCAGATCCTTTTCTCCACATTTCCCTCATCATGTTGAATCACCTCCCTGACACTGCACTGACTTCTCAGCAATTTTCCAGATCCAGTCTCTTCTCCCTGATCTGTGCGATATAACATTCTCTCCAACAAGAAAAGAAAGACACTGAAACGAGTCTCCCAGACTCCTTGTGTTCAGTCTTCCCAAGCCTTGACCAGTGCATTGCTCTTTCCCCCTGACTTACCCCACTACACTATGTACTGCATCTTCAATACAGCACGAGTATCCACCCCCAAGGGTTTATGAAGTATGTATAAAAATGCCATAAAGTAAAGCTGTATTGTTCTTCACATGTAATTTGCATGTATAGACTGTCAGTAGCTCTGAAGATTTCTGTGACACTCTGTATTAACATTAAAGTAAAATGCACAATATTGCATTAAAGAGATTCAGTTCCTAGTTCTGACAGGTGGTAAATTACCTCAGATTTGCTGAGTCCTAACTTTCAAATGGAACAGAGAGACACCCACCTGCTCTTTCTTTCTAGAAAACTTCTTTAAATATCTATGCTACCCGTAAAAACAAAAACAAAAAAAAATACATCCAAAAAGTGGAATCCAAACCAAAGAAAGAGACCATATTGGTACAAAACTAAGAAGCTAAATACACTTACTGGGGTGCTGAGATGGATGCAGTGACTTTGAAGTGGAAAAAGCTCCAGGAATGTTTAAATCAGCATATACTATTTCTCCAGCCATGGCAAGTGCAGAGGAAGATGAGAGGCGACAAGAAGGCGGACTGTCTAAGAGTTGCCTCATATTTATGCATGAGCCAAGATGACAGACCTATCCAGTAAGAGGAAGTGTCTATCAGAAGGTTTTGACTTCCTTCTTTCCTAGCAACCTAAGAGAGAAATCGGGGCACTAGAAATAGAGTGCTTAAAGAACAATTGCAATAGCTAAGCTGAGACATTCTCTCAATACGTTAGAGCTGGTACTGGGATTTCAAATGAACTGTTGATTTTTCCTATATTAAAAGAAAGCTGCTCCCTGTTGTGTTTGGTTCAGAAGCTCTGGACATTTTAAGATGAGAAATTCTTAACGCATTAAACTGGAAAACAGATTGAAAAATAAGAACTTTTTAATTACAATACATATTTCCCATTGGAGACGGACGTCTTTAATCTCATCACTAGGGACAGTCATACCCCTCTCTCTAGCTATTCTATTCAGGTTCTGCACTGTTACCCCTTTTAACCTGACTGTCTGCTCAAAGTCGGAGCTCTGTGGGTCGTTCCAGTTAGGAAGAGAAATTGCTGATGGAGTCTGTTACCTTTGATTCAATCTTATTTACAAAGAATGTACAAAGTCCTGTTTCCCCAAACACAGGAGGAACCGAACAGGAGCCAGTGTCCTTGTTCACAGGTCCAAAACTCATTTCAGCTTTCCACCCCAAATCCTCTCTCTAGGCTACTCCCCTGGCCAAACCATGCTTCTAGTGGCTTGTTCAGGCTGCGTGTCTGTTCCCCTCTCACCGTCCAGCCCCGGTTTCTCTCTCTCTGCTCTGTCCGATGCTTCTCTACACACAAACACACACACATATCTCTGGCCAAACAATACACAGCGTGTAGCCTTCTCCTACACAGTGCTAATTTCTGAGTGGGCTAACTGTGATGCGTTGGATCACAGAAAACCCCTTGGGAACTGCCAACTGATGTGCCGAGACTACCCCTGAGCCTGTTTCCCCTGGCAGCTTGGGACTTCAGTGCCTTGCCTGGTTTGGACTCCAGACACGCTTGCCTGCTGCAAACCAAGACCCAGGTTTGAACCCACGTCCCCCACAAGCTACAGGCTTAACTGAAAATGGAGTAAGAAGTGTTCCTGTCTCTAACATTCAGATGCCCAGCTCCCAATGAAGTCCAAACTCCAAATAAATCCATTTGACCCTGTATAAACCTTATACAGGATAAACTCATCAATTGTTCGCCGTCTATAACACTGAGAGAGATATGCCTAGCTGTTTGCCCTGCTCAGGTATTAATACGTACTCAGGGTTAATTAATAAGTAAAATGTGATTTTATTAAATACAAAAGGTAGGATTTAAGTGGTTCCAAGTAATAACAGACAGAACGAAGTGAATTACCAAGCAAATAGAACACGCAAGTCTAAACCTAATACAGTAAGAAGCTGACTACAGATAAAATCTCACCCTCAGGGATGTTCCAATAAGCCTCTTTTACAGACTAGCCTCCTTCTAGTCTGGGTCCAGCAATCATCACACCCTCATGGTTACTTTTAGGTCTCCTTTGGGGGTAGAGAGGCTCTCTCTTGAGCCAGCTGAAGACAAAATGGAGGGGTCTCCCAGGGGCTTAAATAGACTCTCTCTTGTCGGAGGAGACCCCCTCCGCTCTCCTATGTAAAACCCAGCTCCAAGATGGAGTTTTGGAGTCCCATGGGTGAGTAACATGTCCATGCATGACTCAGTTTTTACAGGCAGCAGCCATTGCTCACATGCTATCTTGAATGTCTCCAGGAAGACTTCTTATGCGGATTGGAGTCTTCCAAGATCCATTGTCAGTTAAGTGTTTCTTGACTGGCCACTTAATTTGCATATTCCTTTCTCAAGAAGCTGACCAAATGCTTTACTAAGGCTACTTAGACTCAGACAAGTATGCAGCCAATATTCATAACTTCGAATACAAAAATGATGCATGAATACAAATAGGATGAATAGATTCAGTAGATCATAACCTTTGCAGAGATATGTTACAAGGCATATGTAGCATAAAACATATTCCAGTCATGTCATATACACATTCATAAGCATATTTCCATAAAGCATTATGGGGTGCAACGTCACACTAACATTCACCTTTGTCTTAAGTGGGGACTTGTGATTATAGAATCATAGAAGATTATGGTTGGAAGGGACCTCAGGAGGTCATCTAGTCCAACCCCCTGCTCAAAGCAGGACCAACCGCAACTAAATCATCCCAGCCAGGGCTTTTCTTAACTTATCTTAAATCAGGGGTTCTCAAACTGGGGGTTGGGACCCCTCAGGGGGTCACAAGGTTACTACATGGGGATCATGAGCTGTCAACCTCCAGTCCAAACCCCGCTTTGCTTCCAGCATTTATAATGATGTTAAAGAGATAAAAAGTGTTTTTAATTGATAAGAGGGTGGCAGCACTCAGAGGCTGGGTGTGGGAAAGGTGTCACCAGTACAAAAGTTTGAGAACCACCGTGACTTAGATGGAGGCCAATGGTTAAACCTGCAATAACAGCGTTAGTACCAGTCCTTCGAGATATTCAGACTCTTGTAATAGCACTTCCTTGGCGAGCTGTGCCTGGTCCAGGGAAAAGCTGCGCTGTTGCATTAGGACTACGAGGCACCGAGCGACATCGGCTCCTACTGACGTAACGAGAGGAAAGGGCGGCTCAGCACTGCACAGGACAGAGCCCTGTGTCTGATCCCTGGGCTGTAGGAGTCAGCCACGGTTCTGCAGAATTTGTGCCCACAGTAAAATAATCAGGTTCCCTAGTCACACAGTGACCTGACAAGTAAGATATACAGTTGGAGGAAAAAACGGCCTTATGCAGTAATGCCGGCACCCCTAGGTGTCACGTAGCACTTGCGTAATATTAGTTTATTAACTACCTGGTTGATAAATCTGCAGCTCCAGAGGTGTCTCCTCCTCACTTCTCTGTCCATTCCTCGTACCCCTCCTGTTACTGCAGCAAATCCACCCCTCTGTACAGCAATCCTAATGACTACAGCACTGCAGTAAAGGAGGCAAAACAACCCTTCTGATCTCCAACATCCATGCAGCAGAATCATGGTCAATGGAGCTATTTTGCACGGTGAACTGCCTAAGCAATCCAGGCTACATAGCCTAGACATCAGACCCAGGCGTCAACTGCTGTGAAGAGCTGTCAACACGCTTCACTGATAAGATCAATCAAATATGTATGAATGGAGCTGACTGGGAAAGAAAATTCCATTGCTCACCAAATTATATTATTCACCCCACCATTCCTGAGTTTGCCCCCATCATACATACTGAACCTCAAGAAGCCTTGAGAAATGTTAGAGATACAACCTGTGAAACAGATCCATGCCCCTCCTCGCTGTTACAAGTCAGGTAGGAACAGCTATGCCCACTATTCATGGAAATAACACCTCCTTCAGAGAAGCTCACCTGTCAAATTCTTTGAAAAACACAACTGAGACAATTTGGGAAATCTGTCTCTATAAAACTTATGAATTCTGGTTAATTTTATGAAATTCCTGTGTCACTGTCAGGATCCTGGAGATGTACAACACCCCCTCTTCCTTTCCTTCCATGGTCTGGAAGAACCTGTAGAAAAAAATAAAATAAATCCTTAACCTTAATGCCGGGTCTCTGGCAAAACAGTGGGTATGCTAAGGAGGGTGCCTGATCTGGGAGAACCAGTTTGACCCAGATGGTCTGAAGGGAGTGGGTTTTGGAGAATGGAAAGCCCACAAACAGGAAAACAAAGAAACCAGGTGGTGATTTTCACCAAAGACTCAGAGGGACTCTGACACAGGAAGTTTGAGCAGGAGAGAGGACTAGAGAGGCATGCTTTTGTAGCAGAGGGGACCTTCTTTGACTGTGGGACCAGCCAGGGTCAAAGGAAGCAGGCAGGAGGAGAGAGCAGATTGCACATTCCAGAGGAGAAGTCATGAGGCGAGAGGTGCAGGGGAGGGGACTTGGAACCCTGAAAGGATACTGCCCCAAATCCTGACAAACACTCCAGCATGGGGAGGAAAGTGAAACAGGAACGATGTATAGATGTTTTAGTGTTTTGACAAGAGCTGTACATCTCTGGAGCAATCTAAAAGAACAGTGATTGGTTTGGGAGCAAAGTCTCTGTGTTACATGCTTCAGCTATCCCGCGTCCCTGCAGAGGTAACCTGTCACCCCAAATACCCATAAGGTCAGACCTCTGGAAAAGAATGCGTAAGCTACTGGGATGTCTATGCAAGGGTCAACACTGGTCCTGGGGGCCTAAGGTAACTGGACCCCAAGGTCCCATTTCCATGAAGGAGCAACAGACACAGTGCCTGCATGCAGGGAGCATGCCAGAGAAGCCAGTGATAGAGAGACCACTGAGGCCTGCTCAGAGCTTGAAGCAAAAGGGTTTAGCATGATGGGACCCAAACACAGAAGCCTGGTGAGTGTCCAACAGCGGGAGCTTTACCAGGGCTAATTAATTAACTAATCTATTAACAAAGAATTAAAGGAAGGTAATAGAATCAACACTAATCAATATGGGTTTAGGGAAGATAGAGCCTGTCTAACTAACTTGATATCTTTTTGATATCAAGTTAGTTTTTTAAAAGCTGGCTAATGGATCGGTCTCAACGTGTAGTTATAAATGGGGAATCATCATCCAGCGGGTCTGTTTCCAGAGAGGTCCTGTAGGGTTTGGTTCTTGGACCCCCACTATTTAACATTAATAGAAATGACCTGGAAGAAAACATTAAATCATCACTGATAACATTTGCAGATAACACAAAAATTGGAGGAGTGATACATAATGAAGCGAACAGGTCACTGATACAGAACTGTCTGGATCACTTGGTAAGCTGGGCACAAACAAACGATATGCATTTTAATATGGCTAAATATAAATGTTAACATCTAGGAACAAAGTCTGCAAGGCATGATTAGAGGATGGGGGACTCTCTGCTGGGAAGCAGCGACTCAAAGGAATTTGGGGGTCATGGTGGATCATCAGCTGAACATGAGCTCCCAGGGCAACACTGGCCAAAAGGGCTAATGCGATCCTGGGGTGCATAAAGAGGAGAATCTAGACTAGGTGCCGGGAGGTTATTTCACCTCTGTATTTGACACTGGTGTGACAGCTGCTGGAATACTGTGTCCAGTTCTGGTGTCCACAGTTCAAGAAGGATGTTGATAAACTGGAGACGGTTCAGAGAAGATCCATGAAAATGATTAAAGGATTAAAAACCTGCCTTACAGTGATAGACTCATGGAGCTCAATTTATTTACCTAAACAAAGAGACGTTTCAGGGTGACTAAGTTACAGTCTAGAAGTACCTACAGGAAGAACAAATATTTAATAACGAGCTCTTCAGTCCAGCAGAGAAAGGTCTGACATGATCCAATGGCTAGAAGTTGAAGCTAGACAAATTCAGACTGGAAATAAGGCGTACATTTTTAACAGTGAGAGTAATTAACCACTGGAACATCTTACCAAGCATCATGGTGGATTCTCCATCACTGACAATGTTAAAGTCAAGATCAGATGTTTTTTTTCCCTAGAGATCTGCTCTAGGAATTATTTTGGGGCAGGTCTCTGGGCTGTGGTCTACAGGAGGTCAGACTAGATGATCACAGTGTAGATGATCACACATAGCCCTTGATAGATTCCATGGCCAGAACAACACTGGCCCATGGAATCTGTGAAGGGCTACGACAGCAATAGCCCAAACCTCAAGAAACCAGCACTCGACCCTGAAAACCTGGGCATATTTAGTCTTGTGAAAAGAACCCTGTGGGGATGGGACCTGATAACAGTCTTCAAATATGTTGAGAGCTGTTATAAAGAGGACAAACAACTGATTTTTCAGTTCACTTACTGTACCAAAAATTTGAAAACTAAAACAGCAAACCAAAAAGTAACAACAAATTGTTTCAGATTGACGAAACATTTTGTTGGACCTGAAACCAAACATTTCATTTTGTTTTCTTCCTTTACAAATTGTTTTTGAAGTACATTTCAAAACTAAAAGCCAATTATATTCAAAAGGTTTAGGTTTTTTTAATAAAACGTTTAAACAAAGTGTTTCCATGGTGTGTGTGTATATGTGTGTGAGAGAGAGACTTTTTTAGGTTTGTCTTCGATCAAAACAATTTAGCGAATTAGACATGAATTTGCAAAATGTTTCACTCACCCTGAATCTGCGTTTTTAATTGAAAAATAATTTTGGCCAAAGAATTTCACCCAGCTCTAGAGTTAAGGTTGTTTAAAAGTGGATTGGGGACAATAAAGATGGGACCACTGCTCTCGTCTCTTCTTTAAATGTTTAAAGTACTTTGCTAGAGAAAGACAGTTTCCCTATCTCATGGTGGGCAAAAGACCCATCGGCTACACTCACCTGGTGAGGCCACTAGTCAAAGCAGTTTCCTGGGGTGTGGCCACTGTCACATGCAAACAGCTACTTGGAGCCACAGGGGAGATCTGGGTGTAGGTGGGGACCAAAGCGGATGAACTAGTCCCAAAGGAAGGAGCACAATGTGTTCCTCCAGCAGAGGTACTGCCCCTCCCTAGTCCCCCAGACACCCCGTTAATGGAATGAGAGCGGTGAGAAAACCTGTGCGGGACATTTGTAAGTGAGAAAGTGGTTGCACAGCGGCAGTCCCATTCTCTCGGCTGTGGAAGCCAGATTCCAGCAGCACACAGAATCATTATGACTGGGGACTTCCTTAGCTCCAGTGGTGACCAGGACGTCTTCCAGGCCTTGTCATGCTCTCCGTGCCCCACAGCACGTTGCTGAACCGCCTTTATGGCTGTGGAATCACAAATTGATTTCCTCTGCCCAGTCCACCGGAACAGTCTTTGCACAACGTAGATGGACCAGTCACGTTCTCAGAATGGAAGACCACCGTCTTCCAAAACAGATCTTCTGTGGGGAGCTGAGTCAGGGCAAAAGAAAGAAGGGCTGTCCGTATAAGTGCTTCAAAGATAATCTGAAGAGCAGTCTCCAGTGGGCTGGTATCAGTCCCAACGAACTTGAGCAAGTGACTCAGAACAGGACTCACTGGTGGTCTCTGATAAGATCAGGATGTGACAAGTTTGAGTGGGATCGACGAAATTATCTCCAGGCTGCACGTGAAAGGCACCACAGAACTGCATCATCAAATATCATAGATCCAGACTTCCCATCCCTCAGTGCGGCCGACTCTGCATCAGGAATCGGACTGGGGAGTCATAGGCGTAGCCATATATGAGTATTGCAGCAGCAGCGGCAGCAATGGACTACCAATAATAATGAAGTACTATGCAAACATAAAGGGCTTGTCTACACCACCACGTAAGTCGATGCAAGTTACGTTGCTTGGTGTGAAAAAGCCAACCCCTCCCCACCCCGAGCAACATAAGTTACATCAACTTAAACGGCGTCTAACACCGTGCTATGTTGACAGGAGGCGCTCTGCCGCCTACATA
Source organism: Chrysemys picta bellii (assembly GCF_011386835.1). NCBI lineage: Eukaryota > Metazoa > Chordata > Testudines > Emydidae > Chrysemys > Chrysemys picta. Next base: position 7,863,959 of record NC_088802.1, on the reverse strand, counting down.
GCTTCCGCCTCTCGTTGAGGTGGAGTCATTATACCAAAAGAAGAGCGCTTTCCCATTGGCATAGCGTGTCGTTACCAGCTGCATCGGTCCAGCTACGCCCATGTAGCGCGACAGTGTAGACCAGCCACCCTGACACGTTTAAAAAACATTCTGTGAGCTGCTCTACTCCCTCCCTCCTTCACTTTTACACTTGTTTACAGCTAGAAGAGGGCAGGAGAACAAGGGGCAGGTGAGAAAGGAGAGGACATAGCACAGAAGGTGCATAGGGGGCTTAAAATGGAAGCAGGAAGGGGAATGAGGAACGGAAATGAAACAATTTTTCAAACTTCACTCACAAAGAGGCACGTTCCGATTCTGCCGGGGGGATTGTTGTCCATCACTAACAGAAAGGGAAGTAGCAAGTATCATTCTTTTATAAGCCAGACGTCATGTGATTCCTGAGTGCTGCCAGGCACAAGGAGAGGGGGACGGAAGTGCCCTGAGCTCGCTACCTTTAGACTGAGGTACTCTACTGCATTGCACCAATATAATGTGTTGTGTGTCCATAGGCTGACATGCTAAGGACAAAATACTTTATTTAATAAACAGCCTCACACTCTGACCTCAGGCCTGTGTTCTAGGCTGGTGTTTGTCTCAGCTCCACTGGAGAAATCTATACCCCAGAAGCCTCAGCAGTGACCAAATCCTGCCTGACCATTGACTAACTTTGTGCTCTTTTCCTGTGTGATCACTAAACATAACAATTCTGCTGGTGTCAGCACGTGCTCTTTATTTCAGAGGCATTTTTTAAAGAGATCTCTTACTCTGCGTCCTCCGGAAAAGTGTAACCATTACGGAGGATGAAAAAAATGTTGTTAGAAGCAGAGTACCTGAAATACCTCAAAGAAGGTATAAAGAAGTCTGAATGAGATGCACTAAGTTAAGCGAAGTACCCAATTATTCCTATGGAATTTCAGTGCTTAAGTCTCAGGCTCAGATGAAAAATCTCCTAATTTTGTTTTGTTGTTCTTAAAATGTGAGTGAATTTGGTCTCATGACAGGGAGGGTCTTTCAGTGCTGTCCTGCAACAATTGCTGAACAGGCTGTTGCGATACAAGCCTCCATGTCACAGGGCACTGTCTGCAGTCTTTAACTCGGACCACAAACCTGCCACTGCTCCATCAACCCGGGGGGGGGGGGGGGCGGCAAATATTATCTGCTGAAAGTTTTATTCCAAAATACTGTATCAAAATACATGTTGGTGTTTCATTTGATAGTGTTTCCTTTTAAAAAATTAGGACATTTTCATCTAACCCTGAGATACCCAAATCCCACTGAAATTCAATCGGAATTGGGTACTTAACTCCCTTTGAAATCTCAGGCTAGATGCAAAAAGCCCTATACTATTAACGTAACAGTAAATGTACAGTTAAAGTGAGCAAGACTCAAGAAAGGCAGATGTGCAGGTTTCTACAACACAAAGCAATACGATAGGGAGTGTTTGTATGTAAAGTGTTTTGGTACTTTAAGATCCTTTACAGTGAACATTAGAGCAGGGGCGTTATTTGATCTAGGAGGGCCAAGGGGCCTGTTGCCCCACCCCAGCCTTGGTTTGCTCCCCACCCAACTTTTCATAGGTCTGTATGTGCCATTCTCCCCTCCCCTTCAATAACTTTGCAGGATAGAACACCATATAATGTTCTATATGCTGACACAATCTCCCCGCCATATTTCTGAAATGGTGCCACTGGATTAGAGTAAGTAGCATATAGTTGGAAACCAAACTGTGCAATTATTCAGCAAAACTGTGAGGTCTGGGAACATGTATTTTGGGAGCCTGTACACAGCAATTAGTGAAAAAATGATGCGGATGGTTAACAAAGGCAGGCGGCCAATAAGGGGGAAGAATTTGTGGTTAACAGGATGATGCACAAAAGAGATTTTGCTAGCTATGGCATCCGTCTGTTGACCAGAAGTGCTAAAAATTGTCATCTGATTTTGTTTTGTCCAGTAGGTTTCAAAACAAGTTCTCATCCCGCAAACATTTATTGCAGATTGCTTTCAGCATGTGAGCAGTTCCCAGTGTCGCCGGGAGCCGGAGGAGTATGCACAGGCTGTCAGGTAAACATACAGAAGTGCTTGCAGCATAAGGGCCCAACTCGGTAAAAAGGGAGCTGGGCTCAGGGGCTTGCGGTATCAGAACTCTGAAGTGTTAATTGTGTTGGTGAAATGCTCAGTTTCCTTCCTTTTACAAACCAGCAAGCGAACAGCAGAACACTTTGCAGGGCTATCTTTAACTCAGCGTGGGTTGTGACACCCACTGTCATGGAAAATACAAATAAAAGAACAGAATTAGAGGGACAACATTCAAAAGTTTAGACCAACATCTAACGTCTCTGGAAACTGCTGAGGTCCAATAAAGTACACCACAGAGATTCATAATCTCTGTAAAATAAACATCTCTACCTTAAAAAAAAAAGTATTACTGAAAGATAATAGAACTTCTACCTTTTCCCTCTCTGATTTGCAGGTAAAAACCCAAAATAAACAGACACCCAACACCCTATATCTGGCCAAGGGAAAGGGAAGAGATGGGCCCAGCTGGGATGACCCCCTTTCCTCCTTCCCAATGCCTCTGGAGACAGAACTGTGCAGCAGTGATCTCTCCCACCACAACCTACAAGAAGAGCACTGGGACCCATGTGGCAACCCCCTGCCATGAGTCAATGAGCCATGATGTGGGGCTGGGGGAAGAAAAATTCCATAGAGGAACAGCAACTAGTCCCAGGGGTCAAAGAGATAGTAGCCTGCAGGAGCAAACGCAGAAGCTGCCTCCGCAAGTGCTACAGCAGGGACTGGTTTGCTCCGATGCCTTCCCCTCAGCCTCACCCATCATGCTTCCATGTTCCCCTCTGCCCTTCCCCTCAGCAGGGCCGGCTCCAGGCACCAGCTGAGCAAGCTGGTGCTTGGGGCGGCAGATGGTTGGAGGCGGCATTCTGCCCAATCCTAGGGAGGCACGGCCGCTTTTTTGTTGTTGTTGTTCTTGTTCCGCTCCGGCTGCCCTGTAGGGGGAGGGGACGCGGAGAACCAGAGCACCCTGCAGGGCAGTCCTCTTCCTTCCCTCCCCACGACCGGAGCGGAGCCCTCCCGGCAGGCGGCAGCGCAGCGGGAGGGGCCGCGTGGCAGCACCCCTGGTGTAGCCCTGGCCGCCCCCTTCTCTCTCTCTCCCGCCCGATCCCTCCCCCTCCCAGCCGGTCCCCCTGCACCTGCGCTCCAGCCACGCGGCGGGTTTTTTTTGCTTTGCCGTTCTGGCCGCCCCGTTTTTTTTTTGGTTTTTTTTTTGCTTGGGGCGGCCAAAAAGCCAGAGCCGGCCCTGCCCCTCAGCCTCCCCCCATCATGCTTCCATGTTCCCCTCAGCCTCCCCCCATCATGCTTCCATGTTCCCCTCTGTCTTCCCCTCAGCCTCCCCCATCATGCTTCCATGTTCCCCTCTCCCTTCCCCTCAGCCTCCCCCATCATGCTTCCATGTTCCCCTCTCCCTTCCCCTCAGCCTCCCCCCATCATGCTTCCATGTTCCCCTCTGCCCTTCCCCTCAGCCTCCCCCCATCATGCTTCCATGTTCCCCTCTGTCTTCCCCTCAGCCTCCCCCATCATGCTTCCATGTTCCCCTCTGCCTTCCCCTCAGCCTCCCCCCATCATGCTTCCATGTTCCCCTCTGCCCTTCCCCTCAGCCTCCCCCCATCATGCTTCCATGTTCCCCTCTGCCCTTCCCCTCAGCCTCATCCCATCATGCTTCCATGTTCCCCTCTGCCTTCCCCTCAGCCTCCCCCTACCCCACAATATCTTGGGCAGTGTCCGTTGCCTCCATTTCCCAGCTTGTGGTGTGGAATCTGATGGATGAATGTCCCTTTAACACACAACTCCCCTTTCCCTCTGCTGCACCCCACTCACGGTTGGTTGTCCGAAGTCAGAAAAGTCCCAGAATTCAGGGGTGTGTCCACATGGCTCATTCCCACTCCTGAAAGGGGGGACTAATCAATGCCTCTGCTGCTGCTGACCTCTGTAGCCCCTGGCACCACTTCGCTGCTGCTGCTCACCCCTGTCTCTACTGCTGCCTCTGCCTCTAGCCGCAATGTTGTGTTCTGAGGCTCCAGCGCTTAGCAATTTCACCACATAGTTCTCCCCAGACCAGATCTAAGGTTCAGCCCCTTAGACCCATTAATCACTGATTTCACCAGTAGCAATCACTGAGTAGAAACAAAGACTCTAAACTGAGTTCATGCTGTCTTTAAACACTAGAGGGAAAGGATCAAACAGTATCTAAAAGCGCCCTTTAAACAGACTTCCCACCCCAAATAAAAATCTTTCTCCTTACCCCTATTGACTTTCACTGGCATTTGACATCAGTACCCCCTGCTTACCTATTGAGGTTACATGTAGGGTGACCCTCAACAATTCTGCTGCCTTTCAGTCACACAGTACAGATAGCACCATTGTATTACCCCCACATTCAAGACTAAAGTGATTTTTAACCCAAAAGTGTAAAAAATTGGTCATTTTGGCAAAGCAGGTCTGTCTGTTGATCACCTGGTGAAGTAGGTGTGTCTATGCAAACACAGTTTGCTTCTGAGGCCTTTTTCCCCCAGTGCATGGACAGAAGGAAGGGGAGAGCTCATTCAGAGCCTGGCTCACACACATGCTTTTCAAGCAGGTGAAGGAGAGAGAATGAATGGCTGTGTAGTCCAGGAGTTAGGGCAACCACTTGGGAGGTGGGAGACTCATGGTCCAGTCCCCCTGCTCCAATGGACATTTATTTATCCACAATGGAACAGCTTCTACAGGAGAGACTTAGGGACCCTCTCCCCATCAGACTATCCCATAGCTCAGTGCCTGGCACATACTCCTGAGACACCCCTCTTCATATCCCTTCTCCCCCTCAGGCAGAGAGGGAAACTGAACCTGGGTCTCCCACATTCCAGGTGAGTGCTCCACCCCCTGGGCTAAAAGTTATAAGGTGGGTGCTGCTACCAGCTCCAGTACTGCCCACAGCTTGAATGGCTGCCAACGTGGAAGGCAGCCCCGGAGCACACTTACCGGATCAGGCCCTGTGTGTGAGATAGATGGGCAACCACCTGCCTTCCCTGGTTCCTGGATTTTGCGGGGTCTTAGAAGGGTGGTAGGCATCCTGACATCTCTGCACATGCTCAGAGGCCGAAGCTTAGGCACCTAGGGAATTTCCCCCCTGAAAACGTAGGTGTCTGCAGTGTTTGTGGATCTCCGTGGAGCCTAAAACTGGGAGTTAAGTGTCTAATTCTGGGATCTGGGTGTCTAAGTACCTTTGTGAATCTGTCCCCATGTCCACTCCTAGTGATAAACAATAGTGACTTTGAGCAGAGAGAGGGCAAACATCTAGAGCCTAACCCCAACCATTTCCAAAGGCTCACACTTGTGTTAGGGCTATTAAAAAAGTATCTAAACCAGTTTTCCAAAAGGCAACAGGTAAGAGGGGAGGAGGAGGAGGAAGTGTAGGATTGCCCATAGGCGCCGATTCCATGGATGCTCCGGGGCTCAAGCACCCACAGGAAAAAAGATAGGAGTGCTCAGCACCCACCAGCCACAGTGGTTCTGGCCCTGGGGCTGGCTGCGGATCAGCTGTTGGGTGGCCCCTGGGGCCAGCTGCGGATCAATGAGCAGCTGGTGGGAGGTACTCAGGAGGGGGTGGAGAAGAGCGAGTGGGGGCAGGAAGAGGCAGAGCAAGGGCAGGGCCTCGGAAGAGGCCAAGCGGGAGCAGGGCCTTGGGGTGGAGCACCCACGGGGAAAAACAAAAGTCAGCGCCTATGGGAGAGCCACATCTAAGAGTGAAGAACATGGTGGAGCGGTGAGTCTGGCTTCATTATACAATCGTTATCTGTATGATTCTTTGGTTTAACTTTCTATTGTGTGGCCAGAAAACAATTTTTATGCAGCCTGAAGTTCTGCGATGTCCAATCTGAATAACAATGTCTAAATATTGTTCTTCTACCTGCATCTATACCTTGTATAAATTTTCAAGTGGTTTCTCAGTTCATACCCTTGATGAGGCATCACTGTTTCCACTACAGGCCTATTGGACAGTCCCAGCGTAGGCTTAGCTATCCCTTAGCGTCTAACAATTTAACAGAACATAAAAAGATGCAAGCTGAATAGGGCTTCACAGCCACCCATCTCAAAGAGGGACTCAAGGTAGAATAACTATTGTACTTAGCATTTCTGCAGACCATTTTTTTCAGAGAACTGACTAATTAAATTTAAATGTAGTATTTAGTACTAATAAATAATATCCTGTCTGGAGCTCCCAGAGGCTTTATAAACACACGTTAAATCCTCTCAATGACCTTATGAGTAGGTAAATATCTCCATTTTACATATGGGGAAACTGAGGCAGAGAGCCATGCTCTGCCTAAAGTCACACAGGAAGTCTATGGCAGGACTCTATTTCTATGTTTAACCATAAGATGATTCTTGGGCAAATGCTCAAACAGTTCCCTCTCAAAATAAACGGCAGGTGTTTAGGGTACAATAAGCAATTCGATGAGGCTAAAACAATGAAGTTACCTTATGTTTTTATAAAAAAATATAATTTGATGTAAAGAATCTTCACATCAGAAGCCACTGAATAAGTTTTAAAAAGCCATTTTTAACAGTTGTGAGACAAACGTATTTAACTTCCTAGTCATGTATAAAGATTTTATACCTGAATGCTTGTCAGTTGTATTAAACCAGAAATGAATTTCTAGTCAGGAAATTATAGTGGCCACCTTATGGACTGCAGAGAAGTGGCATGAATGCTGGGCTTAAACAGCGATTCACAACTTTAAGTACAGAGGTTTCAAAATACACAAGAGTCTTAGTCTGTTCTTAGCTAAAAACCTGAAATATTGTTAAAACTCCAGCACTTCTGTGGAATTAAAAGCCACAAGGAAGCAAAAAGTAAAGAGGAAACCAAAATTAAGTCTTGTTGCAGCAATACAGCTGTAAAGTGGCGGCAATTCAGAACACTTATTTTAGATGTTATTTGCCTAAATTTCAAAGCCGTACGAGTGCAGAGTTGTACACAAAAGTGTGCAATTGCAAAATTAGCTGTGCATACGGTTCCCACAGTTGCATGTCTAATTGTGGCAATACATCAATGCTAATTTTGTTGCTTAACCTACTCCTTAAGTATTTCTGTAATGGTGCCCCTCTGTAACTTTAAAGGGGCTACTGTGCCAAGGAATGTACTCCCAAAATCTGGGTACGTAGCTCCATTCAGTGTTGTTGTTCAGCAGTTGTTGAGCCAGACAGAAGGAGCTAACAACTAACAAACTCCACGTTCAGACTCTGATATTGATAGGATAAGCCCACTAGTTCTCTGGTTAGCCATAGAGTCTCCAGACAAACAGGATAGGCAAGTTCCACATTTCTAATATATAAAAGCAAATCCCTTCCACCCCACTCCCATGTATTGAGGACTGCATTGGAATTGCAAGTGCTCTCTTTAAGAGTAGGGGGGTCCCTGGTCTTGTTTGCTAACCAAGAGGCTCTGTGGCAAAGCATGTGAAAGAGCCAGACCGCAAGGCGAGTGAGTTGTCTCTCACCACCATAGGGAGCAGCCTGTTTTCTCTCTCTCTGTTTTGGGTTCTTATGTTATCATTCTCAATTCTAAGAAATAAAATAGTGTTACATTGCAGCCTTCCAGCAAGAGTAGTTATGGTATCTAATTTCTCTGTGTACATGCCGTGAACACGCCTTCATCCATAATTTAACATAAAAGACCCCTTCAGACCTTCATGCACCTGAAAGCAGCAAGAAAGTGCTCACATTCAATAGACTCCCCTCCGCGTTTACTTAATTGTTACAAATCACTTTTAAGTGTCACTTTCACATCATGTAGAAAAGCCACAGAAATTTCCCTTCAAACTCTACAGAATCAGATTCTTCCCCTTTCTACTCTCAGTTGTGCTGAGTATGAGGCACATTATTTGCTGCTTTATTGCACCCAGACATTACCATGCACTTCACAGAGATGCTTTTATTAAGTTTTCCAGGGTCCTAGTCAGAGGTCAGGCCAGAGTTGCTCTAAATGCTTCTAAGATTCTGCCAGAGCAGAGGGCACCGTTCACCTTGAGAACTTCTGGTTTCACTTGAAACAAATTCTGCCTAAGGCACCATACAATAGCACAGCAAGTCATCTCAGATCCTGCAAGCGTTCTCCATACACTTGCTATAACTGCTGAGCAAGCTTATTACCATTATTCCTTAAAGCACTGAGTACACTACTGTTAGGTCCTCAGTCCTTCTAAACCTCAGGTGCTTCAACACTCCCTGATCTGAGACAGAAGGATGAAAGAAAGGACAGGCTTATAGTTAAAACTCTTGACTGGAACAAGGAGATCCAGATTCTATTACCACAGATTTTTAAAATGTCCCTTATTTGGTGCCTCCATTTCTGGCTTCACACCAAGATGCAGCTGGGTGTGTTTTCCAGAGGTAGGGACCCTCCACGGATGCCACTGAAGTTAGAGAGAGCTACAGGGTTCTCAGCACTCTTGAAAACCAAGCCATTTGCTTAGTTTATAAATCTATATAGACACTAGGGTGAGCAGATGACAAGAACAAAATATCAGGACACATGGGGGGGCAGGGCCCAAGCAAAAAAAAAAAAAAAGAAAGCCGGAGTGCCGCCGAAGCAAAAAAAAAAGGCTCACCAGTGTACTCCTCCAGCCCCGAGCCAAAATATCGGGACAAATGGCGTCCCGACCATACATCCATCGGACGCGGGACAAACAACTGAATATCGGGACAGTCCCGATTTTATCAGGACATCTGGTTAGACAACAAACATTAGGCTCCTATTTTTGAAAAGCTTGGCCTAGATATAGTCTCAACTCTGATTGTCTGTAGTAGCAGCAGCACCTAGTGGTCAGGCGGTAAGTTTTGTTGACTACAGTATTAAATTATTATTTCTGTAGCCAGAAGTGAAAGTAGATCTAAAGACTTACCAGTACGGGGACCTGGCTCCAGACCCCCGGAAGAGGCGGGGCATCAGGTGGAAGAGGCAGGGCTTGGGGGTCAGCCTTCCCTGGCCAGCCCACCCTGCGGCGCTGCCCGGCCTGTGCCACCAGGGGCTCCGGTGGCAATTTAAAGGGCCCGGGGCTCTGGCCACTGCTGCGGTAGTGGCAGCGACAGACAGGAGCCCTGGGGCCTTTTAAATTACCGGGCCCTGGAGCAGCTGCCTCTTTTTCCCCCCGCCGCTCCCGTCGGCATCCCTAGCAGCACTTTAACGTCGGCTGTGTACGGGCCGGTACCAGTGGCCACCTCTTACCTTCACCTCTGTCTATAGCCCACAAAATGCTATAGATAGTTGATAACAGTATCAAACACATAAAACAATAACATATTGTAAGTTGTTTGTTTGTTAGCTAGTTACCCCTTCCTGTGTTACCTTCCTGTTCCCCAAAGTGAATCCTGTTTTCTATCCATGTTTCTAAACGCTCTAATCTCTGTGTATTATTCTTCTGTCTTCTTTGGTATACACAACTCCTCCCAATTGACTGTCATCTGGAAATGTTAGCATGTCATTTCTTCCCTCTCCCATATTCCTCATATATTAATAGACCTACTTTCTAGAATTGGCTGAAATTATTTTTTTAAACACAAAAATGGCTTTGACAAAAACAAAAGTTTCCTGTGGAAATTTGTCAGTTTAGATAGGTAGCTAGATAAACAGTTTCATTTCAGTTTTGCGGGTTCTCTTTTTCATTGGAAAAGGAGAGAAAAGAACATTACAGTCTTTTCTCATTTAAAAAAATAAACTTGCCCCAACTTTTCAAGTGGAAAAAGGTCAAAAAATGGTAGGGGGGAAAACTGAAGAGAAAATGAGCTGTGAATTTTGTAAAAAGTCCTGACAGCTTTTGACCAAAGTTTAAAGTTTTCATTTATTCAATAATATTTGCAAAAAAGTTAAAATATTGACCAGCCCTGTTACTGTCTATGGGCTAGATTTGAAGTCAATGAGAGTCGATTTCTACAGGAGTTGGGTCAGGCCCTATCTTAGGTTTCTGTGTAGATCTTCCCAGATAAATTAGATTTGCATCCAATGCTTATATATACACATTTGTATTTGGCCCTTTACATTTCCCTTCCATTTTGATTATTAGCTCATTCTGCTCTTAAATTTTTCCCTAAAATCCATAACAGACTGAACATATTTATGTTTGGTTGCTTCCACCCACCTTTCCTATTCCCAGGATGCAGCCTATCTACACCAAAATATATAGAAATAAAATCAGAGTAACAGAAGAGGCCACTTTATCTAAATTGACCTCCTGCATAGCCCTTGAGATAGCAACTCCTGCACTCAGTGCAAATTATTTAGCATGATGGTCCCTCAAATTACTGTATGGAAAGTGTTTGTTATTCAGTACCCCCAGAATCATTCCTGATTCCCTTTCCCTCCTCTACCCCCCACCCAGCTGCCAAAGGGACCTGAATGCAAATTCTGCCCCTGGAACTGGCTGCCACAACAGAACAAATGCTATTGGCTGTCTAACAAGTAACACCCGGAGGAAGAGCAATGGTGATTGCTCAAAGAATTCCCAATTCCTACAACCGGGAAGACATGGTAAACAAAAGAAAATGGTGCTTTTAAAACCGCAACTAGAGATAATACACAAACTGCCACAGCATTATCATTGGTTACTCGAATTAAAGCCTAGAACAAGCGTGGCTGAAGTTGTAGTGGATGGGCGCTCACTGAGCAGCTGCTGCACCCTTCCAGACCTTCCCTCCCTCTCTGTCATCACTGACTGACCCTCAGTAGTGACGTATGTGGCAGCATATGGCCTCCTGCCACTGCTCTCTCAGGGAGCCTATGTAATAGCCAACAGACCTTGGTTGTCAGCAGGCAGGATCAAACCTGGGATTTCTGGAGTTTAGTGCAAGAAGGTCTACAGCATGATCTAAAAGCCAACTGGCTGTTAACTAGGGTTGTAGAGCAGACTCATTAACTCTCTCCCTCTCAGTGGTGTCGGTGCCACCAGATGAGACAGAAAACCACACTCAGGAGGTGTGTGAGTTACACCTACATCACACGCTCGGCTCACCATCCCAAGTGCCAGCCCTGAGCTTTTCTGATTCCACAGCCGAGGGTCGATTCCCATCTTCCTCCCTGCTCACCATTCAGAACGCTGCATCTCTCCTGGCTTCATAGTGCCCATACTACAGGGGTGTCAGCAAACGATGCAGACAGGGCCAGAAATGGGAAGCGAGGTCACCACAGCTTGAATGGGGTTAGGTAAGAAGGAGGCAGACAGGATTTTTGTGTTCACAGGCATGCAGGTGGGGGACAGGGAACCCAGTCATGGATAGTTCAGTGTTGTCAGTCTGCCTGTCTGCGACAACCTCCCTCTCCTCTCTAGCTCCTGTGACATCCTGACTAACTGCCAGGTGGTTTCCCCTTCCCCCGGCTCTGCCAGAAGCATCTTCCTTTGCTCCTCCAGGCCCCTGTGGTGTCTTGGATGAACTCTGCTGGGCTGTCTGCCCTTCACAAATGGCCAGAACTCCCCTTGCGATGATGGAGCTGCTGCCCTCACGAGTGACCCCCCCAGCTCTGAACCTGCCATCCCTAAACATGCCCATACCCTCCGATTTGCTCCCCATTCGCTATTGACTCTGCTGTTTCCAGACCCTCCTTCACATGGTGATCACAGTCTGCCTGTTCTCCCGCCCCCCGCCCCCGGCCATCCCCTCCCTACACTAACTGCCCTGGCTCTCCCAGATCCCCCACCTCTGATACCAGTGACTGTCTTCCCCCCCAAACACATACACACACAACTGCCCTGGCTCTTCCAGAACCTTCCACCCCCCAGCAGTGATATACCACCAACTGTCTCCCCCCAGCTCCCCACACACTAACTGCCCTGGCTCTTCCAGAACCTTCCATCCCCCCCTCCACCAGCAATACCACCAACTGTCTCCCCCCATAAACACTAACTGCCCTGGCTCTTCCAAAACACTCCCCCTGCAGTGATACTAATGACTCTATCTCTCCCACCCCGCCCAATCTCTCCACCACACCCTTAGTCACTTCCAGTCTCCCCCTCACGCACAGACCAATCTAGGATCTGTCGCCTTCCACCATGACCTGTCCCATGGCTCTCTAGCTGTCAGTCTGTTCCCGCATCACTAACTGACCCAGTGCTACTAAAACCTCCTGCACAGCTCCCCAGCGTGCCCCTCCTGAAACATGCCTATCCCTCACTAACAGACTTCGACTCTGCTACAACCTTCTTCCCACTTTCTCCTCTTGTCCCTATGGCAGCTGTTGACCACCATACTGCCCTGGACCTGCTGGAAGTACTTTCCCCCCTTCCCATGCTTCTGGAACTGCCAATGTATCTTCTCCTCAAAGAAGCCCTGGGGGAGTCTTCCAGGACTTCCACTGTCACACTTCAGGGCAGCTACCCCTGTGTTTCCCCTCACTGGCCCAGCAATGGCACCCCACTCTCAGGCTCCCCCGCTGTTGCCTTTCTTGCGTGGAGGGCCATGTCTTACTCCCCTCCAGGCTGCCCTCACTGCTATTCCCAGCAAAAGACAGACTGCCAAAGCAGGCCTGCTTGCTTGTGCTCCAGAGACTAATAACAGTGCAACTGCTTCCAGTGAAGCTACCCCACAGCTCTTCTAAGCAAGCATATTTGATTCTTGAAGTAAAAAGCCCTCAAGAGAAAACACTGCTGAATCCTTTCATTTAGATCTATGAATTGCACCAACAGCAGAGAATGTTTGTTTTGAGAAGCAATTTCTGGAGTTAGATTCTTATGAAATCTCTTCCCTGGTGACTGTGGACAAGAACTCCCATTAATCCACTTTTTCTTCCTACATGTAGTACTTTGTACTTGTCTTAATTGAATTTCATGTTGCTCATTTCAGACCAATTCGCCATGGTAATTTTGAATTCTAATCCCGTCCTCCAAAGTGCTTGCAACCCCCTTCCATCTTGGTGTCATCCACAAATTTTATAATCCTACTCTCCACTCTGTAATCCAAGTCATTAATGAAAATGTTGAATAGTACAGGACACAGGACAGACCCCTGTGGGACCCCACTAGATAGATTCTCCTATTTGGACAGCAAGTCATTGATAACTACTCTTTGAGTATGGTCTTTCAACCTGTTGTGCACCCACCCAGGAGCGCCGCCAGCTTTTTTACCGCTCTAGGCGGTGGAAGGTCCCACCCCCGAAATGCTGCCCCCGACAGAGGCGGCAGACAGTCCTGCCCCCGAAATGCCACCCCCGACCGGGGAGGCCGAAGAGCCGGCCGCCGCGGTCGCTGCCCCCCAAATGTTAGCGCCCTAGGCGACCGCCTAGGTCGCCTAATGGGTTGCACCGGCCCTGCACCCACCTTATAGTGATGTCATATAGAACACATTTCCCTAGTTTGCTATTGAGAATGTCATGTGGGACTGTGTCAAAAACCTTACTAAAATCAAGATATAGCACATCTTTAGCATCCTCCCAATCCACTAGGTCTTTAACTCTGTCAAAGAAGGAAATTAGATTGGTTTGGCATGATTTGTTCTTGACAGATCCATGGGGTATCACCCTATTATTCCCTAGGTGCCCACAAAATTGATTATTTAATAATTTGTTCCAGTGTCTTTCCAGGTATCCAATGTAGGCTGACTGGTTTATAATTCCCTGGGTCCTCTTTGTTCCCCCTTTTTAAAGATAGGTAGTATGTTTGCCCTCCTCCAGTCCTCTGGGACCTCACCTGTCCTCCATCAGTTCTCAAAAATAATCACTAACAGTTCAGAGATTGTTTCAGGTAATTCTTTAAGTACATTGGGATGAATTTCATCAGATGCTGCTGACTTTGAATACATCTAACGTATCTCATATTTTGTAACCTGTTCTTTCCCTCTACTGGCTCGTATTTCACCCCCCTTGATAACAGTAGTTGTGTTAAGTGGCTGGCTACCATTAACCATTTTAGTGGAGACTGCAGCAAAATAGGCAGCCTTCTTGATTTCATCTATCATTAGCACTCCTTCCCTGCTCAGTAGAGGACCTACACTTTCTTTCATTTTTCGCTTGTTCCTAATATATTTAAAGAACTTTTTTCTTATTGCCTTTTATGTTTCTTGCTAGGTGTAACTCATTTTGTGCCATAGTCTTTCTGATTTTGTTCCCTAGATGCTCGTGCTGTTCTTTTCTACCATCCTTAGCGGTTTGGCCATGTTTCCACTTTGTGTAGGATCCTTTTGGATTTTCAGACCATTAATGAGCTCCTGATGGAGCCACATTGGCCTCTCACTCTTCTTTCCATCTTGCCTTCACATCAGGATAGTTTGCAGTTGTGTGTTTAATACTGAACCTTGTAGAGTCAGTTACGCCTTGACACAATTTGTGGAGAAAAAAATGAAATTAAAAATTCATTTTGTGCCTTAACCTTCTCTTACTGGGAAGGGAGAAAAGCCACTGCACTTCTTCCTCGCACCTACTCCATTTCCATTTTGGCTGGCATTTTCTGTCTCAGCCTTCTTGCTCCCTGGCAGCGCTTGATCCAGGTGGTTGGCTTTTACAAGGAGGACTAGGTCTTGTCTTAAGGCAATGCAATCATTTCAAAGAAGGACATCAAAGGGGAGGTCTTGAAGCAGAGTCCTTGTAGGGGTGAGAACTAAAACAAATGGGATTAAACTGAGCCAAAGGGAAAATACCATTGAGTGCTCAGGAGTATGCCGTTATGGAGAATCATGTCCACAACGCAAGGGCCGGGAGCCCCTTGGTTTGGACTGTGTGCAACCAGGAATGGACAAAGTCCTGGGGACGTTCCTGAAGTAATAGAGATCCAGCCTGTGACGGGTTGGATCACAGAAACCCCCTTGGGAGCTGCCACCTGATGTGCAAAGACTACCCTGTTCCTGTTTTCCCTGCCAGCTCAGGACTTCAGCACCCTGTCTTGCTGAGCCAGACACTCCCGTCTGTTCCAACACAGACCCAAGGTCTGAATCACTTGTCCCAAAGCTGCAAGTTTACCTGAAAACAGCTCACAGAAGTGTGCTTGTCTTTAGCACTCAGACGCCCAACTCCCAATGGGGTCTAAACCCAGATAAATCCGTTTTACCCTGCATAAAGCTTATGCAGGGCAAACTCATAAATTGTTCGCCCTCTATAACACTGATAGAGAGATATGCACAGTTGTTTGCTCCCCCAGGTATTAATACATACTCTGAGTATGTATGGAAAATGAGTAGAAAATGATATATATGTACAAATAGGATGAACAGATATAGTAGACCATAACCTTTATGGAGATATATTACATGGCACAGGCAGCACAAAACATATGCCAGTTATGTCATACATCCATTTATAAGCACACACACACCCCAAAGCCTTATGGGGTACACTGTCACACAGCCTCCATCATCTTCAGATAGTAGTAGATGGGCCCTCTAATAAAACTTCTCCAGGTCCAGTTCCCACAAGTCTCAAAGTTTTGACTCCACGATACATCCCGTCCCCATCGTATAGACATCAGATTTGCTGCAGATCCAGCGTCTCCATTTCATACACCTTGAGCTGCCGAACCAGTTCTCATCCATCAGAAAAGCACATTCGCCTGCTCCTCTTATTGGAAACCTGCAACCGAGACACCAGGGGATGGGAGTCAGGAAGGGGTGGGCGTTGCCCATCAGTCACATACACAGGGCAGGTCAGTAAGGGGAGTGGCTGCATGCAGCCATTAGCCCGTCTCAGACTCCGCTGCAGAAGGAAAGGGGGTGGGGCTGAAAGACGACAGCTGGGAATTCCAGAGAAGTCTTTATGCTGGTAGATATTTGGCATGACTTGCGCACTGCTCAGCTTTGCCTGATGCTCTTATCTAGCCCCAACTTTCTCTCCAGGCCCATTCGGCCCAGAGGGGAGAGAATCCACAGGCCTCTCCCATGGCAGCGAGCAGCAGCAGCTCTCTGCAGAGAAGAGTTTGATACAATCCTCCCCAGGCCACTGGGAGACTGTCAGAGAGGCCACAAGCCTGTTTCAAACCCCACGGGCTGTCAGGACAGACTGTCAGTGAAATGAGATTTCTCTCTAGCACCTTCCCAGGGAGAGACCCTCAAGTTACCCCAACAGTGCAGAAGGGACCCTGTTCATCTCCATACTGTGCATTTTACAAAGAGTAAAGGGGTCTAACTTCCACCCAGACAGCCCACTAGAGAAGGGGGCTCTGGTTAATGTCTCCCCCAATGGAGCAGCAGCCTTTTCCATGCCCAGGACTGTGCTGTACTGCAAACTCCTTGGGGCAGGGACCATCTTTCTGTTCTGTGTTTCTACATTGCCTGGCACAATGGGGCCCTGGCCTAGGGGTGCTACGGTGACAAATAATAAATAATAACACTTCCCTGGGGCCTCAAAGGCTGGTGGCATATTAATTTTAATCCGTGAAACACACATATACAAATAAGAACAAAGGACTTGGTTAGATGAGGAGTTATTGGTCTGCTGGTAGCACAGCAGACACCTGTGATCTAACATGGGAACGTTACTAGAGGGAAGGACTCACCGGTTGTCGAATTCAGTGCCATTGGGCCATCTCCAGGGCTGGCCTGGCTTCCTCTGGAGGCCGATCCAACGGTCGAGGAAGCCCTCATAGCACAGCAGGAAATCCTGAAAAATAAGACAAGCCAGGTTATATTTAGGCCCCTGGCTGTGGTGCTCACCTGCCCCTCTGGCTCTGTGTGGCCCCCCCACTTAGAAGTCCAGGTTTCAATGAGCCACCCGTAGTTTGCCAGCTGAGAGCCCCGAGTCCAATGACACCAGCCCAGCCCACACTGGGGGGAGGCTGAGAACAAGGCCCAGTCTAACGAGCCAGCTGTGGGTCATGAAGACAGGACTCTGCGACAGCAACAGTTCTCTCCATCCACCAGCCCACTCTAGGTTTGGTGGGGGGCTGCCAGCCCCGCTCCTCTGACAGTGGTCTCAGCCAGTGAACCAATTGTTGGCTGAGAATCCCAGTTTGATGGAAGTCCCATCAGACTGGGACTTGCAATAGGGACCATGGAGACACGTGCAGGAGGTGTGTGTGGGGGGGTGTGGAGGACTGCATAGATAGCCTCCATCTCCCCCCACAATCAGTATTAACATGGCCTCTTTGTCTTATCCCTAGCCCCTACTCTTCTCCTCTCCCCTCTGGGGCTGGGCAGCTCTGTGGCTTTGCTGGCACCTCTGCCCTCCTTGCCAGGCTCCTTCCCAGCTGCGTTGCACATAGCGCCCTCCTCTCAGCCAGACAGGGGGGAGCTGCTCTGAGGAAGGGCAGAGCTCACTCCCTGCACAGCCCAAGAGCCTTAGTGCTTCCCCAGGCAGGGATACGGAGCCCCCACCCCACTGAGTCACTGGCTGTAGTAAGCTGCAGAGGCAGATTCGACAGGCAGCCCACAGGCCAGGAGCTGACCAGGCCAGACCAGCCCTACAGAGGGGGATCCCTCCCGCCTGGGGGTCTGGGAAAGAGAAGGGGGGCTGGGAGTGAGTGATCCCTGACTGTGAGCCCAGCTCTAGCGAGGGTTGGGATTCGGCCGCTAGAAACACTCTCAGGTTTCCCAGCACGAGAGGCAACAGGGCAGTTTGTGGGCTGAGCCCAGCCCAGTTCCAGCCCTGCCAGGCCCAGTCTGTTGGGATAAAGCATCTGCCGCTCTCTCACCTTTTCCTGCTCACTATCGATCGCAGCCAGGGAGGCGTTAAGTGCAGAGCACTGGCTCTGGCTGTTGTTCCAGTTCCCTTCAGTCTCTGAGAAATAATAGCATTTCCCTCGGTATCCGATCCAGCCTTTAGAACATAAGAATATAACAACATAAAAATGTTCATTCTGGGTCAAACCAAAGGTCCATCTAGTCCAGTATCCTGTCTTCTGACAGTGGCCAATGTCAAGTGCCCCAGAGGGAATGAACAGAACAAGGGCAATTATTGAGTGATCCATCCAGTCCCAGCGTCTGGTTTAGGGACACCCAGAGCATGGGGTTGCATCTTTGACCATCTTGGTTGATAGCCAGTGATGGACCAGTCTTCCAGGAACTTATCTAATTCTTTTTGAACCCTGTTATAGTTTTGTCCTTCACAACATTCCCTGGCCAGGAGTTCCACAGGTTGACTGTGCATTGTGTGAAGAAATACTTCCTTACGTTTGTTTTAAACCTGCTGCCTATTCATTTCATCAGGTGACCCCTAGTTCCTGTGTTGTGTGAAGGGGTAAATAACACCTTCTTATTCACTTTCTCCACACCGTACCTTATTTTATAGACCTCTATCATATCCCCCCTTTGTCATCTCTTTTCTAAGATGAACAGTCCCAGTCTTTTTAATCTCACCTCATATGGGAGCTGTTCCATACCCCTAATCATTTCCGTTGCCCTTCTCTGCACCTCTTCCAATTCTAAAATATCTTTTTTGAAATGGGGCAAGCAGAACTGCACGCGGTATTCCAGGCGTGGGTCTATAATAGATTTATATACCAGCACTATGATATTTTCTATCTTTAGTATCAATCCCTTTCCTAATGGTGCCTAATATTCTATTAGCTTTTTTGACTGGTGCACACTGAGTGGAGGTTTTCAGAGAACTATCCACGATGACGCTAAGATCTCTTTTTTGAATGGTAACGGCTAATTCAGAACCCGTCATTTCGTATGTATAGTTGGGATTGTGTTTTCCAATGTGCATTACTTTGCACTTTTCAATATTGAATTTCATCTGCCATTTTGTTGCCCAGTCACCCAGTTTTGTGAGATCCCTTTGTAACTTGTTGCAGTCAGCTTTGGACTTAACTATCTTGAGTAATTTTGTATCAGCTGCAAACTTTGCCACCTCACTGTTTATCCCTTTTTCCAGATCACTTATGAATATGTGAAACAGCACCAGTCCCAGTACACATCCTTGTGGGACCCTGCTATTTATCTCTCTCCACTGTGAAAAGTGACCATTTATTTCTACCCTTTACTTCCTATCTTTTAACCAAGCTACTGATGCATGAGAGGACCTTCCCTCTTATCCCATGACTGCTTACTTTACTTTGGTATGGGACCCTGTCAAAGGTTTTCTGAATGTCCAACTACATGATGTCAACCGGATCATCCTTGCCAACATGCTTCACCCTCAAAGAATTCTCACAAATTGGAAAGGCATGGTTTCCCCTTCCTAAGGCCATGTTTGACTCTTTTCAACATCCGATGTTCATCTATGTGTCTGATAGTTCTGTCACATTAGCTATCTGCCAGTCATCTGGTACAAACAGCCTACGAACTGTCGGAGAAAAACAGTTCTCACTCTTTTGGTTGGGTGCAACAAATAATCAGATACGTTATTATCTCTAGCAATTGCGTGGAGGGAGAGAGCTGAACGGCTCTCTCTACAGGTAAACAATTACAGCAAGCATTTATACCTTTGTTACAGACAATAATGAGCAACAGCTGCATTTTGTTTATACATAGGTCATCCTGATAACTTATTTTTCTCACTTATTTAGACTCTAATCTACATTCCATCTTATCTACACAAGGTCGCAACAACTTCTCACACAGTTCTTTCCCACTCGCCTCACACAATCCTCGCTTCTACAAATCTCGCGTTATTAGGGTTACAGCTAGCCTGACTCTTGCTCACAGAAGAGACTGCTTGCATTGAAATCCCCCCATAGTTAGTGGGTCTGTAATTTCATATTTGAGTTCCTTCAGAACTCTTGGGGGAATACCATCTGGTCCTGGTGACTTATTACTGTTTAATTGATCGGTTTGTTCTACAAAGTCCTCTACTGACATCTCAATCCAGGACAGTTCCTCAGATTTGATACCTAAGAAGAATGACCCAGGAATGGGCATCTCCCTCATATTCTCTACAGCGAAGGCTGAAAGCAAAGAATTCATTTAGCTTCTCCGCAACAGCTTTGTCTTCCTCGAGTGTTCCTCTAGCACCTTGCTTGTCCTGTGGCTGGATTGTTTGGCAGGCTTCCTGCTTCTGATGTACTTAAACACATTTTTGCTGTTAGTTTCTGTGTCTTTTGCTAGTTGCTCTTCAAATTCTTTTTGGCCTGACTTACTATACTTTTACATTTGACTTGCCAGATTTTATGCTCTTTTCTATTTTCCTCAGTAGGATTTTTTAAAGGATGCCTTTTTGCCTCTAGCTGCCTCTTTTACTCAGCCTGTTTAGCCGTGATGGCCTTTTGGAGTTTTTTTGGTCCTCTGACTGTTTTGTTTTTAGTTGGGGTACATCTAGTCTGAGCCACTGTTATGGTGTTTTTAAATAGTTGCCTTGCAGCTTGTAGGCATTTCATCTTGCGACTGTTCCTTTTAATTTCTGTTTAACTAGTTTCCTCATTTTCCTCCCCTTTTTGAAATTAAATGCTACGGTGGTGGACTTCATTGTTATCTCCCCCCTCCCCAATAGGATGTTAAATTTAATTATATTATGGTCTCTATTACTGAGCGCTTCAGCTATACGCACCTCTCGGACTAGGTCCTGTGCTCCACTGAGAACTAAATCAAGAATTGCCTCTCCCCTTGTGGGTTCTAGAGCAGCTGCTCCAAGAAGCAGTCATTAATGACATCTTGAAATTTTATCTTTGCATCCAGTTTGAGGTGACATGTACCCAGTCAATATGGGGATAGTTGAAATCCTCCATTATTATTGGGTTTTATGGTTTTGTAGCCGTTCTCATCTTCCTGGTCCTGCTTGCAGGTCTGGAGACTCTGTAGGGAAGTGTGGGATCTGGCCTAGCAGCAGTCAGTCTGCAGAGGACAGCCTATAATAAGGTGGAGTGAGTTGGGCCTCTCTGCCTTAAGGAGCAGCCTGTTTTGTCTGCTCTGTTTTTTGGGGTTCTAGTGTGTTATTCCAAATTCTAAGAAATAAAGTATTGTTACATTACATCCTTCCAGCAAGAGTATTTATATTTGTATCTAACTTCTCTGTGTGTGTTTGCTATGAAATTTAACAGAGGATTTCCAATAGGTCTTTCAAGGGAATTACAAACTGTCAGAAGGGGCAAAGAGACCCTTTCACCCTTACCCATGCTGAGTAGCACCATACAAAGCACGTTTAATTGCCTTCAATGGGACAATTTCCAGTGCTTTAAGTTACACCTGTGCAAGATCAAAGCCTTTAAACCAGTTAGTGAGAAGACAATTGTGCCTACACCTCATACAGTTACTCTTCAGTAAGGAACTATGGCATCTAACCGCGTTGCCTGTTATGTCCTTTTATTCCAGCTCCCAGGTTCTCGTGGAAAACATAAATCTTTAAGCACTGTAAAGGTGGTTTTACCCAGCAAATGGTAGGAAAACAGCATTCAGTTCATCAGTTTCTTCTATACAATTTACATAAAAATACTGTTTGAGTCTCTGAAGATATGTTGCAAAATCTTCCTCTTTTTTTCATTAAATTGGAAACTGTCCATTATGCCAAATGCACCTGTATTATCTTTACTCACTCTCCTTTATTTTTTTATAATCCCATCCTCATTGCCAGTTTCTCTATTGTTCTCAGCAGACACAGAGGAAATAGATAAAAACATAACTTGATTCCTTAGAGTTCAGAACACACCAGCACCCCAAAACAGAAAGAGACAAAGCAGGCTGCTCCCTAAGGCAGTGAGGAACAATTCACCCCACCTTGCTTTCAGCTGGCTGGCTGCAAGCTGTCTGTTTTCTCTCTCAGTCTGATACAGAATCCCTAGCCTGCAAATCCCCTGCTCTTAAAGCAAGAGCTTACAATGTCAACAATCCTCAATGCACACTGCCAATGGCCGAGGCTGCAACTAGTTCAGCTTGCCTGCATTTTTATTATAATAATAACATGATGCTCTTCTGCCTGTGGACTTTAAGATTTACCCTGACTGTACACTAGGTGTCACAGCTCCACATCACCACAGCTGTGAACAGTTTTATCTAACAATAATAACTAGCTGCTCTACAGAGCTTTTCATCAGCAGATCTCAAAGTGCTTCTCCATCTTTAACGTATTTCTCTTCACAACACCACTCTAAGGCAGGGCAGTGCTGTCGTCCCCATGTTACAGACAGGGAACTGAAGCAAGGTGAGGCTAAGTGATTTGTCCAAGGTCACACAGGAAGTTTGTGGTGGAGCAGGGGACTGAACCAGATTTCCTAGGGCTAGTGCCCAAACCACTGGACCATCCTTCCTCTCTAGGGGCAACAGATGGGATAAATGGCACAAATATCACAGCCTGTAACTGAAATTGCCTTTTTCCCCTCCCAGTAGCAAAGGAGCAGATGGTACCTGGTGAGCTGTTCTGCGGACGTGCTTCACACGGACTCCTAGAACTCATCGGGTCTCGGCTGGGTTCCTCACCATTCCCATTTCCTCCAGGAGCGCTGTGGTTCTCAGCAGCAGTTGGGGCCACTCTGCTCTGCTGCTGCTGAGACCTTGGCTGGAAACCTTGAAAACAGCAACCATGAGGCGGAAGGAACTGGGTATGTTTAGTTTGGAAAAGAGGAGATTAACGGGGGGACATGATAGCGGTCTTCAAACACTTGAATGGCTGCCATAAAAACGATGGAGAAAAGTTCTCTCTTGCCACAGAGGGCAGGACAAGAAGCAGTGGGGTCAAACTACAGCATAGCAGAGTTAGAGTAAATCTCAGGAAGAACTTCCTAACTGTAAGAACAGTAGGACAATGGAACAGATGCCTAGGGAGGTCGTGAAAGCTCCTTCACTGGAGCTTTTCAAAAGGAGGCTGGATAGCCGTATGTCTTGGATGGTTTAGACACAACAAATCCTGTATCTTGGCAGGGAGTTAGACTAAATGACCCTGAAATCCCTTCTAATTCTATGATTCTATATCTTTTATTGGACCAACTTCTGTTGGGGAGAGAGACAAGCTTCTGAGCTACACAGAGCTCTTCTTCAGTTCCTGTCTTGTACATATTTGAGGCAGGCAGCTATGTTGTCATGGTGAGGGATGTTGGTGTATAGGGAAGTGACACTCGCGGTGGCGAGGCTGGTGTTCTGAGAGAGGTTGTTAATGTTGCAGAGTTTGTGAGGAAGTTGGTTGTGTCCTGGAGGAAACTGGCCCTTTGTGTGGTGAGTGGTTTGAGGATGGTTTCTATGAGTCCCGATATTTATTCGGGAAGAGAGCAGTGGTCAGATATGATGGGTCTGCCTGGGTTCCCTTGTTTGTGTATCTTGGAAAGCATGTAGACCTGAACAAGAGCTCTGTGTGACTCGAAAGCTTGTCTCTCTCACCAGCAGAAGCTGGTCCAACAAAAGATATCACCTCACCCACCTGGTCTTGCTAGTATTGTGGGACAAATACAGCTACAACATTGCATACATTACAAAGATGCGCCTCCTTGTTACAGATCACCTTCAACACGTTCCTTGCTGTATTTGTCCATTTTCAAATGGCCAAAAAAAAAGTGTCTTTAAACATAATCTTGCAAATTACAAGTCAACATGGCTCCACTTTGTTTACTTCCCACCAGTTTTCTTGATGGTCTTACCGTATGAAGCCCAGCTAGAAGAAAGTAGAGAAAGCTAAAAAGTCTGTTTGGCTATACACACTGGAGGGGGAGGAGGGGGTATCATTTTCAAAAGCCTTCACTGACTTTCTGTGGGACATTCAGTGAGGATTTAAGTGGCATATAGACCTCATGCTGGTCCCTGCCCGGGGGGGATTCCACTCTAGCAGAGCAGCAATATTGTAAGGTCACAAACACATTCTGGAGCAAACTACTCAGCAAAGTCCCTTTCATATCAAAGCCACCATAACTGTGTGATGTGAGTTAGCCAGCCGAGATGGTGAGTGCATCTTCTTAGAGGGACGTTTCACAATGGGTAAAAGGACCACAGCAGTTCAAAGGGGCTCTCAAAGCCCTTCATCTGACCATGGGAGAATTCCCTAGGTGCAATCACTGCAGAAGACAGCTGTGAGCTGTCTTCTAAGGACCCTCTTGTAAGCGCTGGCATGGAGGAGACATGCTGAGGAGCAGGGCTGGAGCAGGAGGGACATGGCATGGGTGGGACCAAGATGGAGATACTAAGCAGCGCTGCTTTCCATCGACAGTAACATAGCTAGGCCCCGGGCTCTCTGAATGGCACTGGAGCAGTCCAGAATCCTGGGCTGAGCTCTGTGTTGCACCTCTAAGAATCTCTCAGTTAGTGCACAGAGTTAAAAAGAAACAGCTCTGTTTGCATTGCTTACCCAAAAGGATCAGAATGACCACACCCAGCTTGAGGGCCACACTTCCTGCCAACAGCATCCCCAAAATGATTTTAGACCAACGGAGATTCAGAGGAGAATCTGTAACATTCAATAGCACGTGAAATAGCAACAGTGGCTCTCGTGAGCTCTAAAGGAAGACACAGGGAAATTTACAGAGCAGATAGATTTTTTTTTCAAGCAAAACCATCTTTAAAATAGGAAAAAAGGGCACTTCATTTATTTAAACCCAAAGATTTTTTGCAAAACCCCAAAGGATTTTTTTGAAACTCTTTGAGTTTCAAACAGTTTTTTTCTTAAACTGTAAATGCAAAAATGAGTCTGTTTTTTTCCTTCTTTTCCATTTCTGATTCTCTTTTTGGGTCTTTGCCCTTCATGCTGTGTTAGCGCTGCCCTTGGTCTTTGTGTAGGGCCATCACCAACTTCAGCTGTCGTTTTACTCTTGTATCGTCTGTGTTCTAGCCTCATTCCTCTCTTGCTCGCTTCCCCCCCCATTCCTGTCATGTATGCCAATTATTGTCTTCTTTTTGATGTAAGCAGAGTCAGGATGAGCTCTACCCTGACATCTGGTGGTGAATTATGGCGAGGGTGGAAAAGAACTCCAGGGGCTGATCTTGTTTGCATAGGCACACCCACTCGCCTGGCATGAAACCACAGCAACTCAAAGTGGTTACTTTGGCTGGTGTGGGATCCCCAGTTTCTCTGTTATTGGGGCAGGAAGAATAAAGTTTTGTTACCCTGATTCTGTGAATCAAGGCCAGTGGAACTGTTGTATGACAGAAGGACTGAGTGAGTCATTCACCATTACCTAAGTAGCATTTGCTTGTCAAGGGGCATGGGTTACAAAACCCAGTGAATTGAATCATAGAATCATAGAATCATAGGACTGGAAGGGACCTCGAGAGGTCATCGAGTCCAGTCCCCTGCCCGCATGGCAGGACCAAATACTGTCTAGACCATCCCTGATAGACATTTATCTAACCTACTCTTAAATATCTCCAGAGACGGAGATTCCACAACCTCCCTAGGCAATTTATTCCAGTGTTTAACCAGAGAGAGAGGATGGGGACAGGCATTTGTACCTGATGGTATGGCCCCCTCCCCGAGGGGGTTGAAACACCAATTGCACTACCTCCTCTCTCCACTGTTGAATGTCAGAGCTAACTTTGATTCCCTTAGGAGTCTAGTTACAGACTGCTGAGCTGAGTTCACTTTGGGCCAATAGTGCACCAGCACTGGGGCTCCCCTACTACTAGCTGAAATCACTAAGAGCTGAAATCACAAAAGAGCTAAAGCTATTTAAGAGCTGAGATCACTGAGGCTCTGTTAACTAGTGGGGGAGCCTGAAGCTATAAGCTAACTTAGCTTAGCAGGGGTGAGCGGAGCGGCTCACAGGTCGGTGAGCGGAGCGGCTGGAGGAGCAGCTAGCATAGCAGAGCCTTGTGGGAGCGGCCCAAGGGACGGCTGGAGCGGAGCGGAGCGGAGCGGCTCACAGGTCGGTGAGCGGAGCGGTGCAGCTCACAGGTCGGTGAGCGGAGCGGAGCGGCGCGGCTCACAGGTCGGGGAGCGGAGCGGAGCAGCTGCCAGAGCAGTTTGTGGGACTGCGGGTGGAGTGGAGCAGTTCGTGGTGAAAGCTGCGGTGGAACCCCACGGAGAAGCAGCCGGTTGGTCTCGGATCACGTAAGGTGCCCCTTAACACCCTGCTCACCCCCCCCCCTTTTGAACTCTGGGGCTGCACTGATCATGGACAGAGACTTTGGGGGGTTGTCGGACTTTTGGGACTTTTGTGATTCTTGGGTTGCTGGACCCAAGAGACTTTGGGATTGGTGGACTTTTGGGACTTTGGTGATTCTTGGGTCGCTGGTTTCAAGAACCAACGGGAGAGGACACGGCCCAATTTGCTGGGGTGGGTCTTCGCTCATGGTTTGGTCTAAAAACTCTAGTTGTGGTGTTTTTTCCCATTTAATGCTGATGTTGTTTACCTCATGTTATTAAACATTTTCTGTTACACTCAGACTCCGTGCTTGCGAGAGGGGAAGTATTGCCTCTTAGAGGTGCCCAGGGGGTGGTATGTAATTGTCCCAGGTCACTGGGTGGGGGCTCGAGCCGGTTTTGCATTGCGTTATTGAAACGGAACCCCTAGATACAGAACCCGGCCCTTGTTGCTGCCAACTTAGATGGGCAGAAGGGTTACATTTACATTCGGTCATTTTCTTTAAGTTTGGCTGCATTTGTACAAATGTTCATTTTGATTTGTTAGTGTTCCTAGTGACGGATCGCAAGCACAGTCCCAGGGGCAGACAACCAGTGTCTGACACCCTTCTGGGCTGTGGGACCTCGTAGTCCAGCACTAGAGGACCCCTGCCTCCCCATGCTGGGGGGGGCACAATTTAAAGGGGAGGACATGTGACCATCCCACGTGTCTCCTCTGCCCAGTGAACCCCCCTGCCCTGCACTCTACCTGCCCCATGTTACCTAAGAGGGCTGAGCATTCTGAGAGGATGGGGGGACTCTGACTTATTTGGTCCTTGTCCCTGGCAGCAGGGCCTGGGGAGGTGGCCCACTGCTGCCCCAGCTGCCAGGGATAGGGGCTGAGCTAGCAGGAGGCCCCTCTCCCCCCTGGCATGTTTCCAGCTCGCTTGGCCCCTGTCCGCAGCAGCCGAGCCCAGGCAGGGAGCGGGCAGCTGCTGTTTTGGCTCCGTCTCGCTCCCTGCTGGGCTGCCAGGAAGAGCGGACGAACGTGCCAGCCCAGGGGGGAGGCACAGGGAGATAAGGACAAGGCCTCCTCACCTTCCCCGCTCCCCCACACATCACCTCTGCCACCCCCGAACTAGTGCCCCAGCCCTCAGGGCCCCAAGTGGCTTAGACACGTTCCCTCAGAGTCCACCTGGGAAAACAAGGAACCGCGGCTTAGCAAACCATTGATACTTTTACTCTGGAAAGCACTAGAGAGTCACAACAAAATTCTGAATGCCACCTCTTAGTCTGATCTAGCCTCCTGTGAAGCCTGGGTTTGGTCGGCAGCCTTAGGCTAGGCAGCCCTTCCTGTCTTCTCTCTCCTTAGCTGGTCTTCTGGCACTTTGCAGTCCTCTGGTCCCTTGCTCCGGCCACACGCCCTTCCTCCCGTTGGCTTCTCTATAGAGAGTCCTTCAAAGTCAATGGCCCTATTGGCAGGAAACCCAGTGATCCAGTAGGAGTAGGAAAAAAGCATTCAGTGCTGGTGGCCTTTGATGGGTCTCTCACTGGCATCCCACATCCAGCAAGAGCAGGACAGGGTCTAGAAAAGAGTGACCTGGGTATTTCAACACCGGATACCAACTGGCATCTAGCACCCAAAGTGGAAGAGACCAAACAAAAATGGACTTCACCAAATAAAACAATGTTCACAATTCGATACCGACATATTCCCCTCCGTCACAAATACCACTTTTGAAAACCATTTATTTCAAAGCTATATAGCACACACAGAAAAATAAAAAAAATCCAAGGACGGTTTTGAAAAATCAGTCTGTTTAGAAAACAAAGGCACCACAATGATTTTTAAATATTTCCCGGAGGCTTTCCCCCAACCATCTCTGCTAATTTACTGATATTACTTTTCTGGATGTTTTCTAGGGCCTTGATCCTGCAAAATCTTTTGCCTGGCACTTGCCAGAGCAGCTCTAGAGATGCCATGTGCCGATCCTCAGCATAGTCACTCCCTGGCCAATGCAGAGCTCTGCGTTTACTGCCATCTGCACTAATCTGATCATCAGCAGAATTATACAATGGTACCTCGTTCATTCCACATATTTTCATCTGTCCCTTTGCTGAAAGATAAGGCCTTTTTATTAATACTGTTGATAGGATAGTTAGTTATAGGATATTATTTATATGTATAGGGTAGTTAAGCACTGGAACAGGTCACCTAGGGAGGTTGTGGAATCCCCGCCATAGGAGGGTTTCAAGAGCAGGTTAGATAAACACCTGTCAGGGATGGTCTAGTTATACTTTATCCTGGCTCAGTGCAGGGGGATAGACTAGATCAGTGGTTCTCAACCTTCCCAGGAGACTGTCCCCCTTTCAGGAGTCTGATTTGTCCTGCGTACCCCCAAGTTTCACCTCACTTAAAAACTACTGGCTTACACAATCAGACATAAAAGTACAGAAGTGTCACAGCCACTAGTACTGAAAAACTGCTGCCGTTCTCATTTTTATCATATAATTATAAAATAAATCGATGGGAATATAAATATTGCACTTACATTTCAGTGTATAGTCTATAGAGCAGGATAAACAAGCCATTGTCTGTATGAAATTTTAGCTTGTACTGACTTCCCTGGTGCTTTTTATGTGGCCTGCTGTAAAACTAGGCAGATATCTAGATGAGCTGATGTACCCCCTGGAAGGCCCCTGCATACCCCCAGGGGTTCATATACCTCTGGTTGAGAACCACTGGACTAGATGACCCATCTGAGGTCCCTTCCAGCTCCACATTTCTAGGATCCTATTATTATGGTAAGGCCCAAAGGCCCCAGTCAGGATTGGGACCCCATTGTGCTAAGCGCTGCACAAACAAAGCAGAAAGAACAGGAGTACTTGTGGCACCTTAGAGACTAACAAATTTATTAGAGCATAAGCTTTCGTGGACTACAGCCCACTTCCACGAAAGCTTATGCTCTAATAAATTTGTTAGTCTCTAAGGTGCCACAAGTACTCCTGTTCTTTTTGCGGATACAGACTAACACGGCTTCTACCCTGAAACAAAGCAGAGACAGTCCCGGTACTGAAGGGATTACAGTCCAGAGACACAGACAAAAGAAATGGAAATGTCTTGCCGTTATTGATGAGGTTTGTTATACTTGGGAGAAACGTGCATTGATTAGGTTAATGTTAAGAAGGACAGACAGCTGGATAATGACATGATCCCATTTTGTGTTAATGGAAAAAATGAGTTTAAAAAGAAAAAGAGAGGAAAAGACTTGGAGAAGGGACTAGTCACAGCCCATCCCCTGCCTAGCCAGGATCACAGGCTGGGTTCCATAGCCTCACGGCAGAGGTGAGCCTGAAGGAGGGATTTGAAGGAGGATAGTTCTGACGTGAATACCGTAGGGGGACACTTTAAATCGATACCTTGGCTTCCCTGGGGATGTGACAGGGCTGATTGGTTCCTCTCACGGAGGTTTAGTACCACGTAACCCTCTTCACCCTCCATTGTCCGGAGCTGCTCTCAGCTTTGATGGTCCAGCAGTTATTCAGAAGAGAAATGACAAAGTGATTAACCGGATTCAGACTCAGCCTGTAGCTTCAGGCGTGTGCCTGCGGTAGAAGCTTTGTCTTCTCCACAAGAATGAGTGTGAAACCACATAAGAAATAAAGACGCATGGTCCAGACAGCAGCAGCAGAGTTGGATGTGCCTTCTGCACCCTGGTAGTGACCACATAAACTAAACTTTTTCCATAATCAACTCTTGTCAGCCCTCTCTAATATCTTCAGAAAAAAGCTGCTTTCTACCACCAATTTCTCATGCATGTTCTCTAGCCCAAGGAGAATCATATGTATGCACCTGCAAAGGTTGAGCTTAACAATTGTAACTTGACCACAGGGAGTCAGTAACACAGAGCTGGCAATTGAGCTCAGAGCTTTGGTAGCCCAGCCCAGGGCCCTAACCACAAGAGCAGCCTCCCTTGCTGAATTTTTAACTTCATTTTTTTCTCCACACATTGTGTCGAGGTGTAACTGACTCTACAAGGTTCAATAGGAACCACACAACTACAAACTGTCCTGATGTGAAGGCAAGACAGAAAGAAGAGTGAGAGGTCAATATGGCTGCGTCAGGAGCTTTTTAATGATCAGAAAATCAAAAAGGATCCTACACAAAGTGGAAAAACATGGCCAAATTGCTAAGGAGGAGTACAAAAGAACAGCACAAGCATGTAGGAACAAAAATCAGAAAGGCTAAGGGTACATCTACACTACCCGCCGGGTCGGTGGGTAGTGATCGAGCTATTGGAGATCGATTTATCACGGCTAGTGTAGACACGATAAAATCTATCCCCGAGCGCTCTCCCATCGACTCCAGTACTCCACCACCGGGAGAGGCACAAGCGGAGTCGACCGGGGAGCAGCAGCAGTCGACTCAGCGCCGTGCACATGCCGCCGTAAGTAGACCTAAATATGTCGACTTCAGGTCGGCGTATCTTAGGTCAACATCCCCCTCCCCCCCCAGTGTAGACCAGGGCTGAGGTACAAAATGAGTTACACCTAGCAAAGGACATAAAAGGCAGTAAGAAAAAATTCCTTAAATACATAAGGAACAAGAGAAAGATGAAGAAAAGTGTAGGTCTTCTACTGAGCAGGGAAGAAATGCTAATAACTGATGAAATCAAGAAGGCTGAGGTGTTCAGTGCCTGTTTTACTGCAGTCTTCACTAAAAGGGTTAATGGTGACCAGATACTCAACACAATTAATATTAACAACAAGGGGGAAGGAACTCAAGCCAAAATAGGGAAAGAGCAAACTAAAGAATATTTAGACAAGTTAGATGTATTCAAGTCCACAGGACTTGAGGAAATTCATCCAAGTGTACTTAAAGAACTAGCTGATGCAATCTCGGAACTGTTAGCAATGATCTTTGAGAACTCATGGAGGATGGGTGAAGTACCAGACAAATGGAGAAGGACATAGTACCTATCTGTAAAGAGGGAAACAAGGAAGACCCTGGGGAATTATACTAGTCAGCCTAACTTCAATACCTGGAAAGATACTGAAACAAATTATTAAACAACCAATTTGTAAGCACCTAGAGGATAACAGGGTTACAAGGAATAGCATTTGTCAAGAACAAATCATGCTAAACCAATCTAGTTTCCTTCTTTGACAGGGTTACTGGCCTAGTGGATGGGGGTGAAGCTGTAGACATCTTACATCTTGATTTTAATAAGGCTTTTGACACAATCCCACCTGACATTCTCATAAGCAAACCAGGGAAATGCAGTCTAGCTGAAATTACTATAAGGTGGGAGCACAACTGGTGGAAAGACTGTGCTCAAAAAGTAGTTATTAATGGTTCACTGTCAAACTGGGAGGGTGTATCTAATGGAGTCTTACAGGGGGTGGTCGTGAGCACAGTATTTTTCATTATTTTCATTAAAAAGAAATATTTTCAATATTTTCATTAGAAAATGGAGTGGAGAGTATGTTTATAAAATTTGGGAATGATACCAATCTGGGAGGGATTGTAAGCACTTGGAGGACAGGATTAATATTCAAAATAGCCTTGACAAACTAGAGAATTAGTCTGGGATCAATAAGAAGAAATTCAATAAAGACAAGTGCCAAGTACTATACTTACAGGAAGGAAAAAATCAAATGGGCAACTACAAAATGAGGAATAACTGGCTAGGTGGTAGTACTGCTGAAAAGGAGCTGGGAGTTATAATGGATCACAAATTGAATATGAGTCAACTGTGTGATCAAATCAATCAAACGTACTACTAAGGACCAATGCACCAGCCATAGTGACCATGGGAGATGGCATCACACCAGGTGTTGCATAGGGAAATTCCCACATCTGGCTCAATCCTGCGAATCCACAAATCTCTAGGGCGGGCCTGCAGGTGGCTCCACCCCTTCACACATCACTGGAGTGTTTGAGAGCACGGTGTGCTGGAGTGTTTTTGTCCATCCTCGCAACACGGCCAAAGAGCATGCAGCCCTGTTCTTGAATAAAATGAGCGACGAGGGAAGGGGGGGCAAATCTTTGCAAGATAGTGACATTTTGCACAAAGTCAAACCACTTAATACTCAGGATTTGGTGTTGATAGCGCGTATGGAATGCATCCAAGTCTGCCTGTAGGAGGGTCTAGGTGTCTGACCCATAGAACACTTACAAGTAGTGCACGGGGTTGGTAAATCCTGAACTTGGTCTCAGCACAAAGATGTTTTTGCATCCATAAGCGAGACCTGGGCTTCATGCAACTGTGTGAGGCAGTTGCAAAAAAAGCGAATATCATTCTGGTGGTGTTCTAACAGGAGTGTCGTATGTAAGACATGGGAGGGCATTGTCCCGCTCTACTCAGCACTGGTGAAGCCCCAGCTGGAGTCCTGTGTCAGTTCTGGGGGCGAGGCTTTAGGAAAGATGTGGAGAAATTGGAGAGAGTCCAGAGAAGAGCAACAAAAATGATGAAAGATTTAGAAAGCCTGACCTATGAGGAAAGGTGAAAAAAAACTGGGCGCTTTTAGTCTTGAGAAAAAGAAAACTGAGGGGGGACCTAATAACAGTCTTCAGATCTGTGAAGGGCTGTTATAAAGAGGACGGGGTCAATTGTTCTTCATGCCCACTGAACGTAGGACAAGAAGTAATGGGCTTCATCTGCAACAAGGGAGATTTGGGTCAGATATTAAGAACAACTTTCTAACTTGAACCATAGTTAAGCTTTGGAACAGACTTCCAAGGGGGGTTGTGATATCTGCATCACTGGAGGTGTTTAAGGACAGGTTGGACAAACCCCTGTCAGGGACAGTCTAGGTTTACTTAATCCTGCCTCAGTGCAGGGGCTGGACTAGGTGACCTCTCGAGGTCTCTTCCAACTCTACATTTCTATGATTCTGTGATCTTTTCCGCCTTGTGTTTGCTGGTTTTTATTCATGCAGCCCCTGATGTCTGGATTGGCCTCCCTCTCCCAGGGCTCAAAGGAGCCTCTTGATTCAGTCAAGTCTCTCTTCACACCCCACTTCTCTGGGCCAGTTCCCCACTGCTGGCCTTTGCTCTACTGCTATGAGAGCTATAATCTGCCCTTTCACATTGTACAGCACCTGTTTGGCATCATCTCGTCATTACCCTTCTCCCACCCCCATTCCTCTGCAGTCCTCCCTGTCTCACCCGTAGGCTGGTCTTTGGGACACAGGCAGACCTTGGGGAGTGGGAGGTGAGAGCAGGGAATGGCAGCACCTAGCAAGGACAGGAAGTGCAGACCTGAGCTAGCCCGCAGCATCATCAGAGGATGCTGATGGTGTGAACAACCCCCCCCCCCACCGTCACCACCACACTCCTACACGATTTCTTGACCAAAGGCAATTTCCTGTGAGAGCCCGTGGCTCAGGCTCATGCTCGTGTGTTTCTAGGTGTTGATCTGACAGTGAGCTCTCTTCTTGTTCTCGTCTGAAATTTTCACTAGTGTTGAACTGCCAGCATTAATTGTGAAAATCTCTTTATTTACCTGCTGGGTTGTAGCAGCAAAAGCTGGTCAAATACAAAATGTGCTTTGCATGTACATTTGCAAATGAACATAAGTCACTGATGCATAAACATCTGAGGGAATCTCCCCACCCCACCCCACAACACAACCTTAACTCTGCCCTCTTCGGGCAATGTCCCAACACTCAGATAACACACTAGCACTCGACCGTCACAGATGCTCCAGGACACCCTAAGCACAAAGCACATGTAGGACAGAGTATTTTAGGAGTCATGATAGATAATCAGCTGAACATGAGCTCCCAGTGTGACACAGTGGCCAAAAGGGCTAATGCGATCCCTGGATGCATAAACAGGGGAATCTTGAGTAGAAGCCAGGAGGTTATTTTACCTCTGGATTTGACACTGGTGTGACCACTGCTGGAATCCTGTGGCCAGTTCTACTGTCCACAGTTCAAGAAGGACGTTGATAACTTGGAGAGGGTTCAGAGAAGAGCTATGAGACTGATTAGAGGATTAGAAAACCTGCCTTGTAGTGATAGACTCAAGGAGCTCAATGCCTTTATCAAAGAGAAGGTTAAGGGAAGACTTGATCACAGTCTATAAGTACCTATATGAGGAACAGAAATTTGATAGAGGGCTCTTCAATCTAGCAGACAAAGGTCTCAAGGCTACAAGTTGACACTAGACAAATTCAGTCTTGAAATAAGGTGCAACAGTGAGGGTAAATAACCATTGGAACAACTTACCAAAGGCAATGGTGGATTCCCCATCACTGGCAATTTTTAAATCAAAATTGGATGCTTTTCTAAAAGATCCGCTCTAGTTCAAACAGGGATTAATTCAGGGAAGTCTGTGATAGGCAGGAGATCAGACTAAATGATCACAGTGGTTCCTTCTGATCTTGGAATCCGTTGAAGTCTAACACCTTCTCTTTGCTACGGCAAAACTTGGATTTAGGTCAGGTGTGGGGAACAGGCACTACCTACCCCAACCTATACTCCAACACTGCACCTATGCCACACAAACCATCCCAAACTGGCTAGGTGTTACCATCACTTCACCCTTGACCTTAAGGTTCCTTTTGAGACATTGCCTTCACTTACCCTTCACTAAGCCCAGGACACCACTGCCATGTCTGCCACCAGAGAGCTGACAAGCCCCCTGGCAAAAAGACTCCTATGCCCTGCTACTCGGTGCTGAAATGAGGCAAACTCGACCCCTCAAGATACATCTGCATCTCTCCTCAGATCTCTGTGTCAGCTCCGCTACCCTCCCTCATCCAATACAGCTACCCCGACACAGCGAACATAGCTTGCAGGGCATGCAGACACATGCCACATCTATGGAACACAACGTAAACATTGACACATTCTCTCAGTCCTTCCTCATGTCTCAATTACAGCACCCAGCTTTTTGGCCCATTCCCAGTTGCTATTGCAAGTTTCAGGGAGCAAAGTTAAGGTTGAATTACAGTGGTAGCCTGTCGTACCTTAACATTTCATTTCCTGGTTTCCAGAGATTTCTCTTTGGCCACACTCCACAATCTGGAAAGACATGGGTCACCACTGGGCAACCTTCATGAGTTTTGGCAGTTAATACACAGAGTACATCTGCAGGTATGCTAAGCACCATCAGGACTTGAACCAGGCACCTTTAGAGCTAAAACCACAAGCCTCTACAAAAAGCAACAGAGGGTCCTGTGGCACCTTTAAGACTAACAGAAGTATTGGAGCATAAGCTTTCGTGGGTGAATGCCCACTTCACTAGACGCAAGAGATGAAGTCTGATGAAGTGGGCATTCACCCACAAAAGCTTATGCTCCAATACTTCTGTTAGTCTTAAAGGTGCCACAGGACCCTCTGTTGCTTTTTTCAGATTCAGACTGACACGGCTACCGCTCTGATACTTGAAGCCTCTACAGTTTACCAAAAGTGCCAGGCTCTGTAACTGGGGCTGTAACAAACTCACATCCTCTACAGATCAGACACAGCTGGGGACCTGCAACACATGCTGTGATGGGATCCCCTTCTGCAATACTGTTTGCAACGCTGCTCCACCAAGAGTCAGTGGGTGCCGTGCACTAGCTGGGGTAGATGTGCCATGATTCAGACCTTGTTGGCCACAATCAGACCCATGGTTTGATCACTAGGTTGGCACAAAAAAATTTGATAGAATCGGTCAACCTTAAGAAAAACTGTTTTTTGGGGGGGCTGCATCTCAGAAACTCCTGGCTCTAATGACCCCGAATTTGGATCACTAGCTGTACCCTGCCGCCCCATGAGGCACATCATATTTCAAATCAATATGAGTATCCATGTGGACTTTAGAGCACTTAGAAGAGTCAACCTTTAAACAGAAAGCTACTGTAGAACTTTGCTATGGCAGAGCTAGCGCTCCGCTGTAATTCCCTTTGTAGGAAACTAACAGCTTGATCCAGCAAACACTTACTACTACGTATGGGGTTTCCTACTCTGAGTAACACCGTTGATTTCAGTCCCTGCCCTTGAAATGAAAGCTAACTTTTCTGGGGCTCAGCAGAAGTTGCAGAAGAGCTGCTGGCAGGGTCTAGTGATGGCCTCAGAGGTGTGGGGGAGGCGGAGGAGTTGTGGGTGTCACTTGTGTGCAGAGCCTGAACTTCCTGTGGTTTCTCATGAGGAGGGTCAGTGCCGCTGCTGGAGGTGTGAGCCCTGAGCTGCAGAGTCTGAGGGTCAATTGGTAGCTGACTCATTTCCCTCCTCTGAGTACCTGCTGAAAAGAATTAAACGCAGGACGAGCCTGGCCAATGGAGGATGAAGAGGGTTACACGGTATTAAACCTTCGTCCAAAGAGAACAACATCAGATGGGTCATGTCAACCTGAGACCCTGTGGTGTCTCCCTGTGGTGTCCATTACTGACTGGGCCTTTACATGTTACCTGGCAGGGAGGGGACAAGGGAAAACATCTTGTGTGTGTGGAAATTCTGGATGTGCCATCATGATACTCTGGTGATGGCGCAGATAACTGCATGGGGCGGTGGATAGAGATGACGTAGTGAGTGTGGGAGTATGTGGGGGAAGAGAGAGCTTGTACAGAAAGGGTGGGCTCTGCCTTAACTAGAATGGGACCAGACTCTTGGCACATGCAATAAATAGGATTTGGGGTGATTATTTAAGGTAGGAGCTGGGGGAAGCTAACGAGTGCTGAGAAGTCTTCTAAGCTCAGACATCCATCCACAGAAGAAAGCTAGTCATTACTGAAGAACCTTCTAACGTCAGACGTCCATCCACTAGGAATGTTAATAATATCGAAGTTCGGGTTCCAGTAAAGGACAGGACATACATTACCGCCTATCAGGAGGCTGGGCAGGGTAAGATCACAAAAGTAAATTCTGCAAAAGGGCATCAAAGGAGTTAAATAAAAATAGGCAGATGGTCAAAAATAAAACCTGTACATGTGGATTTACAAATGTGAGAAGTGTGAAAGCAACAAGCAGGTGAATTGGAACGGATGCTCACAGAAGACCTGACATAATAGGTGGTAGAATTCCCGAAATCAATGGAGTACTGTAGCACCTGACTGTAAACTATACAGGAAGGACAGATTAGATTTGGGAGTCACATTTTGCCTGTATAATCTGCCTGGCTACAAATCCCAAATGCTAAGAATACAGATACACTAATATGTACACCACTGTCCCAGCCTCCTGACTTTCAAAGAGCTTTTGACGCACTTGTGAATAATATCCTGGACACTTCAAGATCACCAAGATGGAAAAAAATATTGCATGAACAATGTAATGTTAGAGTTTGAGACATGAAGCCCAGGTGATCCAGTTCTCACAACTTCACTGTTCAGTGTGTGGGAGAAAGGAAGGCATCTTGCACTGTCTAAAGAACAAGATTTTCTCTGTCTCATCCTGTCTTGTTCTCTCTCTTTGTCCCGGTTCTGAATTTGATACCTATGGTAAATAATGGTTTATTGCACCCCCCCTCATTCTCAATTTGCTAATCCCTTAGTAGTAGTTACTGTTCATGCTCATGCTGTTCTGAAGTTTCTCAGATCGAAGGATCTCTGAATTCACTGGAGAACAAGGGTACCAGGGAGAGACTCATTCATCAATCCAACTGTAGCACTGGCCTAAAAGATTTCCATTTCCACTTGAAACAATTTGTGTGTGAATCGTTTTACAACACTCAGCAGATAACCTGAGGTCCTTCTCGCTCTCTCAGCAGCTTCCTGCATTGCAGTGGCATCTAGTGGTCAGTTAGGGTAATCCTATGTGGAGGACACAAACCACTTCAATAAGTGCAATAAATATTGAATTTCTACAGCACTTTTCATCCTAAAAGGCTTTACAAACTACTTATAGGGGGAGCTGGTAGTGACCCCCTGTGGCTAGGGTCCATAACACTTTCCATTGTAAAATGTTCTTGTGACTTTTTTGAGAAGCACTTGCACTTCCATTGTTTGTAGCAGGCCTTTGAAATATGTCAGGGGAGCTCTTGGGCTGGAGAAGGGCCTTTTCTTTGATCCATGAAATTTCATTCTGGCTCTGCTGAGATGTGAATATTTCCCTCCTTGCTCATGATCCTCAGGAAAACTCGGTAGCATGACAACATAGTAACATGAAGGAAGTGGGTCTGGAAGAGCGGGGCTCTGTCTGGGGGGGACAGACTGGCAGTTAGTCAGCGATGTGGGGGAGGGTCGGGAAGAGCGGGGCTCTGTCTGGGGGG
The DNA here is from genome assembly GCF_011386835.1 of Chrysemys picta bellii. Classification (NCBI taxonomy): domain Eukaryota; kingdom Metazoa; phylum Chordata; order Testudines; family Emydidae; genus Chrysemys; species Chrysemys picta. The sequence goes on along the minus strand of NC_088802.1, from coordinate 7,825,842 downwards.
GACAGACTGGCAGTTAGTCGGGGATGTGGGGGAGGGTCTGGAAGAGCGGGGCTCTGTCTGGGGGGGACAGACTGGCAGTTAGTCAGGGATGTGGGGGAGGGTCGGGAAGAGCGGGGCTCTGTCTGGGGGGGACAGACTGGCAGTTAGTCGGGGATGTGGGGGAGGGTCTGGAAGAACGGGGCTCTGTCTGGGGGGGACAGACTGGCAGTTAGTCGGGGATGTGGGGGAGGGTCGGGAAGAGCGGGGCTCTGTCTGTGGGGGGGACAGACTGGCAGTTAGTCAGGGATGTGGGGCGGGGTCGGGAAGAGCGGGGCTCTGTCTGTGGGGGACAGACTGGCAGTTAGTCAGGGACGTGGGGGAGGGTTGGGAAGAGCGGGGCTCTGTCTGTGGGGGGGGACAAACTGGCAGTTAGGCAGGGATGTGGGTTGGGGAGGGTCGGGAAGAGCGGGGCTCTGTCAGTGGGTAGGACAGACTGGCAGTTAGTCAGGGCTGTGGGGTATTTGTTATAAAAGGTTCTGGAAGAGCCAGGGCTGTTAGTGTGTATGTGGGCTGGGGGACAGGGTGGTATTTAGTCAGGGTCACAGGTGGGGGGTGGGTCTGAAAGAGCTGGGGTCTGTCTGTTCGGGGACAGACTGGCAGTTGGGTGTCCCAATGGCTGGGGTGAAGGAAGTTGCCGGAAGAGCCACTTTCTATGGGGTGGGTGAGACAGTGGCAGTCAGTGAGAGATGTGAAGGGGGAAGGTTGTGGCAGAGCCGGGGTCTGTTAGTGGGGGATAGGCATGTTCTCAGCAGGGGCGCACTGGGGGATGTGTGGAAGGTTTTGGCAACACGGGGTCAGCTAGCGATGGGGGAACAGACCCCCAGCTAAAGGGAGACACAAAATGGGTCATGGCAGAAGGTTCCAGCACATCAGGGTTTGTCTGTGGTAGGGGGACAGGCTGGTGGGGAATGACAGTGATTAGGGGTGAAGGGGAAGGTTCTGGAAGCCCCAGGGCTGTTGGTGTGGGGGGTGTGGTGGATAGACAGACAGGTATTTAGTCATGGGTGGGATGGGTGGAAGGTTCTGGAAGCCCCAGGGTTTCTCTGAGGAGAGGGGCAGACTGGCAGTTACACAAGGATGTGAAGGGGGGTTCTGTCAGGTCTGGGGCAGGTAGTTTTAGGGCTCAACAGATGTCCCAGGGAGATGGGGGAAGGCTGTGGAGAATCAGGATCTGTCAGTGAGGGGCGGGCATGTTTTCAGCAGGGATGAGTTGGGGTTTGTGAGGAAGGTTTGTTCATACAGAGCCTGGCACAGCGGGGTTCTGGTCCATGCCTGGGGCTCCTAGGTGCTGCAGTGACACAAATAATTACTAATGTCAGTACTAGGTCAGCTAGTGGTGTGGGGACCAGACTTCCTGCCAGAGAGACATGGGGCTCGATTGTGGAGGTTTTGGTGGAGCTGGGGGGTCTGTGTGAGGGGGGACAGAGACAGAGCAGTTACTCAGGTTATGGAGGTAGATAGGGGATGAGGCTCTGGAATAACCAGGGCAATTAGTGTATGTGGGGGCGAGGGGAAGAGTCAGTGGTGACATTGCAGGGGTATGTTCTGGAAAAGCCAAAGTCAGATAGTGAACGAGAAACAATTTTTGGCAGGGGCGGGGGGATGGAGGGTTAGGGATGGCAGGTTCAGAGCTGGGACAGCCAGTAAGTAGCAAGGGCAGGCAGGACACCAGTGGATCAGTTATCTCATGGGGACCTCTGGCAGTTCACATGCTCAGGGTCTAACTGCTCAGGAGTCAGGAAGGAATTTCCCCCCATGTCAGACTGGGAGGGACCTTGCAGGGGGCTTTGCCTTCTTCTGCAGCATAGGGTGTGGGTCACTTGTCAGGATTATCTGGGTGTGTCCCATTTAAATATTCCCCTGCTAGTGCAGGGCCTCGGGCACTGGTGCACCTGGGTCCCTCCTGTTCTCTATCTGTGGCACATAATTGTCTAGTCTCCTGAGGGCCATAAGTATTGCTGAAAGTATTGCAAAGACCAAAAAGACTTTGGTCTTTGCAATACTTTCAGTTGTTGGGTGTTGTGTGCGGGTGCTGGGTGGTGTTCGTGACCTGTGATATACAGAAGGTCAGACTGTGGCATCTGGTGGTGCCTTCTGGCCTTAAACTCTCTGACTGTGATTTGTGAGGGGAAAACAGACTGGCAGTTAGTCCAGGACATCACAGGGGCCTGGGGGAGCTGAGGGGGAAGTTTATAGCAGACCATGGCAGTTCACTGAGGGGACAGACTGGCAGTTGGTCTGGTGGGGGGAGAAGTTTGTGTCACAGCTGGAGCAGTTAGTGGGGAGGGAAGGATCAGACTGGCAGTTAGTCGAAGGTATTGCAGGGGTCGGGTAGTTTGTGGCAGAGCTGAGGGCTGGGCAGACAGACCGGCACCTTAGTTCAGCCCCTTCCACTCACTGTGAGATGTTCCCTCCACCTCTCAGCCCAGCACATAAATCCCAGTTACCTCCCTTGGACCTAGGATGCCTGCCCTTCAGACTATGGTGACCCTCCCTCCCTTCCCCTCTACCGGCTCTGCATTGTTAGGAGACCTGTCTGCCCCCTGCAATACGTGCACGACCCAGCCAAGAGGGGCAGCTGAAGAGCAGATCTCCAAACGGTGAGTGGGGAAGGCAGATAGGAACTGGCTTTTGGCTGTGGGGTCAGATTGGGGTTGGGATTGGGAATAGATCCTTCTGAAGGAAAAGTGAGTGTGGGGGTGTCACTAATTGTTCTTGGTTTATCCGATGAAGTGAGCGGTAGCCCACGAAAGCTTATGCTCAGATAAATTTGTTAGTCTCTAAGGTGCCACAAGTACTCCTGTTCTTTTTGTGAATAACAACAATCACTTGCCTTACAGTAACGTGAGGAGCAGTCACACGAATTAACTTGGACTGGATGCAAGAATTAATAGGTCAAGTTCCATGGCCTGTGTTATGTAGGAAATCAGATTAGGTGACCAAAGTGGTCATTTTGGCTTGAAAAAAACCCACAAAGCTATAAATAGTCTAAACAGGATGTTTCACTATTATTTTTTTGCTGTAGAAAGACTGCATATGAAGAATAGGTGTGGAAGCAACCATGGGTACAGAGATTTTCTGTTTATGGAAATTGTAGAGTGTTCTGAGATCCATAAGGACAAAATATATGTAAATACATTTCCATACTGCTGTATGTATTCTATGCTATTATTCACACCTGTGATGATACAGAAATAATGAAAGTAATTCAGTACTAAAACCTATAGCCACCAATGCTTACCCTGTCTGGCCACTAGATGTCGTTGCTGCTGCTCCAGACAATCGCTGCTCAGTGTATTTATGGAGTGACCCAAACGGGATTGACAGGGCAGAGAGATGGTGACCTATTAGCCATTATAAATTAGCTAGTTTAGAGGTGGTCCATCGCTGGATAGCTAACTGTGTTCTGTGGTGTTCAGGAGCTCACTTGGGAGGAAGCTTGTTAACAGAGAAGTTTTACAGCAACTGGAAGGTACCAGTAGCCTGAGATACTTGCCTAGTAACTCTTACCTGCCCCACTTCCATGCTGTCCCAAAACCATCTCTGATCCCTGGCATATGCTTCCCCACATGACCTGCCTTCACACTGCCAGAAACTGTCATTCCCTGCTGCCAGAAACCCTCACTGATCTGTTATACACCCAATGTGAGCTATCTCTATGCTAGAAGGTTATATGGTAGCACCATGGGAGTCATATGGGAATAACTGGCAGACAGCCAGACTGCAGGCTGGCAGCAGTGGGAAGAGTGGGAGAGAAGGAGGGAATCTGCTGTCAGGTTGTCAGTTTCTACATCTGTAAAATGGAGATACCTGCCCACCTCATTGGGACATTGAGGATTAATTCATTTTTATAAAATGCTTTATGTTCCTCAGATGGAATATATGTACTGAGTATTAAAATATTTATCAATATTCAGTGCTTCAAAAATCAGAAGTACTAAGTATTATAATTCTACCTTGGAGTGGGTATTGAGGGTCTTATCTTGGGCTGGAGATTTAACCATGTAACCTGCTTCATCTTGCATCTTCTAGTTTTGGGTTTTATCTTCTGACAAGTATTTAGAAGCACTAGCAGGACGTGTAGGGAGATTGTGCAGGCTTATGCCCTAAATTGGACAGCGGAAGTGATGACGCCTTCATAAGGGTCTGCACAGAGAAACCACACAGGAAGCTTAGATGCTGTCATGGACACAAATAGAAAGGCAATAATAATCAATGTGTTAAGTAGATTAGACCTCTCAGAACTTTAAGATGTAGGAAAATGATATTGTTATCACAGCGCCTAGGTGTCCTGGTCACGAACCAGGACCCCATGGGGCTAGGTGCTGTACAATCACAGTATAAGACTCTCAAAGGGTCTCACTCTTCCTTCACAGTCGGCCACATGCTTCCTCACAGCCTTCTAAGACTGAATTTCTGGGGCTTCCCACCATGAGCTCTGCTCATAGGTGCCAACTCCATGGGTGCTCCAGAGCAGGAGCACCCATGGAAAAAAAATAGCAGTTGCTTAGCACCCACTGGCAGCCAAGCTCCTCCTCTCCCCCCAGCACCTCCTGCCCGCCAGCAGCTCTGCTGATTAACTCCTCCCCCTCCCTCCCAGAGCCTCCTGCATGCTGCAGAACAGCTGTTCTGTGGTGTGCAGGAGGTGCTATGAGGGATGAGGAGGAGCGGGGAGGGAGTGTGCTCAGGGGAGGGGGCGGGGCCTTGGGGGAAGGAGTGGAGTGGGAGTGAGGGCGGAGCAGGGTGGGAAGATGTAGGGCGGGGATTGGGACAGCCCTGCGGTGGGGGGGGAGCACCCCCCCAGCTAAAGAGGAAGTCGGCACCTATAGCTCTGCTCAGTGAGTCCAACTGAGATAGAATCCTGGTGAGAGACTTGTACTATACACTCTTCAGGGACTAATGCACCCCAGACAGAATTTACAGTGACACCCCAACAGCATTTGCAAAACAACAGGATTTATTAGTTAGTTGGAACACAGCATGGGTAGTCCTTAGGTTAGCACAGAGAAGTAAAGGTTAAAGCACAGTCCATTCTGGTCAAGTCACAATTCACCAGCCAAGCTCTAGTGAACTCCCTTTTCAGGCTCTTTCTCTCTCTCTGACTTCCTTAGTCAGTCCTAGGAGAGAGAGAGCCAAGTTTCTTCCAGAGCTCACACTTATTTCCTGCTGGACATGTTGTCCTTTGTTCACCAGGCAGGCCCATGTTGAGTTCACAGCCCACCTGGCCGGAGCGTCCCACAGTTGTGTCAATTCATGAGACTGGAGCTTGCATTGTCTCTCTGGGCCTCTTGTTGATCTGGGTCAGTTTCAATCCCTTTCTGCCCCTGCCTTCCCTATTCCTAATTGCCTCTGCCTCCCGTATCCATTACCTGCACCTTCTGTCCCTGTCTCCTCCACCACGCAGAATTCCCACTTCTGCACCAATCACTGCACTCCTTCTACCCAACACTGCCCCTTTCATTCCCATCTGCGGTTTGCCCTGTCTGTAACCTGCCTCCCTCCAGCCTTCTGCATCTATCCAATACCCCCTAGCTCTCCTGGTCTACTCCTGCCTTCCCCTGTATCTAACCCCCCCCTCTGCTTCTCCTAGCCATGCCTCTGTCTCTGTTCCCTCTTCCACTCTGCCTCTCCCCGACCCAACAGATCCCTCTCCCCAGTCTGGCGCTCCTAGAAGGGGCAGGGCACTGGGTCTTTATCCCCCTTATCCCCTAGGTCTCCCTGTGGTGACAGCTCTCATTCTCTGCCCTCTTTCCCTTGGTAGGTCTCCTGGTCCTTGACCCCCACAGTTTGCCAAGTCTCTGACCCCCCCTCTCTCTCTGGCTCACCCAATCCCCATACTCTTGGTCTCTGACCCCCTTTCCTCTCTATCTCCCCAGCCTGTTTTCCCCAGAGGAGGAGTGGTGGGGATGGGACATGGCAGGCTTTCTGCTGGAATGAGGGGGCATCTCCAGAGTGTAGTGCCCGAGCCTGGGACCTGCTGTGGGCAGAGGACTGCCCCCTGCCCATGGAGTGGTGGTTCTGGGGCCCCGATCGCTCAGGGTAACCTCTCCCTTTTGACCCTTGCTGCACCCTGGCTCCTTGACAATGGGCTGGCAGCACTAGCTGCTCTCCCGGCAGCTCCTGGATTACATGATCACATTCTATTTTTTGGAAAGGATCCCTGCTTCATTCAGTGCACAGGATGGATCACTGCTTACTGAATGAGTAGTCATTCAATATTTCTTGATCCTCCTCATTCAAAGTATGTTCCCTGGCCTTAATTTACCGCACACCATTCAAACACAGCACTGGATGAAAAATTAATTTCCTCCTGGGCATATTTATGGTGTTCTCACCATAGGATCTTTTAGTACTTCACAAACATTAAGTTATGTCCACAACTCCCCTCTCAGATTAGGTGGTGTTATCCCCATTTTACAGATGGGGAACTGAGACCCAGAGAGATTACAGTCAAAATTATCAAGTGTCCACTAATTTTGGGTGCCCAAGCAGAGACACCTAGGCCCTGATTTTCCAGAGTGCTAAGCAATTTTATAGCTTATTATATGTTCAGAGCACAGCTCCAATTGACTTAATTGCAGTTGAGTGATCAGCACTTCCGCAAATCTGGCCTCAGGTCGGTGTCTCATTTGCAGCACACACAGAATGAGGAGCACATGATTAGTGGCCCCTATGAACATTTTGCTTTAAGTGACTTGCCCATTATCACACAGGAACTCTGTGGCAGAGGCAGGGATAGAATCAAATTCTCTAGGGTGCCATTCACCTTAACCACAGGACCATCCTTTCTCCTCCTGTAGTCCCTGCAGCAATCATTACTCACCTTCTGACTTCTGCAATAAATGAGGCAGGGGTCCCACAGAAAATGGCTTCTAGTCAATATGCAACCCTGATTCATCTCCAGAGCACCATCCATGCTGTGCACTGAGTGAAGCAGGGGTCCTATCTAAAAATAGAATTTAATCATGTAATTACTGTATCATAATGCATATGCACAAGGGAGCTAAATTAAGATCGCATTGACAAGCTTAAATCTTGCATTTCCTAACTTCTGACTGACTTGCAATCTTAATATTCTTCTAATTTCCTAACTTTTTTTAAACAGACTGGAAAAAAATTATAAATTCCATCACATGGAACCATATTGATCCCCCAGCGTGGATCAACAGCAGAGTATGAATCCTTTGATGCACAGCACCGACCTCCACCACTTGAGCTAACTGAGTTACTAGTAACAATAGTAGGCTGAATATGTGGATTGGGCACAAGAGGGGAATGATACACATGCTTTGCCAGTGGGTTTCATGGCTATTTACTGACTGCAAAGGGATGTTGAGGCTTAGGACTAATGGATTCAGTTCCAGGTTGGGGAGGGGAGTGTGCTTTAGTGGTTATAGACCCCCCCCTGCCCCTGTTCCCCCCCCCTCCAGGTTTGTCTCTGCCTCCCACCCTGCTTTGGAGGATAGGGTCATAATTCAAAATGATCTGGACAAATTGGAGAAATGGTCTGAGGTAAACAGGATGAAGTTTAATAAAGACAAATGCAAAGTGCTCCACTTAGGAAGGAACAATCAGTTTCACACATACAGAATGGGAAGAGACTGTCTAAGAAGGAGTATGGCAGAAACGGATCGAGGGGTTATAGTGGACCACAAGCTAAATATGAGTCAACAGTGTTATGCTGGTGTAAAAAAAGCAAACATGATTCTGGGATGCATTAACAGGTGTGTTGTGAGCAAGAAACGAGAAGTCATTCTTCCGCTCTACTCCGCGCTGGTTAGGCCTCAACTGGAGTATTATGTCCAGTTCTGGGCACCGCATTTCAAGAAAGATGTGGAGAAATTGGAGCGGGTCCAGAGAAGAGCAACAAGAATGATGAAAGGTCTAGAGAACATGACCTATGAAGGAAGGCTGAAAGAATTGGGTTTGTTTAGTTTGGAAAAGAGAAGACTGAGAGGGGCCATGATAGCAGTTTTCAGGTATCTAAAAGGGTGTCATAAGGAGGAGGGAGAAAACTTGCTCAGCTTAGCCTCTAAGGATAGAACAAGAAGCACTGGGCTTAAACTGCAGCAAGGGAGGTTTAGGTTGGACATTAGGAAAAAGTTCCTAACTGTCAGGGTGGTTAAACACTGGAATAAATTGTCTAGGGAGGTTGTGGAATCTCCATCTCTGGAGATATTTAAGAATAGGTTAGATAAATGTCTATCAGGGATGGTCTAGACGGTATTTGGTCCTGCCATGAGGACAGGGGACTGGACTCGATGACCTCTCGAGATCCCTTCCAGTCCTAGAATCTATGAATCTATAAAATAATCCTCCTTGCTCCTGCCCCTTCCTTCTGTGCTCCTATCATCTCACTCTACCTCCACGTCCCTATCCACTCCCTTACCCCTCCCCCTAACTGCTGTGCCTCTGCTCCTAGCCAGCCTCTCTGACTCCTGTAACCCCTCCTCCCCGTATCCCCTGCCCCATTTCTCGCCCCTTTGTATTCCAAGTCAGGCTTTCTTCTCCTTGCTACTTTGGTGCCAGCAAAGGAAGCACTGAGCAGAAGAGAGTCAGTCTCCCTGATCTCTGATGCCTGGTGCTACTGCAGCAATCAAAGTCTGGCTCAGATCTGAGCTGCATCATGCTCAGTTGATCTCTGTGGGGGATAGGCCTGAGTAGGCCAGTCACATGTGTGAGCTATGAGGGGCTGGAGCATGCTCTGTGTAGATGGAATCTTTGGAGAATTTAGCAGCCAAATTCTTGAAAGACTCTTGAGCATGAGCCTTTGTCAAAGGCTCAGAACTTGGCCAAATTCTGGGTGGTTTTTCACAGGAGCAACAGAAGGCACATACCTGACACCAGGTGACCACCCCCCACCCCCCGCCGCCCAGCCAAATTTCAAGTTCCTTCTCCAAAGCATGGAAGTGCTAGAGCTTCTAAATAAATAAATACATTCAAACAACCCCTTGTTCACTTGAGCTAAACAATGTGTTTCCCCCCCAGTCTCATTCTCTGAGACTGCTAAACCACTTTTGCTGCAACTTTAAAATAATCATAACCGTCAATAATAATTCAGCTTGAGGCAGGCACCTGGCATGGGAAATTTTAGTCCAAACTGCTAGCTTGGCAATGATGTAAGCAGCTGAAAAGAGGGTCCTATAATAGGAAGTGTAGCGGGGCGGCCTGGCTCCCAGGTGCCCCAGGAAGGGACGAGCCAGAACAGCCGCCAGAGTGGGCGGAGCCACCGTGGCCTGTCCCCGCCCCCCGGAAGTCAAGGGGCGGGACAGGGAGTATAAAGGCCAGGCCACAGCGCTCAGTAGCTGGCCGGCAGCTGGAGAGGACAGACGCTGGTACCCAAGCTCCCGCGGACCTGAGCCTGCCGAGAGCCCGGTACCCTGAGGAGGACTGGCCGAGCCTGCCGAGAGCCCGGTATCCTGAGGAGTGGTCTGAGCTTCCCCCCGCTGAGGGCCCAGAGGGAGCGACAAACCCACCTGCTGCTCGGGGCCCGGAGGAGCCCATGATCTGCGACCCAGCAGACGGAACTCAGGAGGAACAGGTACCCATGGAGGAGGAGATGGGAAGTGGCCCGGGGATAGCAGACCCCGAACCCATGTCAGTGTGTTGCGGTCAGGATCCCCACTGACTGTGTGGCAGACGGACTGCTGCGGATAGGGCCCCGGGCTGGAACACAGTGGAGTGGGTGGGCCTGTGTTCCCCCCTGCCACCCCGCGCCGGGTGGCAGTCTCTCCTCCTCCTTGTCCAAGGGGCCTGGGCCTCTGACAGACTATTTGTTGGCTGCCCCGCCCTGACCTAGGCTAACCCAAACTGACCCAGCCCCTGCTACAAAGCCTGGGCCACTGACTGACTATTGGTTTGCTGCCCCGCCCTGACCCAGGGCCGGAGCTGCTAATTGTGTGCTCAGCCCCTGCATACGGGCCTGAGCTCTGAGCTGCCAATTGTGTGCTCAGCCCCTGCATACGGGCCTGAGCTCTGAGCTGCCAATTGTGCGCTTAGCCCCTACCCAAAGGTCGGAGCCCTAACTGTTATTCACTTTGTAGTGGGGCGGCCTGGCTCCCCGGCGCCCCAGGAAGGGACGAGCCCCACCCCGGAACTACTACAGGAAGCATGGGGCAACCTTAACTGTAGATGGTGCTACAAGCGCCACCTATAAAAATAATTCTACATCCTCTTTGCACTTGTGTAAATGAGTGCGTGTGGCAGAGGGGAATGGAGATTCAGGCCTTTAGAATTCAACTTCCTTCTCTGTAGTTGTTGGTGGCTATGCAGGCCGGACAGTAGTAAAATCTTGTTTTAATCCCTGCTGTCAGCAACTCTGACTGATACACAAAGGGTGCAGATGTTGCTGAGTGTAACGGGGCCATTCTACATTACAGCACAGCTCTGCTCTGAAAAGTGACTCTAAGGGTATCTCAGGACTTGAAGTTAGGGGTGTGATTCCCAGCTCAAGGAGACATATTTGCACTAGCTCTCATGGAGCAAGTGTACTAAAAATACAATGTAACTGCTGAAATGCGAGCTGCAGAATGGGCTAGCAAACCCAAGTAGGTGCCCAGCATTTCTGACAGGCATGTTCTCGGTGTGACTAGCCCATTCTGCAGGTCACACTGCTGTGGCTACATTCTAGCACTAGCCTGAGTATGTCTCCTAGAGCTGGGAATCTCAACCCTAGCACCAGGTGAAGACATAGCCTAAAAATGGCCCCTTTTCTGCTGCACAGACCTGATTCTTTTGTGTAATTCCTGTCTTTTTAATTCCTCGAGTGGAAGGTTCTGGGTATGATTAAAATTTGAACTTTACAGTCTTAGAGTGGGATTTCCAAAAGCATCTGGGCTTTGTCTACACTACACAGCTTTTAGCCGCACGGCCGTGTCGAGACAGCCGTATTGCTAAAAGTCAGGCATTGTAGCCACGCTTTGCTGGCACTTTTGCCAGCAAAATACTTCCACCCTCAATGAGCGGAGTTCGCGTTGTTGACAGGAGAGCGCTCCTGCCGAGAACGCGCTATTCATACTGACACTTGCTGTGGCAAAACTTTTGCTTTCCCAGGGAAAGGGGGGGCAGGGTTTAGCACCTCTGAACGACAAAAGTTTTGTTGCTCCATTGCCAGTGTAGACATAGCCTTTAAGTGACTTAGCAGCACAAGGCCCATTGAAAACCAATGGCATTTGTGCTCCTAAGGCTTTGTCTGAACACAAAAGTTACTGTTTTAACTATAGTTAAAGCAATACAAACCCTGTGGTGTATATGCCATTATATTGGTATTAAAGGTGCTTATATATGTATAGCTTATTCTTTTACAGGAAGGGGAATAAGCTATGACATTGTAAAGCACTTTTTTCTGGTAATACTGCATCCACACTAGGGTTATACTGGTATAACTATATTGGTTAAAATATATATATATATACTCCAAACTGAAATAGTTATACTGATACAAAAACTGTGCAGAACAGGCCTTATTATGGGACACTGATGCACTTATGAAAATCCCACCCCTAATTAGTACTAAGTGATTTGAAAAATGTAATGTGCCAAGTACAATAATTATTCTACCTTGGATGTGGGCAGCTGGTGTTTCTCCTGTGCAACTGGAGGTTTAGTACTGTGTAATCATCTTCTGCCTGCACCTTCTGTTTCGGGTTTTGTCTCCTAGCAAATGATTAGAAGATAAGAGAAGTGCTAGCTGCACCGGAGATGGTCCAAGTTAGGGCATAGGCCGGCAGCAGAGATGATGACACCTCCTCAGGGGTCTGCAGTGAGAAACCACACCAGAAGCTAAGGGTATGTCTACACTACGAAATTAGGTCGATTTTATAGAAGTCGATTTTTAGAAATTGATTTTATACAGTCGATTGTGTATGTCCACACTAAGTGCATTAAGTCGGCAGAGTGCGTCCTCACTACCGTGACTAGCATCAACTTACGGAGTGGCACCCTGTGGGTAGCTATCCCACAGTTCCCACAGTCTCCACCGCCCATTGGAATTCTGGGTTAAGCTCCCAATGCCTGATGGGGCAAAAACATTGTCGCGGGTGGTTTTGGGTACATGTTGTCAGTCGCCCCTCCCTCCGTGAAAGCAACGGCAGACAATCGATTCACGCCTTTTTTCCTGGGTTACCCGTGCAGACGCCATACCACGGCAAGCATGGAGCCCGCTCAGCTCACAGTCACCACTGCTGTTGTGGGCAAGTCTACTGTGGGGGCTGCTGTGATCCAAGTAGCCAATGCAATCATTGATGTTCTGTTATCAAGGGTAGTGACTCTGGGAAATGTGCGGGCCTTTTTAGATTTTAGGTGCATCATGTTCCTGTCCTTTGTTGCTGGTGAAGAAGTCTTGCAGCCGTACATTCCAGTCCAGTCGGCACAGTAACACCCCATAGCACTTCTGTGGTTGACACATGTAACAGCTCCAGGGCTCTTGCTCTTTTGCCTTGGCCGAGATACCTTGCCCTACCTGGACCTCCAAGCATTCGACACAGAAGCACCTGCAGCAGCTGGTATTGCTACACAGCAGCAGCTCCTTGCCTTCACAGCAGATGGTGCAGTAGGACTGCTAACAGTCCTCGTTGGACATGTAGGTTGGCCAGCGTTCTGGGAACGTCTTCCCTGCCCGGCTCCTAGCAACCTCCAGGGCATGGTGTACAGCTCTACCACTTCCCCTGCAACTCAGCTCTCCTGCTCTCTTGCAACAACTCTGCTCTCCTGCTTCCCAGCGACAAGCTCTGGGGATCTGTTCTGGTCCCCCTGGGTGCTGCTGGCAGCAGACGGTGCAGTAGGATTGCTAACCGTCCTCGTCCACTGCTTCCACTGCAACTCTGCTCTCCTGCTCAGGGGATCCGTTCATGAAGCCTGGACAGTAGTAAGGAGCAGTTCAACTATAGGCTGAGCAAGTGCAGAATGGTGGTAGAATGTGCCTTTGGACATTTAAAAGCTCACTGGCACTGTTGGTCAGACCTCAGCGCAACCAACATTCCCATTGTTATTGCTGCTTGTTGTGTGCTCCATAATATTTGTGAGAGTAAGGGGGAGACGTTTATGGCGGGGTGGGAGGTTGAGGCAAATTGCCCGGTGTCCGATTTTGAGCAGCCAGACACCAGGGCGATTAGAAGAGCACAGCAAGGCGCGCTGCGCATCAGAGAAGCTTTGAAAACCAGTTTCATGACTGGCCAGGCTTCGGTGTGTCAGTTGTGTGTGTTTCTCCTTGATGCAAACCCGCCCCCTTTGTTGATTTTAATTCCCTGTAAGTCAACCACCCTCCCCGCTTCAAAATAAAGTAACTATTGTTTTGAAACCATGCATTCTTGATTAATTAAAAAAAAAAGAGATAATGGACAAGGTAGCCCGGGTGGGGTGGGGGAGGAGGGAAGGACAAGGCCACATTGCTTATTTTAGCCACACTAAAAATCAAAACTGTTTGAATGACAGCCTTCTGTTGCTTGGGCCATCCTCTGGAGTAGAGTGGCTGGGTGCCCGGAGCCTCCCCCTCCCCCACCGCGTTCTTGGGCATCTGGGTGAGGAGGCTATGGAACATGGGGAGGAGGGTAGGCGGTTATACAATGGATGCAGCAGGGGTCTGTGCTCTTGTTGGCTTTCCTGCAGCTCTAACAGATGCTTCATCGTGTCCATTTGCTCCCCCATTAGCGTCAGCATCGCGTGCTGCTTCCGCTCTTCGTGCTCACTTAATTCTTTCCTGGCCAGTAGTATAAGGGACCTACCGTCAATCGAACCCTAATCCTGCCCTTTGACCCCTTAAACCCCGCCCCTTAATCCCTTGGTCCCTCCCGCCTGTCACCAGAAGTCCCACCCCATGGGGGTATTACTTCCAGGGTCAAGATTCCACCTGACCAGAAGCAAGGTGTATCATGTGACCCCTCTAAGAACTTCTCCCACTACCCTCTACCAATCAGGAGGGGTTTCGTCCCAATAGGACCGCCCCAAGAGGAGATTTTGACCAATCAGGGTGACTTCCGGGGCGGGGGTGACCGGTCCAGAAGTGGGTCATGTGACCCCTCTAAGAACTCCCCCCACCACCCTCTACCAATCAGGAGGGGTTTAGTCCCAACAGGACCTCCTTGAGAGGATATTTTGACCAATCAGGGTGACTTCCAGGTTGGGGTGACCCCTCCGGAAGTGGGTCGTGTGACCCCACTAAGAACTCCTCCCAAGGCCCTCCGCCAATCAGAGTGCAGCACCATTACCCCATAAGTCCCAGTGCCAGAGGAGGCAGCCATTTCTTACCAAGGACACATGTTTTCGAAATCACAGAAAGGCTGCTGAGAGGAAACATGGGCTCCTTCACCACCCCCGTGAGAACTTCAGACTTTCTTTTAGCCCCGAGGGTCTTTGACCATCCGCGGAGAAAGCGCTACATCAGCGACAGTTCCGAGGAGGAGGAGGGAGTGACCGAGGGGAGCCCTTTGGCCCAGCCGTTGCTGGATACGCTGGAACCCAACCCCGAAACCCTCGTGAGACACCCCGATGAGCATGGTGGTCTCTCTTTGTCCACCCCCTCATAGGTGGAAGCCAATTGCGGCTCGGGGGAGTCACCGGTGGACAAGGCGAACGGAAAAGACGGCGCTCAGGTAAATGAATGATTAAGAAGTGGCGGTCAAGGAGAGGTGGGTAATGGGTTAGGAACCGGGGGCTGTGTAAATTAAAAAACAAGCAGTGGGGATGCTTACATGTTTTCTTTTCTGAAAATTTCTCAACAGCTCAACGATGCCTTTCTAGAGGACCCGCAGGCCCTGGACAGCATTGCATCAAGCAGCGAAGATGAACCGGGCCCACCATGTTTTTGCTCAACGCCAATACAAGTTGTTGAAGAGGACTCTGAGGATGATGGCTATGAGGAGTTTAGGAGGCGGCTTGGCATAGAATTAACTGAGCCAGTGCCACGTCGTGAGCATAAAAAAGTCATGCGGACTATTGTACGCATTGCTGTTTATGCTATCCTTAAACACTGCCTTAGGGAAAAGCTTTCTGAAGATTGTGAGGGCTGTGTCATAGATGCGCCAGGCCAAAGGCACCATGACTGTGTGACTTGGACTTCAGTGGATATAAACTGCAAGCTCTGGGGCCTGTGTGCTGAGCTGTGTTTGGAAAGCTTATTAAACACTGTTATGGCCATAGGTTATGCTATGCAATGTCTGTGCCTAACCCAAGAACATTTAGCGCAAGGGGTGACCTTGATAAATGCTGTGCAATTCAGTGGAGACCCTGACCGTGTTTTAAAGAATATGACCAAACCGGAAGATACCTGCTTACAGCGTTATATTGACCGTCTAGTCCGCACAAAAAGTTACGGAACCCTGCTTAAGAAAAAAACGATTTGTAAGAAATCTAAAAGGATTAAGTTAGAGAATGGTGAGGGGACAAACATGCGATATAAAACTTGGTAGCTGTACATTTTTTTTTTTTTTTAAAGGGGGTTTGTGACTATCTGTGTTTTGTTAGAAGGCCTTTGGCCTTTAAGTGAGCTAAAAAGTTTTAATGAAGCATCTTGGTTTGTTTTCAAGGAGCTGTATGTTTTTTAAATAAAAAAAATAAATTGCTTGTGAGAATTAGCTCTTGTGTTTTTGTATGTGTAAAAGAGACCCATTTATAGCAAAAAGCTTAAATGTATGTTGGGGGGGGGGGGGAATCCTAAAAATGTGCTTACAATAAAATAAACAGGGCTAGTTCAGACATGTGTCAGAGTACAATAGAGTTAATATGGAGATATACCTATCTCATAGAACGGCCTTTACTAGCAGGACCAAATATTAATTTTGCCCCAGATCCCTAAGTGGCCCCCTCAAGAACTGAACTCACAACTCTAGGTTTAGGAGGCCAATGCTTACACCACTGAGATATCCTTAGGCTAGGTCTACAGTACACCGGGGGGTTGACCTAAGATAGGCAACTTCAGCTACGTGAATAGTGTAGCTGAAATTGCGTATTTTAGGTCGACTTACCTGGCCGCTGTCGACTCCATTGCCGCCTCTTGCCACGGTGGATTTCCGGAGTCGATGGCAGAGTGATTAGGGATCGATTTTATCGCGTCTTCACTAGACGCGATAAGTCGATCCCCAATAGATTGATTGCTACCCGCCGATCCGGCGGGTAATGAAGACGTGCCCTGAGTCTGTTGAACTGAATGGGTTTAACCACACACACCCCTCACTGAATAGCAAGGGTGACTACTTACCCTTGTTGCTATAGGGTTACATTTGATGGGAGTGCACCCATAGTAAGGGGTGGATGGAGGTGGATGGTGAGTTCTGCTTAATATGAAATGAAATTAAACCTCAGGAATTCACAGATGCTATTGGACAGTTTAAATATAACCCCTGGAGTTGGTAGAGCACTATTGGACAGTTTAAAGGACCCAGGAATTGGTGGAATGTTATTGGACAGTTTAAATATGGCCCAGGAGTTGGTTGAATGCTATGGGTCATTCTTTCTAGGAAACAACCTCACCCCCCAAACTTTAAGCATGAAAGAAACATGTTTTAAAAAACAACCAAGCCCCAAGACATTCATTGATATCTGCAAAGGGCTCCCCACTTGGAAACGGGTACTGTTTAATACTGTAAGAAAGCCACAAATGTATTTTAAATTAAAGGGGGGAAAAAAAAAAAGCCCTGTTGTGTAGACAACATGGTTTCACTACCCCAGATCACAAAAGGGAATGCTATGGGAGGGGTGATTAAATTAACCTGTTAGCAACTGTGTTGAAGTCTGTTTGAAACAATGGGCTAAAATGGTATAAAAACCTCAGGTACGCTGGAGCTTATCCTTTTCAACAGAAAACTTTCTTGGATAGCAGCTGGACTGCAAAAAGAGGTAAGACTTGCTGTCTTTAACTCTGAAACTATATATTAGATAATGCAACTCTTTGCCCATGCTGTCTTAGTAAATAATGGTGCCTATGTTTATTGCAGTGTGATCTGTTTAGCATGGAACCAGTAACTTTAAACTGCATTTCACCACCAGGCCAAGGTAAAATCCATTTTAACTATAGTTGTGCTTAATACTTTTTTTTTTTTTTTTTAATTCAACAGTATTACATAGGCTGTATAAGGATTAGGGTAATACTAACTAACTTTTTTGCTTGTTCTTGAACCTGAAGGCCCAAACACACATGTAGGGGAACAAAACAAGCATGTGCCTGCAACACTTTATCCCATAGTGAAAGGTAATAGTGGTTTGTGTGGTGTTTTTTTTTTGTTTTGTTTTTTTTTTTTTTTGCAACTGGCTTTTAAATGCATGTGGGTTTTTGAAAAGTATATGGCTGCAAACTTGGTTTGGTGTGTTTTATAAAGCTGCTGTTTTGTGTGTGTGTGAGTGAGAGAGAGAGGGGCCTGTGCAAGGCATAGGTGTTTTGTTTTGTTTGTTTTTTAAAGTACTTGGTTTGTTTTCGAAAAGGGTTTTTTTTACTGTATATAATGTGATGGGTTTTTAAAATGGGGTTTGAGGCCCTTGGGGAGGGGGAATGCTACTAAATGAAAGGCCCCAAACACACATGGCTGGGGGACAGAACAAGCATGTGGCTTTTAAATGCATGTGGGTTTATTGAAAAGTATTTGGTTGCAAACTGTGGGTTTTAAACTGGTGGTATATGTGTTTCAAACTAACAAGGGTTTCTGTGCAAAATGGATTTTAAAAACTGTTTTGTTTTTTATTTTGCAAAATGAGATGTATTTAAA
Source organism: Chrysemys picta bellii (assembly GCF_011386835.1). NCBI lineage: Eukaryota > Metazoa > Chordata > Testudines > Emydidae > Chrysemys > Chrysemys picta. Next base: position 7,808,110 of record NC_088802.1, on the reverse strand, counting down.
AACCTGTGTTTGTTGTACAGCCTGAAATGGATTATTTTGTTGTAAAGCTATGACTTTTTAAATAGAAAAACAACCTAATGAAATGAAAAAATATATATTCTTTTTAAGTTTACAAGACTGTTTCATGTGTTTTATAATAATGTTGTTGTTTGCTCCACAGTACAGTCAAAACATGAGAGCTCCTTAGACCAGAGGGAAAACAACAACATTATTATAAAACACATGAAACCGTCTTGTAAACTTAAAATAAATAAATATATATATAATTTTCATTTCATTAGGGTGTTTAAAAATTTTTTTTACAGCTACCAAGTTTTATATCGCATGTTTGTCCCCTCACCATTCTCTAACGTAATCCTTTTAGATTTCTTACAAATAGTTTTTTTTTTTTTTCTTAAGCAGGGTTCTGTAACTTTTTGTGCGGACTAGACGGTCAATATAACGCTGTAAGCAGGTATCTTCCGGTTTGGTCATATTCTTTAAAACACAGTCAGGGTCTCCACTGAATTGCACAGCATTTATCAAGGTCACCCCTTGCGCTAAATGTTCTTGGGTTAGGCACAGACATTGCATAGCATAACCTATGGCCATAACAGTGTTTAATAAGCTTTCCAAACACAGCTCAGCACACAGGCCGCGGAGCTTGCAGTTTATATCCACTGAAGTCCAAGTCACACAGTCATGGTGCCTTTGGCCTGGCGCATCTATGACACAGCCCTCACAATCTTCAGAAAGCTTTTCCCTAAGGCAGTGTTTAAGGATAGCATAAACAGCAACGCGTACAATAGTCCGCATGACTTTTTTACGCTCACGACATGGCACTGGCTCAGTTAGTTCTATGCCAAGCCGCCTCCTAAACTCCTCATAGCCATCATCCTCAGAGTCCTCTTCAACAACTTGTATTGGCGTTGAGCAAAAACATGGTGGGCCCGGTTCATCTTCGCTGCTTGATGCAACACTGTCCAGGGACTCTGGGTCCTCTAGAAAGGCATCGTTGAGCTGTTGAGAAATTTTCAGAAAAGAAAATGTGTAAGCATCCCCACTGCTTGTTTTTTAATTTACACAGCCCCCGGTTCCTAACCCATTACCCACCCTCCTCGACCACCGCTTCTTAATCCTTCATTTACCTGAGCGCCGTCTTTTCCATTCGCCTTGTCCGCCGGTGACTCCCCCGAGATGCAATCGGCTTCCACCTCTGAGGGGGTGGACAAAGAGAGACCGCCATGCTCATCGGGGTGTCTCACAAGGGTTTCGGGGTCGGGTTCCGGCGTATCCAGCAACGGCTAGGCCAAAGCGCTCCCCTCGGTCACTCCCTCCTCCTCCTTGGAACTGTCGCTGATGTAGCGCTTTCTCCGCAGATGGTCAAAGACCCTTGGGGCTAAAACAAAGTCCGAAGTTCTCACAGGGGTGGTGAAGGAGTCCATGTTTCCTCTCAGCAGCCTTTCTGTGATTTTGAAAACACGTGTCCTTGGTAAGAGATGGCCGCCTCCTCTGTCTGGCGCTGGGACTTATGGGGTAATGGTGCTGCACTCTGATTGGCGGAGGGCCTTGGGAGGAGTTCTTAATGGGATCAGATGACCCACTTCCGGAAGGGTCAAGGGCGGGGTTAGCATTTGATTGACGGTAGGGCCCTTATACTACTCTGGCCTCTGCCACTGAATGCCTTCATGCATTAAACTGTGCCCTATCAGTGCGGGAGGACTGCATGAGCTTGGAAAACATGTAATCGCAAGTGTGGTTTTTTTCACCTTCTAATCTGCGATAACCTCAGGGACAGAGATGATTCTGGGGGAACTGCATGGTCACCTGTGCTGCTGATTTCACCACGCTGACCAAACAGGAAATGAAATTTAAAAGTTCCCAGGGCTTTTCCTGTGTACCTGGTTAGTGCATCGGAGTTCAAAGTGCTGTCCAGAGCTGTCACAATGGAACACTCTGGGATACTCCCGGAGGCCAATACTATCAATTTGCATCCGCGCTACCCCAAATTGGACCCAGCAAATGTGATTTTTAGCGCTACTCCCCTCGTCGGGGAGGAGTACAGAAGTCAATATTAAGAGTCCTTTAGGTTGACGGAATGGGGTTGGTTGTGTGGATGCAGTCATTTTTAAATCGACCTAACGTGGATAAATTTGACCTAACCCCAGGTCTTAGACACATGCATAGACACAAACAGAGGGGCAACAATTCAAGTGTTAACGAGACTGGACACCTCAGAACTTTAGGATGAGGAAGATTATATTGTGTGGCCAAAAAGCAAAGTTAAACCAAAGAATCATAGATGCAGACCATGTGCTGAAACAAACTATGGCCCCATCTTTTATTCAGTTTTAAACGTGGGTATCTTAAGACCACTTCTCTTAGTTTCCCATCTGTAAAATAGGGATAATCGTCCTTTCTCTCACTTATTTGTCTATTCATATTGTAAAAACTGTGGGAGAAAAAAACTGTCTTTTACTTTGTGTGTGTGTGTTGTTCAAATTTTGTCATTACATTTTTCAAGGAAACATTTCAAAAAGACATCTTTTATTTTTGAAAAATTGTGTTCAGTCTTTGTGGGTGAAAAACATTTTTACTTTTCTTCCAGTGGAAAGAGGTGTGGTGGGTGGGGAGACTAAAAAGTGAGTGGATTTTTTTTCAACAAAACTAACAAAAAAAATCAATTTTTCTGAAGGAGGAAAAAAACAAAGTCAACCAAAACGAACACTGTCTGTGAATATTATCGTTTTGGTTGGAAAGTCACTTTTTGTAGAAAAACCTTCCAAAGAAAATTTTTTGACCAGCTGTAACTCAAAACGGCTTTGTAAACTGGCCACTAAACTTATGTCTGCAAACTTGGCATGTGTAACTGTGCAGAAATAACCCACGCTTACACAGCAGCATGCGGAACCCTGTTAGTGGCTGCACCACAGAAGTTCGAGTTCACTACCTCTGAACTAGCAGAGAAAGTTCTTTCAGCTCAGGCCATAGTAGCTCATGTATTTAGATCAAGAAGCTGTAGGTTCGATTTCTCCTGCCAGTAATCCACCCGGTAGCATTGTTTTTCAATTACAAACCACATCTGTGTGTACAAACTGCTATTTTGTACACAGTACATTTGTTAACAACTGCAAATGCCTTTTGCACACTATACATTTCTTGTGCATAAATAGTTGCATATAAAAAAGTAAGTTTAGAATTTTGAAATAGTGGCTCTACATTTACTTCTGAGTTTTATCTGAATTGCAGATTGAAGCCCTCTGGTGTATTGTTTCATCTGCTACTGAAATGCAGCTGCTCTGGGATGAACCATATCTGTTGTTTAATAGCAAGACTTTAGAACAAGAACTAAAGAAGAATACTATAACTACAGTGCTAGAGATAGGTGAAGTTTGTTTTTGTTCCAGTGCTAATCAGACAACAAAATAAGGTAGGTCCTACTTTCTTCCAGTAATACCATTTTTTAAAGGTGATTAAGAGCTGGATATTTATTTGAGTGACATTTAAAATTATTTATCTGACTACAATGACCTCAACCCCTGACTTCCACCTAAACTTCTTGACTTTGTCCCTTTATTCCTCTTCTTTCAGTCAGTATTTTCCATTAGAGTGTTACAGCCCACACCGAGTTAAATATAGCCTTGCAAAGCATTCTGCTGTTTGCGCCATTTCAAAGAAAGGAAATGGAGAGTTTCAGCAATTAAACTGTCCACTTCAAACTGTCTCACACCTCAAGGCCCAGAGCTCCTCAGCCCAGCTGCATGTTTACAATACACAGAGTGAGCTTGAAAACCTAGTGGAGGAAAAACAAGTCATCTGAAGAACAGCCTAACATGTTTGTTCGTTGGGTTTAGTGGTTATTTGCAGAGAGGCCTTTGCTATATGTTAACTGCATAGCTCTGTTACCACTTGTTAACCAGTATTACAGCACCCTTGTTTGCTGCATGTTTTTGCAAAGCCAGCAGACCATCGTTTTTCACTAACTGCTCTGTTCAAGTTCACAAAATACATCTTCGCAGACTAAATAGCTCTTTGGGACAACTATTCCTCCTACAGTCATTCCTCCTACAGTAGCATCTCCCCTGATATATAAAATCAAACAGGAACGTGTATGTGATGGGTAAGGCTGTGAGTTTGTCATAGAGGTCGTGGATTCTGTGACTTTCCGGGACCTCCGGGACTTCTGGTGCAGCTAGCCCGGGGGCCGCCTGAGCAGCTATAGTGACCTGGACTTTGATACACCCCCAGAAGGGAAACTGAACTGTTTAGTGGCCCAGCCCTGGGGCCAGAAAGGCCCAGAGAGGGCAAAGACATTGCCTCTAAGGAGGGAGCCCTGGGGGATATGGCTCGATACCAGGACTGAGACTGTTTAAAGACTGCTGAACTAAGTAAGGGCCTGAGCCCAAGGAGGGCTAAAGGAAAACACTGACCAATTGAAGGGTACTGGGATAGGCCCCCTATTAGACTTGTGCCCCAGAAGGGGTTTATCTATCTATTGTGTTACATAGTCTGTACATGTGACTTGGCCAGAGGGCTGAGTTGCTGAAGACTCACCACGAGGCAGAGTGAAAGTGCAGGCACACATGCTCTGCCAAGGGGGACGCTCATGAGAGGCGAGTGCCACCCTGTTACAGCGTATTTTGTAGTAGCATTTTGGAATTGTTATGGAAGCAGATTCTAATGTTCTACACATTATGACAGGTTTCAGAGTAACAGCCGTGTTAGTCTGTATCCGCAAAAAGAAGAACAGGAGTACTTGTGGCACCTTAGAGACTAACAAATTTATTAGAGCATAAGCTTTCGTGGACTACAGCCCACTTCTTCGGATGCATCTGTAGTCCACGAAAGCTTATGCTCTAATAAATTTGTTAGTCTCTAAGGTGCCACAAGTACTCCTGTTCTTCTTTTTACACATTATGAGTTGGTCACATATAAGCACGCTGAGTGGAACTCTCCATTGAAAGTGTTCTACTTCAAGTCAGTGTGCACAGATACATTCCATTGTGGGTGTATGTGAATGCAATGCTCTCAAATTGGAGACTTTTGCCTGCAGTACCACTAGTCAGCGCATGTGCCCTTGCTATCTTTGTGCACACAACCAATGGTATAGAGAGGCACAACCGCCACCACCCTCTGAGTTCTGACTGCCCACAGCAAGAGTTGCAGCTCTCCATCGTTCATGAGCTTTCGGTAGCTAGCTTTAAGAAAGAGAGTTTCCCTTATTGTATATAGTTCATTTTAGTGTTACTTCTAGTATAGTTTAGTTAGTCAGTTAAGGATTTCAACAACATGCCACAGGTAGGACCGCTATCGCTCTCAGCAACAGGCACAAAAGCTGCCTAATTTGCTTAGGCAAATGTCCTATTAGCACCTCATTTCCGATGAGGATGAAGAAACAGAGGGATTTCTGCCTTCAAATTCATCTTCTTGAAAAGGTAATGTGTCCCTCCTCAGAGCCTGACCCTGACCATGAAAGAGTGGAGAGGGCCTCCACACAGTACCGGGTTGTGACAGGATGCTAAGCAGAAAATTGCTTAGCCAACCCTCGGTCACTCCAGCTCCAATTAAGGGAGGTGAATTGGAGCTGGGTCAACCACCTGGCTCTGATTGGGGATGCTTGAACAGCTGCTGCGTCATCAGGCTGGGGCTGGATAAGAGCCCCAGGGGAAGGAAGCCAGGGGGGAGCTGGAAAGAGGAAAGCTGCAGTAGAGGAAAGGCAGTGAGGGATAGCTTGTCCCCTCTCTCCTGCCAGGGGACTGCAAGAAGGGGACTACTTGTATGGTGAAAGGTGGTGGGAGCATGGCCTGTAAATAGAAGCACCAGGTGGGCACTGCACCTGAAGGTCTCTGGGTGACTCTCTCAGCCCAGCGGGGGCAGGAGCCAGGAAGGCCCTGCAGGGATGCTGCTACACAGGTTTACAATGGTGCCAGACCCACACTTAGAAGGGGCCCATAATGGGCTCCTTCCAAGTGGTGGGCCCCGTGTGGACACTTGGGCGGGGGGAGGGCATGCAGAGTCAACTGCCCCCCCATTTCTGCTTGGCCTGCCATGGGGGAGGGAAAGGAACTCTGTCCTTCTCCCGCTGCTTCTGCTCCCCAGCACGCTCCCCGCATGTAACTCTGGTGGGGCAGGGAGATTGCAGCAGCCCTGGGCTGGGCACAGGGAGAGGGGCCACTGGGGAAGGTGCTGGGAGCAGGTTCCCTGACCTCTGATCAGCCAGATGTAGGGACATTGCCTGTGCCCTGCACCTCCCCATCTGAGCTGTCCACAAGCTCTGGGGAGACACGGGTACTGTGAGTCTCCCTGAGCCGAGACTGGGGGAGGTTCCGGCACTCCTGCTGTAGTGTCCCACGGGAGCCCACAAATATATTTGGCGCCGGCCCCACAAAAGATTAATCCAGCCCTGCCTCCACATGGAGCGTCCCTGCAGCTGCCCTGGCTCTGAAACTGGATTTGGATAAGAAATCTCACTCATCTTCCTCTCCTGTGGTCTCCTCAAAGCACTCAGAATCGTCTGAGACTGAAGTCTTGCTCTTCACCTCACAAAAAGGCACAAAAAAAGTCCTTCAGTGCTGATTTGATATCTGGTCATAAGCACCGAGACCTCTGAGGAGGCATCATCGAGACTGGTGCCTTCACTTTTACTGGAGAGATCTTTGATCCCCCACACTGTCAGGTCTGGTACCAGTGTTGGCAGCTGTGCACTCACCTCCCCTGTTAGTGCCATCGACACCACAAGCATTTGTCTCCTCTGCCAGTCTCACCTTTGCTGAAAATGCATTGTCCGCTACCAGTCACGGCAGCCTCAACTATGTAGGCACTGCTGTCATTGTGTACCACTAAGGCACCATCAGTTTCTCCTGCATCCTTGATGCAGTCAACACTGGCTCCACTGGCATTCAACATTGACTCACCTTTTTGGCCTTCCATCTGCCTCATTCACTTCCACTGGCACTGTCAGATACTTCAATGTCTGTACCTTTTGGGCAACACCAGGTGTCACCTCCACCAAAGCCACGGGAAGTGCTCCCCCATTCACAGAGGAGAGTTATATTCCTCCTCCTCTTCAGACTCTGCACATGATAGACTTCTATCTCCTCCAAGGTCTTTCAGGTCTCCATATAGATCATGCTCTAGAGTTGCTCAAAACATTGAGCAAGGCCAGTATTTTTATAAAGATGCCCTCCTATGGTGCCTACCACCATGGGCAGTACTGGGCCTCCTGGACTGCTCCAAGGCCCTCCCGACCTCTCAGCTACACAATCCAGAAGGAAATCACCTTCTCCAGCTCCAGTAGCTCCAAGAGACCGTTCTTCTTTAGAATCTCAATATCCCTTCTCACTGGAGCCCACAGAGTAGGAGGCAGCAAGGGAGGAATCCCTAGATATTTCTTCCTCTTCTCCAGGTGAGACCATCACACTGAGTCAACAGCACCTACCCATGAAGATTTTAAGGTCTTTCAAGACCTCATGAGGCGAGTGGCTGCTTCTCTGGGACTGCACACAGAACTTGTGCGAGACAATACACTCCTGGCCTTCCTATTAATGCAGCTTGGCTGGAAACTGCCAAGACTCTTTGGCAGACATCAGCTTCTGTTCCACCCAATGCCAAACACGTGGCGTAGACAATATCAAGTTACCCAGAAAGAATAGGATTATTTCTTCACCCACCCTGCCCCAGTTTCTCTAGTAGTCATGGCAGCAAATAAACATTTGAGGTAGTGGCACACAAAGGCTACACAAAGAAAAGGAATTTAAGAGAATGGATTTGTACGGGACAAAGGCTTATAGCACTGTGAGCCTTTAAATTAAGGTGCAAATTATCAGGTATTATTGGCCCAATATATTTTTCTTAATTGGTCAGCAGTTTCAAAACTCACATACAAGTAGCCTAAAGAATGAAAAAAAACAGATCTTGGCCATAGTTTCCAAAGGATGCTTCACTGGCCGGATGTCTCTCCAAGTGGCTATTGACACATCTGACACAGCTTCATGTTCTATGGCAACAGCCATCTTAATGAGCCACTCTTTTTAGTTGCAAGCCTCTGGCATCCCAAGAGAGCTACAAAATCTTTTGAGGGAACTAAGCTATTTTCTCAAAAGACTTATAATGCCATGTGCAAGTTAAGTTTCCTGTGCAACTCTTCATTTGCTGCGCGAGGTGGTGTTAATGCAGGAAATAGTCTCTTTTGGGCTTGGGAGCAATAGATGATGAAGTTCTTTACCATCACAGAGCGAAAGGCTTCTCTTCCTACTACTTCCTGCTTTCCAAAAAGAGAGGTTGTCTTCATCTCTTCCTGGACTTATGAAAGCTGAACAGATTTATCAAGAAAGTCAAGTTCAGAATGGTTACCCTTCAGTCTATTATCAGTTCCCTCGAGAAGAAAGATTGGTATGCTGCCTTCAATCTGCGGGGTGTTACTTTCTGTGCTGGGATGTGTTCCATATGAAAGTATCTTTGAGTCATACTAGGCAACATGCACTACCAATACATAATACTGCCCTTCAGCCTTCAGGATGCTCACCAAGCATATAGCAGTGGTTGCAGCCTATTTGCACTGTTCAGGAATTCAGATATTTCCTTACCTGGATGATTGGCGAGTTTGGGGAAGGTCAAGATCCTATGTCCAGAACAACATCCTGGTCATCAGACATCTGTTTTCTCATCTTTGGTCTAAAATTGAATGTAGAAAAATCAACATTACAACCAACACAAAGAATAAATTTTGTAGGGGTGGATCTGGCTTCTGTGACCTATGGCTTATCTTCTGATGGACAGATTCTAGTCCATAGTATCTCTGTCTGAAACTCTCCAGTCCAACCCAAGGACTACTTGCTGCATTTGAAATTTTCTGGTCTCTCCATTGCTTCTGTGATGGTCAATTTAGCTTCAATCTCTGTGATACAGCTACCAATAGATGAGTTATTTCTGTCTTTTCACATGCCTTGATATCTAGATTTTTTTAAAGGCCCTTATTCACATGGACTCATTTGTGTCTGATCCAGTACCTTCATGGGACTTGAATTTAGTTTTGTCCTGTTTAATGGGTATGGGTTCCCCTTTCAAACTTTTAGCAACAACTTCCTTATCATTGCTATCAATGAAAGCAATTTTGGTAGCAATTACTTCTGTGATAAAGGTATCACAGCTCCACGCACTACTAGCTGACCACCCTTTCACAATATTTCACCAGGACTAGGTCTCCCTTTGACCGCACCTTAAATTCCTGTCTAACGTTGTATCTACATTATGCCTCAATTAGACCATTCGTCTTCCACTTTTCTTTCCTAACCCTCATTCTAACAAAGCAGAGGAGAAATGTCCTACTTTGGATGTATTCAGAGTGCTCTGCCCTTTTACCTGGATCACATAAAGTCTTTCAGGTCTTTGCCTATCCTTTCTGTGGTCTTCTCTGAAAGGATTAAAGGGCAAAGGTTTCTGCTTCTCCAAGATAACAGCCCATTCCCCTACAAAGAACAGGAGTACTTGTGGCACCTTAGAGACTAACAAATTTATTAGAGCATAAGCTTTCGTGGGCTACAGCCCACTTCTTCGGATGCATAGAATGGAACACACAGACAGAAGATAATGTTATGATTCCTGATGTCAGATTTGTGTCCATTTATTCTTTTGCATAGAGACTCTCCGGTTTGGCCAATGTACATGGCAGAGGGGCATTGCTGGCACATGATGGCATATATCACATTGGTAGATGTGCAGGTGAACGAGCCCCTGATGGTGTGGCTGTTGTGGTTAGGTCCTATGATAGTGTCACTTGAACAGATATGTGGACAGAGCTGGCAAGGATAGGTTCCTGGGTTAGTGTTTATGTTGTATGGTGTGCGGTTGCTGGTGAGTATTTGCTTCAGGTTGGGAGGCTGTCTGTAAGCGAGGACTGGTCTGTCTCCCAAGATCTGTGAGACAGACCAGATCCTTGCAACAAAGCCCGATGCCAGCTCTGTCCACATATCTATTCAAGTGACACCATCATAGGGCCTAACCACATCAGCCACACATCTACCAACGTGATATATGCCACCATGTGCCAGCAATGCCCCTCTGCCATGTACATTGGCCAAACCGGACAGTCTCTACGCAAAAGAATAAATGGACACAAATCTGATATCAGGAATCTAACATTCAAAAACCAGTGGGAGAACACTTCAACCTCTCTAACCACTTGGTGACAGACTTGAAGGTGACAATCTTGCAACAAAAAAGCTTCAAAAACAGACTCCAAAGAGAGACTTCTGAACTTGAATTAATATGCAAATTAGAGACAATTAACTTAGGTTTAAACAGAGACTGGGAATGGTTGGGTCATTACACTAATTGAATCTTTTTCCCCATGTTAAGTTCTCCTCACATCTTCTATGGGTCATCTCGATTATCACTTCAAAGGTTTTTTTTCCCCTTCTGCTGATAGCTCATCTCAATTGATTGTCCTCTGACAGTTGGTATGCGTACTTCCACCTTTTCATGTTCTCTGTATGTATAAATATCTCCTCACTAGATGTTCCATTCCATGTGTCTGATGAAGTGGGCTGTAGCCCACAAAAGCTTATGCTGAAATACATTTGTTAGAGTCTAAGGTGCCACAAGTACTCCTGTTTTTGCGGATACAGACTAAACGGCTGCTACTTTGAAACCTGTCATTCCCCTAGAGTTCATTCCACTTTGTAAGCCTTCTTGAGCAACATATGATAGTAGCCATTTGCAAAGCAGCAATATGGTTTTCTCTACATAACTTTTTCCAGACATTATCACTCAAACGTACCGGGAGGTGCTAACTTTAACAAGTCAGTGCTGCTGGCTCTCTTCAAGAAATCCAAAGTCCCATCTCCTTTAAGGGAAATTGCTTGTGAGTTACCTACAGTGTAATGTGTACAGTCACTGAAAGGAGGAAAAAATAGACGAGATCAGCTTGGATGAAGAGCAGCTGTCTGAAGCTGAACCCGAGTAGGAGAGATGTGATGCTGGTGGGCAGAGGAAAGTATTTTGAAAAGCTTGCCGCCATGGTGCTGTCTCCTTTAGTTTAAGGTACACACAGACAATTGGTCAATTCAATCGGTAATATAAGAATAGTCTTGGATTCCTCTCTGACGCTGAGCACTCACAGAGCACCATCTGTGAGTAATGCTTTCTGCCATCTCTACTCAGTTAGGGACTCCATCCCACCCTGGCAGATGAAGACCTAGCCTCAGATATTCACACTTTTGTTACCTCTCAGCTGGATTACAGCTATATAATATGCCTGGGCATGAAACCTTCAGCGGTTAGGAAACTCCAACTAGTACAGAATGCTGTAGTGTGTCTCCTCAGCAGCACAGGCTACCAAGAACACATCAAACTTGTCTTCTGCTCTCTACAGTGGCTTCCCATAGAATTTTGCATCAAGTTCAAAGAGTCAGTCTTTGACTTCAAAGCGCTTCGTGGCCTGGACCCAGAGTGTCTAAATAATCATCTAAAGCTCTGGGATGAAGACTGGTTGACAACTCCATTCCTCCGGCTCAATGAAACTCAACAATAAGGGCAAAGCTTGTCTGTGAAGGAGACAGAACTTTCTCTGGAATGAACTCCCCCAAGAACTAAGGATCATTACAAACTTCACCATCTTCCACTCCAAGTGCAGAGCACATTTCTTTGACTTTGCCATCTATAATAAACACATTGCAACGGGTATATTTATATGAAAAAGCATAACAAAAAAACCCACACCCTACCAAACCAAGACACTCTATTGCACATTTCTCTCTCTGGGGAGGTGATAAGAGAACAAACATGTGACAGATGTTAGTCACATTGCTTAATGCACTACTAGAAGTCTCACAGCTACTATGACGATAAGCGTGGTGTAAGATCCTGCATAGAACAGAACAGAAATATGCTACTGCTCAGAAGAGGGCAGACATACACATGAGACTGCTCTTAGGTACGCTCAGACCTTCCTCTGTACTTGCCATGGCTGGAGAAATAGTTTATGCTGATTTAAACACTCCTGGAGCCAGTTCCTCTTCAAGGCCACCACAACGATCTCAGCACCTCAGTAAGTGAATTAGGTTTCTTATTTTTGCACCAATATGGTCAGTCTTTAATTAGCATTCCATTTTTCTAAGATTTTTTTGTTTGACTTGCAGCACAGATAGTTTAGAAAAACTGTGTCCAGAGCCAAGGAGCAGCTCTGTGTTTTATGTATGGTAGGACTTAGTTAAAGTGAAATTCCTTACCACTCTCAGCATTTGGCAACTGAATTCCGTTAAGGTAATGTAATGCACTTTAGTTTGTTAGCACAGCGTGTCACAGAAAACTTAAGTTACTGACAATCTAAACATACAAATACAAGTGCAAAAATATAGCTGTACTTTCTATGACACCTTTCCTACTTCTTTAATATGTATTTGTGGCATATAAGCAAACTATTGAGGTAACAATACATAGTATGGTGGGTTATAGTTAGGGGGCAGAAAGCAGGATGTTGGGTGAGTCTGAGAAGAATGAGCACAGGGAATGTGGGAGACTCATAGAATATAATTTAATTATTAGAGAGAAGGTTAAAATCCACATAGATCTGAGAGAAGAGGCGAATCAGAAATTCGGGAGGGAGCCAAACTATGTGCAGAGGGTCATGGAGACTGTGGCAGATGGTAGGTCCGGGGGGTTGAGGAGGAAGGGTCTACAAACCTCTGTGTACTGATGGAAGTAGGGAGAGGAAAGCCTAGTATCTCTGAGGAATGTAGGCACTGGGACCAGAGGAGAAGAAGAAGAAATGAAAAGAACCTGTCCGTTGGGGGGTGGGAGGGTGTAGGTGGGAATGTTAAAGGTAATGAAAGGAATTCCTTTTTACTGGATTCTGAAATGGACAAAAAACCAGGAAAGCTTTCCAAGGACAGAGATGATGTGTTCTGTTTCTAAGGGCAGGAGAGACCGCGAGTTATTGCACTGTAGCTCCACTGAAGCATGGACAGTCAGGAGTTAGGGGAGACTGTCACGGAGAAGACCATGGCGGAGATGGGGACCATGAAGAGTTATCAGTGTTTTAGGAATATTGAAAATACAAGGATGCATGTATTACAACTTAAAGGATGTAAACTGAGTATCATAACTTGTGATTCCCCTGAAAAATGATATTAAATTGGTTAAAAATCTTGATAGTTTGGAGGCTGTTTGGGAAAAAAATAATGTAAATATTAAATAATTATTTTTGGAGTATATTTTCCATAAGTACAGTAAGACTACAGATTTACATGAAGGGTAGAATTTTCAGAAGTTCCTAAGTGATTTAGGTGTTTCTAAAAATCCCACACTAATAGCCCAGATCTTTCATAGTCAAACATACTATATGTTTACAGTTATACTTGTATATTGCCAATGATTCTGGCTTCCTTTATTTCATACATTTTCCTTCTTTAAGTATAGCTACAAGTGTATTATAGTTAAAAATTCTTGCTGTATGCTTACACATTGTGAACATAACAGAATTATTGTACAGCCTGTGAAATGGTTTCTTACGGAAGTGCCTGATAGAATTTTATTAACAGTTGATATTTTCCAACGATATTGCTTTGGTGTCTGTTTACATCCCCGTAATAACTAGCATAATATGTAGCTGTCTAGTCAAATTTAATCTTTGTTGTGAGCCTTCATGAAATTGTATCCATGCACTTTAGATATTATTTTCAGACAGGCTCTGATCTACTTTTGAAAAATATTTTAGGAGTTAGATTCTGCTTGTTACATCAGTGTAAATCCAGAGTGACTTCCTAGCAGTCAGTGAGTTTTGCTCTAAACTTTTTACACCAATGTATCCAAGAGCTGAAGTTGACTTTAAATGACTTTTTTATCTGCAGTGATATCATTTTAGTTATGTTGAAGACTTATGTTAATGACTGGAAACTTAGGCCCCAATCCTGTGATCTGATTTGATCCTTATGATTGGTCTTCATTCACACCTGTACAGAATCCCATTGAGTCAATGGGCACAAGGGTCCACCCACATGGATCCAATTGCAGGACTGGGGCCTTAATTCACAGAGTCCAAGGCCAGAAGGGACATGTGATCATTTAGTCTGACGTCCTCTATAACTGGCCGTAGAATTTCCCCAACATAATTCCTAGAGTATCTTTTAGAAAAAAAAATCTAGTCTTAATTTTAAAATTCAGTGATGAAGAATCCACCACGACCCTTGGCAATAATGTATTTCCAGTTCTACAACTAAGGGCCTGATCCTCCAAATGCTTGTGGCTAGCGTGTAGAGCTTTGTAAGGTGGGTCATCCAAAGGCCCGAACCTGCAGACGGTTATGCACAAGTTTTACTTCATTAAGTGAGTCATCCCAATGAAGCAGTCACTCATACGTTTAAAATTACACCTGTGCTCAAATCTTTGCAGGATCAGGGTTTAATGCTGAAATTAAAATTAACTTGTCTCATAAGTTGCTGTTAAAATCTTATGACCAAATAAATTTGTTAATCTTTAAGTTGCCACTGGACTCCTCGTTGTTTTTGTGGATCAGACTAACATGGCTAGCCCCTGATACTTGTTAAAATCATGAAGTCACAGTATTGACTTTATATAGCAGTTAAAAGTGGAAGACCAACTCCAATATAACCCTCCACTTCCTTTTCCTGAAAACCCCTCTCCTTTTAGCTTGAAATAATGTTAGTCCAAAGCTACAAGATAATTTTCCTTAGAAACGTTAAACAAAATTCAACAAGCGATTTTAAATTGAAGACAGAAAACACAACCACCATCATTGATTATTCAGCATTAATTAATATGAAATTTGCCAGGTGGTGATGCTAAAAGGTTCTAGTTAGGAGCAGGGGCCTCGTTGTGTTAGGTACTGAACATGTATAAACCAGACTATTTTTCACTTTTCAAAAATTACTTCCACTATTTTTGTCCACTCATAATTTCAGAACAATTAGTTCTCTGAAGTTCACAGTAGTGATCTGAATTAGGCCTCTGTGAAAATCCACACATAAGGATCCACTTTTATGAGCAGAAGGATGCAATTTTTTAATGGACTTGGAATGAATAGTGGTTACAACAGGAAGAAATTTAATTCTCCTGTAGTGATTATAAACTCTGTGAGTGGCTTTAAGAGTGTCACAAGCTTCATTTGAAACAAGAAGTTAGTTTCCAACTCTTTCCCTAGAAAACATATCTTGAAAGTATAGAGTGAGTTTGGTTTAAAGATGCTTCTGTTTACAAAAATTTACAAAAGATTACCACTCAAAATCAAGACACTGAGTCAATGTAATAGCACTGTCACTTCTATGTAAATTTGTATGTTACCTTAGTGGAATATCTTTGTATTTAGAGTACATCTAGGTAACAGAATAGACTCTGGCTCACTATCTTCATTTCACAATATAATTCTCGGGAAAATAGCAAACCACTGAAGTCTCTTGGCTGGGATTTTCAAAGAAGCTTAAGGGGTTTCAGCCACTATTGAAACTCCTCTAGCCTACTTTGAAAGAACTTTGGAGCACCCATGGGGGGGAAAATGGTGGGTATTTAGCACCCATTGGCAGCCCCACTATCAGTGCCTCCCACTTCTCCTCCGCGCCTCCCACCCACCAGCGGCCCAGCTGATCAGCGCCTCCCCCTCTCCTCCCAGTGCCTCCTGCCCACTGCGATCAGGGGCAGGAGGGCAGGGCAGAGCAGGGGCGGAATGGCAGGGTAGGGGTGGGGCCTGGTGCGGAGTGTGTCTCCCCTCCCTCCCCCCGAACACATTAGAAACTCGGTGTGTATGATTTGCGTGCCTAGTCTCCATTTTCCTCTATGGGCTGGGCTCCCTGCTTGGAATACAACTGCCATGATTTATTATGGTCTCCCCTCTTGGCAAGGGGGGGGGAGGGTTGTCCATTTATGTGTCAATTTTCATGGACTAAATGGGCCCAAAGGATCAAAGGTGTTAATGTGATCCTGTCGCTGTCTGACATTAAACACTGGTAAACAATGTCCAGGGTTTGACATACAAGTACCTCAGCTTGGTTGGTCCCATGGCAAATACACCATTAAAAATCATGTAAATCTTTTTCTTTCTTTCTTTTTCTGTATCTTTAATAAAGCAGTTGAAATCTAAAATATTAAGTAAGGCTTTCATTTTAACAACATTCCTTATTTCCTTTCCCTTTAGCTGGAGAAAGGCCCCCTATTTGACAGTCTCTAGATAGTATTAATGATGATAATAACTGTTCTTTTTAGGGAAAAGAAAAAAGGTGAGTTGAGATGGGCTGGAGCTGTTGCTGCTGTTGTTTAAAGTCTAATCCTGTTCCTCTAAAAGAGAAAACAAGGCAAACAAAAAGGGACGGAAAAGAAACAGCAAAGATAGAAAATACAACTTCTGTTTTTGATGTTAACTCTCAGTTGTAACCTTGCTTCTGCAGAAACACAAGCATGGCACACAATCATATCAGCAGCTCAGAGTCCTGGTAAACTTGTAGCAGAATAGGACAGTTTGGGGTATTATGGCTGGTTGTCTTTTGCAGGTCATAGGTTTACAGCAGTGTTGCAAAATGTACAGTCTTGGCTGCCTAAGCCGGACTCTTATTACACAGAAGGCAAAAGGAGAGGGATAGGAAAGAGAAAAAATAAGGTGGAGGGAAAAAAAAGAACAAACAAGGGGGAAGGGGGATGACAAAGTCGCACATCCCAGGCAGTGTTTGGAATTTAGCCAGAGCAGGTGGAAGTAGCAATGTCCTCTGGGCTTCTCTCTCTGGCCTATGCTGGTCAGGACATCTTTCAAGATCAGGATGATGAAGGCCCAATGGTGTAGCGGGGGTCCCAGGATATGGTAGCGGCAACAGCCCTGACGGTAACACTTGCGGTAGCAGATGTTGGCAGACAGCTTCTTCTTGATCTCCCCCCCACAAAAAAAGTTTTTTTTTTTAAGGACCCCATAAAGGAGTGATGGGTGGAACAGCCGTCCCTTCATTATTTCATTCATGAATTAACTCTGTATGTTAGTAGTACAGTGCTGCTGATGTTGTCGCAATTCTCATCTCTGGCTACACATTTGATGGAAGTCCAAATCCTGATGCAGAGTCAGCCACACCGAGAGCATGCAAAGTTCATATCTATGTTGTTTGATGATGCAGCTCTTTGGCACCTTTCATGTGCAGCCTTCACCATGCATGATCTTAACACAGGTCTTAATTTATAGCAGTAGGCCTTTTTGCTTGGATTAGTTCAGTCTTTCTGTCTCCCTTTTGTACCTTTTCCTATCAACATTTATTATTATAGGTTATTGTGACATTTAATGAACTTTCACACACTTCTCACAATTAGGGTCAATTTGTAGACCCAGTTATCACAACAGCACTCACATGGCCATCGTGCATCACGAAAGATGAAATCTGGCTGGGGAGGCTGCACAGAGGTTTCTGGGGGCCTGGGGCAATATTTGAAACTGAGACTCCTCACCTTTCCGTGTTTCATCCAATAATCATATTGTTCCACGGGTTTGGGGACATCCTTAAACCTAATGCCTGGGGCAAACTGCCATTTTTGGCATCCCCTCTGGGTGGCCCTGCAGCCCATAGAGGAGAATGGGGGAATAAGGCACCCAAACTACAATTCTATGAGACACCACAGTGGGTGGCATTTCAGAATCAAAATACCAAAAAATAAAATAAAATAATAATAATAAAATAACAATTTTCTACAGAAAGCACACACTTTTTTAGCAAAAAAAAATGTAGTCCCGAACCCAGTTTTCTATCAAAAAAACAGTTTTGATGGAAAATTTCTCAACCAGATAATTTACAAACTAAGGCCCCTGTCCTGCTAACACTTACACACATACTTTACTTTTCTCATATAAGTGGTCCTTTGGAAGTCAATGGGATTACTTACGTGCTTAAAGTTAAGTGCAGGCACAAGTATTGTCACCCCTGTGCTTAGTGATAGTAGACATTTGAGCCTGGTCTGTTTTCACAAAGGAGAAGAATTCAGTGACACAAAGACTGGGTATTTTCTTAGTGTAATGTGTTTATTTACACTGTATACACTGGTCCTGGAACAGAGGTGGTCACAAATGGCATGTAAACAAACCCCTCTTTCAGAAATCTCAGCCAAAACACCATGCCTGGTTCCCAGGAAGCAACTCTGCCCAAAGATGTGACTCTAGTAGAGAAATTAAGGCAGAGAGCAAACTCCCCTGCTGTTGCAACAGCTCCCCCACAAAGAACCCACAAAGAACCATAAAATGAACAATAGTATAACATTTCTTCAAAGTGTTCACACATTGAGGCCTAGTCTTCACTTACCAGCTGGTCCGGCGGCACGCCATCGATGTTCTGGGATCGATTTATCGCGTCTGGTTAAGACGCGATAAATCGATCCCGGATCGATCCCGGAAGTGCTCACAGTCGGCGCCGGTACTCCAGCTCGCCGAGAGGAGTACGCGGCGTCGACGGGGGGAGACTTCCGGCCGCGTCTGGACCGCGGTAAGTTCGGACTAAGGTACTTCGAATTCAGCTACGTTATTAACGTAGCTGAATTTGCGTACCTTAGTCCGAAGTCCGGACTAAGTGGGGACCAGGCCTGAGAAAAGGAATATATATGACTGTGTATAACAGCACCACCTGGTGACTCCTGACATAACAGTATTTATAGGATTGCGGTTTAAATAGGGTCAAAACACAGCAGGTGTATTTTGAACATGAAGGGAGCGACAGGGGAGAGGAAGGACAAGGAGGGTGGTCACAGGGACACAAGGTGATATATATTAGCTAGGTTAACAATTTGGAGGCTTCATAGTTGTTGGTTTTAAATGAAGTAAGCTATATTAATGAATCATTAACAGGCCACTTGCCTAGCCCTTATTACTAGGCAGTTTACCATGTGTGTCAGGTTACAAGGGAACCATAAGACAGGATCTGAAGCAGGGCAGAGCAGTGGTTGTGTAGAACGATTTCGGGGGGGGAGGCATCCCTGCATAAGGGACAGTGTGGGGAAAAGGTGTGAAGGTGCTTCTGAGAGAAATGGGTGAAAGAAGCTGCCATTGGTAAAGCTGCCCCTAGTGTTATATGAAGAGGAGTGGAACTCCCAAGTAAGGAGGCTGATTTCTCACACTGGGAGCTGATGGTGTTTCTCCAAACATTGTCTCTTACAGGTTCCCCTCCATGTCCCCGGTGGCATCGCATCGCTGTAGGTGTCGGATGGGTTGGGAACATCGTCCTGACAATAGCTGTGATAGCTCTGGGGGTTTGGGGTAAGTAGCGCCAATCTATTTATCCATTTGGGCTTAATGGTGCACCATGAATTCTCTTCTCATTCCCAAATCTGAATGATATTCCATTCCTGATTCCCATCCATTTGCGAATGAAATCCTAGACATTACATCACCATCCAGGTCAAAATGTTACAGGAACAATGTGTAGTTAAGAACTGGATGCATGAAACTCATATGATCCAGCTAAAACAGGTGCACTGTTACATGTGGATGGGAAGACAGAAATGCACCTATACTGTATAGTGAATGGGATTCTCTCTTCTTCTGTCCCTACCCTAGCTGTGATTGGTACTACACTGTTTGATTTTACACCTCCCACGATTGTTTTTTTAATCCCTAAATAGCTGCAATAGAAGTGATTTTTTATTGACACTGATTCTGTTTTGAAGTTTCCCAGTTGCATGTCTCTTGTGAAGGACAGATCAGAGGAACTCTGAATACATTGGAGAATAATGAAACCAGAATCATCAGTAGCACTGAATGCTCCTGCCGAGAGGATTTCCGGTCTCACTTGAAACCAATTCTATGTGAACCCCACAATGGCAACTTGGCAGGTAACCCCAGCTCCTACTGTCTCAGAGCCATGAGTCATTCTCCCTTAAAGAGTTTGCAGCACTCTCGCTGTGACTGAAAACACGGTCACAGTGTTAAAGGGACACTGTCTGCTTGAAATACAATGGACCAGATTCTCATTCGCACTGAGGCTCCTTTATATGCATTACTCCAGTGTTGCGATCCCCAAGCATTCAAAAACCATGAGTCAGGCCCTAAAAATCATGGGATTGGCTTATTTTAGAAAAATTATACATTTTGGGTTCTTTATGTTTCCCTTCTGGTTTCTGAGCCTTTAGGTTGCACTTGGGTCCTGCTGTTACGCTTTTCTCAGAATTATAAGGACTAGAAACTTTCTGTAATGAAACTGAGATTCTCACATAATCCCCTGACTCCAGGAGCTGGGGCTTAAAAGAAAACACCAAACTTCACAAGACGTGTGATAAAAATATGAGAGATGGCAACATTGCCAAAGTGACAGTGCAAAGGGGGCTAACCATGGGAGTAAACTTTTTCATTTTTTAGTCAAAGAGTTTGGAAGGCAGAAGGTTACTTCAACAAAAACTAGAAAAATTCAAATGAAACAAATTTCCTGTGAAGAATTTCATTTTGAAAAAAGGCAATTTTTTGCCGGTCAACTCTCCTCATAACTACAGCAGGGAAAACAATGTTCAGACAACAGGGTGATTTTTAAGTAAATGGAATGTTTTTTAATGTGCTCTAATGCTTTACGTGTAGTAGTGATGTACTATACACCCCAAGATCCTCGGTCTTTTTTCTTTTCATCAGTCTCAATTGGTGGGTGCAAGGTAAATGCTGTGGCTGCCTCGTTCTGTACCAGTAGGGTTATTTCATTCTCCCTGTCATCCTGCTCCTATTTGTGTACCTCCACCTGTTTCCCATCCTATATTTAGATTGTAGCTCATTGAAGCGGAGCTTGTTGTACTACGTGCATCTGCAACACCTACTACACTGGGGTCCTCTCCATGGTTGTGGCTTCTGTCCTACTGTAATATTAATATTGATTATTATTGATTTGTATTGCAGCAGTGCCCAAAGGCTCAGCATTCAGGGCCCCATTGTGCCAGGTGCTGTACAAACACATCATAAAAAGACAGTTCCTGCCCCCAAAGAATTTACCATCTAAGTAAAATTAATAATCCTCAGCTGTTTGTGCAGAGGAGCAGCAGTGACATCTAGTGGTCAGAGTAATTCCCATTGCTAGAGCATAGACCGTTTTAATAATAGTGTAATCATACAATTTCTGTAGAGGCTGGATCACAAAGTGTTTTTCAAACTATGTAATACTCTCAGGAATCATTTCTCCCACCATTGAAATGCAGTCACCTCTGGGGTGAAACTCAACAGCTGTTTGTCTTAGGCAAATGACTGAAGAAGAATCACACAGCCTGTTGGAATTGCAGGGGGCATTTTAGAGAGGCAAATTGAAGTCACCAAGGCTGGAATTTGAACAGGTTCAAACCTCCCAGTAGTCAAGAAGAGCCAGATGACTGGAAGGTAGCTAATGTAACACCAGTTTTGTAAAAAGGCTCCAGAGGTGATCCTGGCAATTACAGCCTGGTGAGCCGGACTTCAGTACTGGGCAAATTGGTAGAAACTATAGTGAAGAACAGAATTAACAGACACATAGATCAACACGATTTGTTGGGGAAGAGTCAACATGGCTTTTGTCAAGGGAGTTCTTCAAGGGAGTCAACAAGCAGGTGGATGAGGCTGATCCAGTGGATATAGTGTAGCTGGGTATTCAGAAAGCCTTTGACAAGGTCCCTCAACAAAGGCTCTTGAGGTAACTAAGTAGCTATGGTGAGGTCCTTTTGTGTATCAGTAACTGGTTGACAGATAGGAAACAAAGAGTAGGAATAAATGGCCAGTTTTCACAGTGGAGAGAGGTAAATAATGGGGTCCCCCAAGGATCTGTACTGGGACCAGAGCTGTTGAACATATTAATGATTTGAAAAAAGGGGGTGAACAGTGAGGTGGCAAAGTTTGCAGACAATACAAAATTATTCAAGATAGTTAAGTCCAAAGCTGACTGGGAGGAGTTACCGAGGGATCTCTCACAACTGTGTGACTTGGCAACAAAATGGCAGATGAAATTCAACATGGATAAGTGCAAGGTAATACACATTGGGGAAAAAATAATCCCAACTATATGTATACACTGATGGGTTCTTAATTAGCTGATACCTCCAAAAAAGATCTTGGAGTCACCATGGATAGTTATATGAAAGCTTCCACTCAATATACATCAGTGGTCAAAAAGGCTAACAGTGTGTTAGGACCTATTAGGAAAAGGATAGAAAATAAGACAGAAAATATCATAGTGCCTCTATATAAATCCGTGGTGCACCTTGGATACTGTGTACAGTTCTGGTCACCCCATCTCAAAAAGCACATAGTGGAACTGGTTCAGAGAAGGGCAACAAAGATGATCAATGGTATGGAACAGCTTCCAAACAAAGAAACACTAAAAAAGGTTCGGGCTGTTCCGCTTAGAAAAGAGACAACTGGGGGTTGGGGGGAGAGAATATGATAGGACCTGAGTAGTGTGGGAAAAGTTAGTAGAGAAGTGTTATCTACTAGGGCTGTCAAGCGATTAAAAAAATTAATTGCGCTGTTAAACAATAGAATACCATTTATTTTAAATATTTTGGATGTTTACTACATTTTCAAATATATTAAATTCAACTTTCATGATAAAGAGATTGCACTTCAGTACTTGCATGAGGTGAATTGAAATATATTATTTATTTTATCATTTTTATAGTGCATATATTTGTAATAAAAATAATAATATAAAGCAAGCACTGTGCACTTTGTATTCTATGTTGTAATTGAAATCAATATTGACAATGTAGAAAAACATCCAAAAATATTTAATAAATTTAAATTGGTATTCTATTGTTCTAAGTGCGATTAATCACGATTAATTTTTTTGAGTTAATCGCGTGAGTTAACTGTGATTAATTGACAGCCCTATTATTTACCCTTCACACAATACAAAAACCAGGGGCATCCAATGAAATTAATAGGCAACAGGTTTAAT
Organism: Chrysemys picta bellii; assembly: GCF_011386835.1. Classification (NCBI taxonomy): domain Eukaryota; kingdom Metazoa; phylum Chordata; order Testudines; family Emydidae; genus Chrysemys; species Chrysemys picta. The sequence continues at coordinate 7,785,269 of NC_088802.1, read as the reverse complement.
ACAACAAGAGGAAGTACTTTTTCACACAACTAAACTGTGGAACTCATTGCCATAGGATGTTATGATGGCCAAAACTATGACTGGGTTCAAAAAAGAAATAGATCCATCAATGACTATTAGTCAAGATGGTCAGGGATGCAACCCCATAATTGGTGCAATGCTGAACCTCTGACTACCAGAAGCTGGGAGCCGAAGTTGGATGGATAACTCCATAATTGCCCTGTTCTGTAAACTCCCCAGTAAACTCTGGTATGGGCCACTGTCAGAGACAGGATACTGAGCAAGATGGACAGTGGTCTGAGCCAATATGGCAGCACTTATGTTTTTAATGACCCCATGTGGACCTTGCTTTTAGTTCTCAGCTGAACCATGGCAGTAGCAGTGGTACAGCGCCCCCTACTGCCAGACTGGGGCACTGGGTTCAGTTCTGCCTTCTTAGTAGGTAGTGTCCTTCTATCTCAGTCTCAGTCATCAATATTATTTGTTTCCACACTGATTTTCCCATGAGGTCTCCCATCGGCGTATAGGCCGAGCCTGTCTCTTTTCAGCTTTTATGATCTCACATAACCAAACCTCAGCGAACTACATTTAATGCACCAATCCAGAAAATCCCACCCAGTGATTCCGGCATAGAATCTGGAACTTGTGACTGACTTAGAGCAGATCTAATAAGAAAGCAACTCTGTGTGAAGACTTCAAATGAATTCTCTCCTAGTTCTAGATTCAGCTGTAGGGGAAACTTCAGCAATATCTAGAACTAGAGCTGGTACATTGTCATTTCTTTTCATATTTTTCATGAGCTAGGTTTGCAGTTTGATGTCCTTTGAAGGAAATAGAAAAGTGAAAGTCCTCCCCCTCTTTTCCACTGGGGGGAAATGTTAAGAGTAAGTGTTGCTTCCCCACCCCCCAAAAAATCAGTATTTTCATTTTGAGTCCCCTCCCCCCATCAAAAAATGAAAAATGACACCAAAATAAAAATAGACTTTTATTTTGGTCAAAATGGCATTTTACCATTAAAAAACAGCTTTGAACAAAGGTTTTCAGCCAGTTGCAGTTTGAATTTTCAGAATTGACGACACCTCTGTTCCCATCTCTCCCTCCAGAGGACTCCGGGTGCAAACTCTGCCCCAGGGACTGGCTGCTGCATGGGGACAAGTGCTACTGGCTGTCGAAAGAGAGTAAAAACTGGACTGGGAGCCATAACGACTGCTCATGGAAGAGCGCTCACATGCTCATGATCCAGAACCGGGAGGAGATGGTAACATAAAATACAGGCTCAAACTCCAGCTGGAGAGAGACGTGTGTCACTAGTTACAACCCCAGAGCAGCAGGTTTATCCAGCCTGGCTCTACCCCTTCTTCCCCATTTCTCCTTTTCCACCGTTCTGGGGCATCTGGCTGATTAACATACAATTCAGATTAAGAACCCCACAGCTTTCCCACCCCAGACTGCCCAGATGGCTCCTGCAGGCTTTGCCCCCATGAGCCCTGTCTGAGAGCTCAGCAGAGTCATTCTGCGTAGAGCTACCCACACAACCCCCTACACCATCACATCTCGCCCTGCCCTGACTGACCTCGGGCTGCCCTCATAGCCCCACCAGGCCTGGTCACCTGCTTCCATCACCTGAACCTCCCAGTCCAGGGGCACCTAGTCACAGGTGAGGCTGAACCCAGCACTCCCTGAAGGGCCAGCTCACCCTGTGACACCAAGGACTGGTGCTGGCATTACCACACCTGCATAGAGACAGCCACATTTCCCACCCCTGCACTGGGACTCTGCCCACCCAGGGGAGAGAGTGAATTAGCTCAGGTGCTAATGGGTTCTCCTGCTGCATTATGGGCAGAGCCACTGAAGCCAAGAGCAGACATTTAAGGGGAGCACTAAAGGAATTCTAGCCTGTTACAGCACATTCACCCCACCCCCTCTGCTTTGCACTTCACAGGATTCTATACAGAATGTTACACAAGGTGCAAATAATGTCTGGATTGGACTTAAAGTGACATCCCCAGGGGGAAAATGGACCTGGGTGGATGGTTCCCCATTAGATCCAATGCTGTAAGTGCTGCCTGACGTTTAATGCCTGATAGATGTTTGGGGAAAGCGCCATTGTATAAATTGCTGATGTTAAATGTCCACCGTCTGTCTAAGGCCTGATGTACATTTGGAAGTTTTACTAGCGTAGCTATGTCGGTTAAGGGTATTTTTGCTGTGCCAGCAAAGGCCCTAGTGTAGCTGCAGTTATACCAATGTACCTGTGTTTAGAGAAGTGTAGCTTATGCCAAGCGGGGGAACTGGCATAAGCTGTAGTGGTAGAAACACTGAGGTCTGGTCTACACTGCAGGGGCAGGGGGCGGGATTCGATCTAAGTTACGCAACTTCAGCTACGTGAATAACATAGCTGAAGTCGACTTACTTAGATCTACTCACCACAGTGTCTTCACTGCGGTGAGTCAACTGCTGATGCTCTCCCATTGACTCCGCCTGCCCCTCGATCCAGTGGGTAATGTAGACAAGCCCTTAGATATGGATATAGCTGTGTCCACACTACAGGGTTTCCAATATAACTGCACCAGAATCACCTCCTAGTGTAGACAAGGCCTAAGGTCCTGATCTGCCCCCCATTGCTATAGTATCTGAGCATCTCACAACCTTTAGAGTAGGGCAGGGCAGGGCTATTATCCCCTTGCTACAGATGGGGAAACTGAGGCACAGAGAGACTAACAGTGGGATTCACAAAGATATTTAGATGCCTAATGCCCATTGGCTTCAAGGGGAGTTAGGTGCCTCAATATCATTGAGAGTCTTACTTTAAGTGACTTGCCCAGAGTGTCACAGGGAGCCTGGGCAGAGCAGGAAATGGAACCCAGGTCAGCGCCCTAACCCTTGAACCCTTCCTGTCACACATCTGCTCCTCTGTGCCGGCAGCTGAAGGCAGTGACATGTGATCACCGGTAAGAATGTGGCTACTGCTCCTGCCAGTGCAAGGGGGACACGGCGGCCAGTGCGCCAGTCTCTGCCCCATGGTGCCAGTGAGGGGGGGCCCCTGATAAGAAGTTGTGCCTAAGGCCCTAAATGTCTTACTTCAGCCCTGTCTCTGGGCTCTGCTGTGTTCCCCTGGGCACTGTTCCTCTCTCTGGTCTTTCTCCTCCCAGTGTTAGATGCAGGGGAGAGCGGGGTAAAGAAATGACGATGTCTCTCAGGCACCACCCATTTGTGGGGTCACAGTCAGCTGCTGCTCCTAGGAAATTGGGCAGATTCTTATCCCTTGATCCTCCCTCTTCTGCCTTGCATTAGAACAGTGGAATTTATCATCAGTGCAGATCTGCGTTAAAGTCCCACTGGGGTATAGATTCATAGATTCTAGGACTGGAAGGGACCTCAAGAGGTCATCGAGTCCAGTCCCCTGCCCTCATGGCAGGACCAAATACTGTCTAGACCATCCCTGATAGACATTTATCTAACCTACTGTTAAATAACTCCAGAGACGGAGATTTCACAACCTCCCTAGGCAATTTATTCCAGTGTTTAACCACCCTGACAGTTAGGCTCCCCACAGCTGCCCAGGCTCACGGTTTGGGGCTTTGGTGGGAATAGGAGGGGCAGGGGCCAGGCCCATCCACTTTCAAATAGTGGGAGGCCCATTGACCCCTGGTCCCCCCTATTCTGGTGCCCCTGTTAGGCTCTTAAGTCCCTTTGTGAACCCAGCCCTAACCGTTCATCTGGACAAGTCCTGAGGCTCCCTGCAGCCATCTGTTACCCAGGTCACAAGGTGCAGGTTTCCTCTCTCCCCTGAGACTCAGATTTGGTTTTTAAAGGAAAGCCAAGATGCGGGAGCTCAAGGTGGCTGCTTCCAATGAGAAAGTACCAGGTCACCAACCCCATGAGATTCAGCCTAGTTCATTCCTTGCCACAGACCCCCTAACTCATCTCACATCCTGGCTGTCTTCTCACCTGAAACTCTGCAGGAAAGTTACAGAGATGAAGGACAACACCAGAGCCAAGCTTCCCATTAAGAGTGAGGGGGAGGAAAGACTCACCTCTAGGCCTCTCCTTGTTACAGGGACCACAATGACACTGACTCTCTCTTTAATTTTGCAGCTTCTCAGACTCTGCTGATGGGAACAGCTGTGGGTCTGTAAAAGGCACCCAGATTCAGTCTGAGACGTGTGCTGCTGAGTTCAAATGGATCTGCCAGAAAGAAGCTGCCGTGATATAAACAGTTGGGCAGAGGATCTTTATTTGTGTATCTGTAACATGAAATACTGGTGTTTAGGCTCATGGGGCGGGATTGTGGCTTTAGGCGGAGCTCTAGGCCAGGCGCAGAACAGAACCCCAGGAAGTGCTGGGACTCAGGTGCACCTCGCAGTCACAGTTCCTCCCCTCGGTCCTTCTAACTGGCTTGGGGTGTTGAGTTGTAATTTATAACCGTCCTAAACCTGGAAGAAATTACTAACCTGTGATGCTTCCCAGGGCAGTGAGGCATCTCGCGAACAGAAGTGAAAGTAAGCCAGTATGGGCCGGTACGGCATACCGGTGAGAAAGTGGCCACTGGCACGGGCCGGTACACAGCCGACGTTAAAGCGCTCCCGCAGCAGTGCTTTAAGCACCGAATCGGCAGGGCTGCTGATGGGGGTGGGGGGGGAAAGGGCAGCTGTCCCAGGGCCTGGCAATTTAAAAGGGCCTGGGGCTCCAGGCAGCAGCCCTTTAAATCACTCCAGGGAGCCCCGGGCCCTTTAAATCGCTGCTGGGGCCCTCGGCAGTGCAGGGTGGGCAGCACTGAAGGGCTGGCTGGGAGAGTCTTGCCCCAGCACTGCCCCTTCCGCCCGTGACCCTGCCCCTTCCAGGGGCCCAGAGCCACACACCCCCACCTTGCCCAGGAGCCCGGCCGCCCTGCGTACGGGTAAGTCCTTTAAGTTACTTTCACCCCTGTTCACGACCATCTGCCCTTTGTGTGAGAGAGCCTTGTCCGTGCCACACACACACTCACTGCTGGGTTTGCAGTCACTGCAGGGTAGCAATAGGCCCATTCTGCCCTCAGACCCTCTGATCATCCGCCTTGAGTGTCGAGCTCCTGGTCCCCTTGACACCTGTATTATTTACAGATTCGCTGCTTCCAAAGGAACAATTCCACCGCAGATCACTGCTCCACTTAATACACAGCATTTACATATGTTCATAGTGAAATCAAGGATCAGTTTAACAAAGCAGCGATTCAAGTAGAAGTCTTGGAAACAAATGGTTCTATATATAATAAAATCATAACAGGCGTTCTAGATCCTAGACTTATTTAACAAGATATTCTCCTGTCTAACCATGTCCTGCTCACCCGGAATCCTTGCAGCATTGTACAGCCAGGCAGAGTGTGACCTTTCTTTCATGAGACCCCCGCTGTTCGTTTCTTCCTGTAGATTTCTATTTCTGTGGATTTTGCAAGCTCTCAATTTTCACCTGGCTCAGTACTCAAATAGTATCCAGCATCAGGCACACAATACACAGATGGCCAGACAGGGAGATAACCCAGTTACAACCTGCCTGAAAGGTCCTGAAACCTTCTGGTGGCCTGCATTAACTCCAAAACCTTAAGAACATTGAATTCAGACTGGAACAGGTGCAGAGAAGAGCTACTAGGATGATTGGGGTGTGACGGATTGGACCCCCCTTTCGGGGTGCCACCGGATGTGCTGGGGTCCCACTGAGTCTGCCTGTCCCACCAGCCTGGATTCCCCTTACTCTATGCCGTGACAGCTCTCAAGCCCCCTTCCAGCACACACACACGTAGGGACACATCCAGCTGTAGAATCACACAGAGACTGCGATCAGCTCTCTGTGGGAGGATTCAGCAAGGGGATTGCCCAGCACCCCTGTGCACGGGAGTTAATGCAGGTCACCAGAAGGTTTCAGGACCTTTCAGGCAGGTTATAGCTGAGGTTATCTCCCTGTCTGGCCATCTGTGTATTATGTGGCTGATGCTGAATACTATTTGAGTAAACCCAAAATTATATTGTCTTGTATAGAGATCTAGCATAAGCTCATGAAAATCACCCCCTCCATCAATATGGAGGCAGATACGCACAGTTCTTTGCCCCCCCCCCCCAGTTATGAATTGCACAAACCAGATTTTAGAAAACAAAACAGGTTTATTAACTACAAAGGATGAATTTTAAGGGACAGAACAAAGCAGTTTACTGAGCAAAGTAAACAAACACGCAACCTAAGTTTAATTCACTAAAGAAACAGGTTACAAATAGTATTTTCTCACCCTAAATGTTGTTCTAGGCACCTTGCAGCGTTTCTGCAGCTTAGAGTTCCAGATATTTCTCTTCACAGGCTAGACCCCTGTCTCAGTCTGGACCCCAGACTTTTTTCCTCAGATCAGTCTTAGTCATCCTGGGTGGGGATTCAGTGAAGAACTGGCGACCTTGATTAACTCATTCTCTAGCCTTAAATAGGATTTACATATTGCAGGAATCTTTTGTTTCCCTGTTTGATCTCCCCTCCCCTTGTCTGTTCCCCCCCCCCCCCACACACACACACACTTTCAGTGGAAAAATGTCCAAGGTGGTATTTTGTACCAGGTGACATCATCACATGACCTTGTGGTGTTAAAGCAACCATAAGACTGTTACCCGAAATTGGGGCAGCTAGTAAACTTAGGGAGGACTAATGACCCACCAGAATTTGGCAGAAAGCAGCACGTTTATTATACTGAGAGTTAAGCTCAAAAGAATGGGGCGTGGGGTTACACTCACACTCGCATACTCACACGCTCAGGACAGGCACGGCACTGGAGATGTCAGGATCCTTCAAGGTAAGTGTCTCACAGCACAGCGATGGACGGTGTGATGAAGGTAAGTCTTCCCGAGACACGATGGAATGCAACGCAGCGAACCACTGACCAGGCGGTCTGGGCGAAGGGCCTTCACGGGAGGTACAAGCTTGTGAGTGCAATCCCGAGCACATGGCCCCTTCTTCTTTTAAGGACCTGTTCCTCATGGCCTGCGACTAAAGATGACTTGGCCACGTCTGGTTGGTCACACTCTATCTCGGTCAGTGTCCATGCAGTGTCCATGCATTGGGTGTGTGATCGCTGCCTAATCAGAGTCCCAGACACTTTGCCTACCTGGGAGCTCTTCTGATCTTCCAGCTGTTCAAGCAGCCCATTCATCCCACAAGCATTCCAGGAGGGAGGGGGAAGGGGAAAGTCACCTCACAGGTATGCAGAGAGGGAAAGGAGACAAAATGGGGCAGGGGGAAGTATAACAGACCTTTTGAGCATACAGGTTATACATAGCGTACAGATCACTGCTGCTCCTACAACAGAGACAAGGTTTATTTGTAATGTTCAGAGGAAGGAACTCCAGGAAGATGGGAGATCAGCATCTTCAAAGACCCATTGTCTTTCCTACTGGCCCTTCCAGGCTGATTGCTTACTGTCTGGTGGGTGTTTCCCATGTGTAACCAGAGTTATAATATTCCTAACTCCAGATACAGAAATGATACATGCAAACAAAGTGGATAATCACATTAAATAAATCATAACCTTTCCAATGATATCTATCAAGATGCATCTTGCATAAACTACATCTTAGTTATGCCATACTCAGATCATAAGCATAAGTGGGGCATAATGTCATGTGGGGAATAAAGGGCTTGTTTTATAACAGGAGACTGGGAGAGCTTGGCTGGTTTAGTCTAGCAAAACAAAGGCTGAGAGGGGATCTGATGGGTCTCTATAAATAGGTGGGGGTGGAGGGTTATTAAACACCAGGGAGGATGAAGAGCTGTTCTAGCTAAAGGATAATGTAGCTACAAGAACAAATGGGGCTCAGTTGGCCGGAACAAGTCCAGGCTGGAGATTAGGTTTCTAACCATAAAAGGAGGGATGTTCTAGAACAGCATCCCAGTAGGAGTTGTGCGGGGCAAACAACTTAGTTTTATGAGAGACTGGACACATTTATGAGTGTGATTGTATGAGGGAGTTGCCTGTGATGGTGGGTGTGGGCTAGACAACGTTGGGGTCTCTTCTGGTATATGTCTTATGGTCCTAAATCTCATGCTTCAGGGCTTCAGCTGGTCACCTGCAGGGGTCAGAAAGGGATTCCCTCCCCCCAGTGTATTCTGTTTTTGGGGGTGGGGGAGAGGTGTTTGCTTTTTGTCTCTATCCTCTGAAGCATCAGCATTGACCATGGTTGAAGATGGGACACTGGATGGGGTGGGCCAATGCTCTGGAGTGGTACCAAGCTTTCTCTGTCTCAGGAGCTTGGCTGGCTGGTTCTTGCTCACACGCTCAGGGTCTAAGTGATCACCATATATGGGGTCAGGAAGGACTTTCCCCCAGGTCAGATTGGCAGGGACCTTGGGGGTGTTTCATCTTCATCTGCAGCATGTAGGCAGGTTGCTTGCTAGGAGCAACTGGGTTTATCTCCCTTCTGTTAGAGGCACCTCCTTTCTAGATCCAGAGGTCACTGGGTCAGCCCCAGCAGGCAACCCCCAGTCAGGGCACTAGGAAGCTCATTTTCAAGAGGTTTTTCTGAGTTGTGATGAACTAGGCATCCAGGTCCCTTAAGCAGCTTTGAAAATCTCTGCCCAGGACCTGGCTAGTGGGGCAGAAGGAGACAAATAAAACAGGCTGGGTTTAAAAATTTAAAACCTTTCTTTTTTGAGGGCACAAAATATGGAGTAAAACATTTCCCTGTGGCCTGCGCAGCACAAGAAATAGCCTCCAGAAGCCCTCCTAGCGCCATCTATGGGTTTGGCTGATGTGGGGTTGCAGTGGCCATGTTACTTATGAAGGTTGGAGCCTCAAGTTATGGAGCTCACTCCAATTGAGTGCCAAGGAAACCCGGACACTGCCCCGCTGTGTGTCCTGTATCTGCCAAGAAGGAGTGAAGAGAATCAAGAGAGCTGTATGGGGTAACCTAGGGCCAGAACTGCAGGGGGCTTTGGGGTGGAACTGAGGAGTATTGACAAAACTGTGGCGGGGGAGCTGAGGTCTGGGATAGTTGGGAGCTGCTGGTTGGGATTGAGGGGCCTGAGATCTTTGTCTACATGGAGACAGCTCATAGCCTGACATGGTTGTCAATGGCGGTTCCTTGTTCCTAGCTGGATGTTTTTGCTTTCATCCCTCTGCATGAGCAGCACAAACCTCTGGGCACTCGGCCTCTAACCCAGCCGCGGGGCTCTGTGCTTGGATTGTAGATTTGAACCATGCTTTGTGCCTTGCTGTGAACATCACATTGCAGCTGCCATTGGGAGGTGCTGCTGGGGATCTCTGTGGAGCAGCAGATGGCAAAACAGCCAATGCCCTGACAGAGCCACAGCCCCAGGACAACCCTGCCCGTGTGCAGCCAGGGTCCGCAGTGGGCGCGGTGCATTGCTTTCTGTTAGCATTCGCTCTGTGCGAGTAACCTACCTCCCCCTCCACCCGTGTAGTCAGATGGCTGGGCAGTGATTCTTCCCCATCCCCTTCCTCCCCGTGTGCTGTGGTGGGAAACAGAGCAGCTAGTGGCTGAGCATTGAGGTTCCCCCCTCTGGTGCTTGCCGGGCTGCTGTCCCTTTTGATTCTCTGCTCACTCCTGTTCCTGGGGGCTGGGTGGATGGGGCTCTTCTCCCCTCAACAAGCTGGGTGCCTATCAGGGGTGGGTAGATCCCGGCGGGTGGGGCCCGTAGCAGATCAGGTCTCTGAAGCCCTTTGGGCTCGATGAGTGTCTTTGCTCCTCCTTTCTTGACCATTTGGTTAACAATAACCTTCACACCTTATCTTTTCCTGGTGCATGCATTCCTCAGTCACACAAACAGTCTTTTACAGAGACCTTTGAGAACACAAACAGGAGCATTGTATATCGAGCAAAAAGACATTGTAAATTAAACCTTGCTAAGTTTTATAACCAAAACAATTCACATTGGGGCACAGGCCTTCAACGTTCCTCTAATTTACTTAACACAGACACAATACGGGATTCTGTCTTTTACTAATTAAACCTTGAAACAAAGAACTAAAAAGGGCCCAATTTGTAATGCATATGGGAAACAGAATCCCATAGTCCCAGAGGGTCATTCCTTTCTGCTATTCAAATCATACATTAATTCTCATAGTACAATTATAAAATCCTGCTTCTACAAGAGCGGGGGCTAGGGCTTGGGGGAAGTGGTGGAGTGGGGGCAGAGCCGGGGTGGAGCAGGGGTGGGAAGAGGTGGGATGGGGGATGGGGCTTGGGGGAAGGGATGGAGTGGAGTGGGGGCAGAGCCGGGGTAGAGCAGGGGTGGGAAGAGGCGGGACAGGGGCTGGGGCTTCGGGGAAGGGATGGAGTGGGGGCAGAGTCGGGGTGGAGCAGGGGTAGGAAGAGGTGGGACGGGGGCTGGGGAGAAGGGGTGGAGTGGAGTGGGGGCAGAGCCGGGGTGGAGCAGGGGTCGGAAGAGGCGGGACAGGGGCTGGGGCTTGGGGGAAGGGATGGAGTGGGGGCAGAGCCGGGGTGGAGCAGGGGTGGGAAGAGGCGGGACGGGGGCTGGGCTTGGGGGAACTGGTGGAGTGGGGCCAGAGTTGGGGTGGAGCAGGGGTGGGAAGAGGCAGGACGGGGGTTGGGGTTGGGGGGGGAAGGGGTGGAGTGGGGGCGGGTCAAGCACCCCCCGGCTAAAGGGGAAGTCGGCGCCTATGCCGGGAGCCGCAATAAGCGCTGCTTGGACCCCAAACCACCTACCACACCCCAACCCCCTGCCCCAGCCCTGAGCCCCTCCTGCACTCCAAACCCCTCATCCCTGGCCCCACACCACAGCTCACACCCCCAGCTGGAGCCTGCACCCCCTCCCGCACCCTAATCCCCTGCCCCAGCCCTGAGCCCCTCCCACACTCCAAACCCCTCATTTCTGCCCCCCCCACAGCTCCCAGCCCCAACCCCCTGCCCCATCCCAGTGAAAGGGAGGGAGGGAGGGAGGGGGAATGAAGCGAGTGCAGGGTGGGGCCTCAGGGAAGGTGCAGGGCAGTTTTGTGCAATTAGAAAGTTGGCAACCCAGCCAGTCAGTGTAACTGGCCATTTCCTGTTGCTGGAGGTCTGGCGCCACCTTGTGGTCATCTCATGTCCCTGACTGAAAGTGACTTCACTTCTCAGTTATTCACCTGCCGTTTATTGCTCTGAACGTGCGGCTGTTGCTCTTGTGCCTGGGGTGAAATGCTCTGAGATGTGTTACACCCCCAGGCTGGGAGTGTCACAGGAATTCTTCCTGACAGGCAAACATCACAACAAGCGTCTCCATCACCCTGCGTCTGGCTGTGCTGGACGGGCCGGGCAACGGGTGTTCAGTCTCCTGAAGGGAAGGGAGTTTGTTCCCATCTTCATCTCAGCCTGCCTCTCCTGGGAAGCCAAGCGCAGGGCAGGGGGAGGAGGCAGTGGCCCAGGCCAGCAGGATTCCTTGGGGTAACAGACCCGTCAAATCGTGTTGAACTCAATCTTTTATTCATTAATTATTGTCCTGCAGGCAGGAGCAGTGCCAGGGTTTTTGCCACCGCAGGCAGCAGCGCTCCTCCTCTGAGCATTCGGCGGCGGGGGTCCTTCCACTCTGCGTCTTCGGGGCACTTCAGCGGCAGGTCCCGGAGTGAGTGAAGGACCCACCGCCAAATTTCCACCAAAGACCCTGATTAGGCCTCAAATGGCATATTGTGTCCAGTTCTGGGTGCCACATTTCAGGAAAGATGTGGACAAATTGGAGGAAGTCCAGAGAAGAGCAACAAAAATGATTGAAGGTCTAGAAAACATGACCTATGAGGGAAGATTGAAAAAAATGGGTTTGTTTAGTCTGGAGAAGAAAAGACTGAGGGGGGACATAATAAGTTTTTAAGTACATAAAAGATTGTTATAAGGAGGAGGGAGAAAAATTGTTCTTCTTAACCTCTGAGGATAGGACAAGAAGCAATGGGTTTAAACTGCAGCAACGGAGGTTTAGGTTGGACATTAGGAAAAACTTCCTAACTGGCAGGGTGGTGAAACACTGGAATAAATTGCCTAGGGAGGTTGTGGGATCTCCATCATTGGGGACTTTTAAGAGCAAATTGGACAAACACCTGTCAGAGATGGTCTAGATAATACTTAGTCCTGCTTTGAGTGTAGGACAGGGGTCTCCAAACTTTATGAGACGAGGGCCATATTAGAGTTTTGAAGGGGCTTCGTGGGCCAAAGCGACGGTGAAAGAAATTAAATATATGCAAATATATGCAAAATCATTAAAAAACAACACTACTCTACTGTGTCAGTGTTGCATTAAATTCTAACTCAGATATAAAAGTTAATTGATGCAGGTACTGTGAAATCACAAAAAATATTTGTCAATACATTAAAAATCATTTCACGTAATTGTTTTTATTTCTAAAAACTCACACATTGTATCATACAAATACTGTTTGGTTCTATTAGTGCTGTAGTTAAAATTTTAACCATTAGGAAATTGTCAATTTCCATCTTCTTTACTCCATTTATTGGAGATGTAATTAAGCATCTGGCTTGTATTTTTACTCTAAGGCAGGGGTCCGTGCCTGCTCGGCTGCAGCTGCAACTCTCCCCTAAGTTGGCTCCCCTTTTGGGGGGACGCTGGCTCCCAGAGGCACTCACCCCTCTGCACAGCTCAACTGTGCTTCCGCCCCACGGGAGCTGCTGCTGGCGGCCCCACCCCCTGCCTGCTGGACTGGTGCCTACTCAGCTGTTCGCTTCTCCCCTGTTGGTTGGAGGGCCGGACAAATGGAAGCCCCGGGCCAGATCCGGCCCGCGGGCCATAGTTTAGAGACCCTTGGTGTAGGGGACTGGACTAGATGACCTCTCGACGTCCCTTCCAGTCCTGTGATTCTATGAATATGAGAAGCCTTTAAAAAAGAAAAAAACCTGACTCCATTTCAAATTTTATCAAAATCGGTTGATAAATAAAGGAGATATGGGAAAAAGAAGATTCTCTCTAAATATAGACATTTTTGTTGAAATATGACAAAAATATACACATCTGGCTACACAAGCACCCTCACCCTTCACTAATTGTTCATTATCGACAGGCCAGAGACCAGGGCTGAGAAAAAAACTAAGTTTGATCAATTTCTGTCTAACCATATAAAACATTGCGGAAGCAGTGGATGTGGGAAGCCTTCCTACTTGTCTAAAACAATATGGGATGACCTCATCCAGTTCATGGCTAAAGAAGTGAGAGGCTCAATTTTGGATGACTTAAGAAAAGCAGGATATTTCAGTTTGTCTGTTGACTCTACACTAGATCTTTCACTTGTAGTGGTGAAAATGTGGCCAACATGGTGCTGGATTATCTATGCAATGACTGCAAAGTTGACTTCAGTAACTTCAAATGTCCCGCCATGCCAGTAAAGTTTCATTCATTTCAACAGCTGATGGAGTTAAGGCTCCTGGTGCCTTGTCCAATCCATGCGCAGTATGCTAATACAGTGCATGGCCACGCCCCTGGACTGTGTCCGTGCAGTGCAGTCGCCTTCTGGTTGGCTGGCTGGCTCCCTCGCGCGCTTTTCCTTGCACTATCAATGGGGGAGGACACGCTGTGTGGGAAGTGGGGAGTTTGGGCTCCCCCCTCAGCTAATGCACAGAGAGGAGGAGATGGGCAGGGCCCTGCCTTGCAAGGGGTGCTGCAGCCATGGAGTCCCTGGGGGAGGTAAGCTGTGATCTTCCTACAGAGCAGTGCCCTGGGAAACTGACTTCCGTCCCAACCCCCTGCTCTGCAATGGGGACTGGGGCTCGGGTGGAGCTCAGCGGTTATTTGGAAGATCTTGGTGTTACAGCCCCCAAAGGTGGGCTAAGGGGCCTGCCAGGACACACGACAGCAGAACAGAGCCCCGGTGTGCTCGGTGCTGTATCGAGACAAGAGACTGGCTGTGCCCTGGGGCCCCATAAACCATGTAACATTTATTGCCGCTTTTTCAAGGCCCCCCGAGCCCGGATCCCTCTTTACAGTGATACAGACGCTGCGCTTCCCAAGGAAGGGGGGGCGGGGCTGTGCGGTTGGCGGGAAATGGGGTGTCGGATTTCGGCTGGGCCTTCGGACTCAGGCGCCAACTGCAACCCACGTTTAACTACACGTGTATCAGCACAAAACGCAATCCTCCTCTTTTGCAACTGGGAGCGGTTTCTGCCACGCAGCGTAGCAGTTTGGTAAACCGTTTGTTAACTTGCTACCGCCTGTCCATGGGATTGCGAATCAGGAGGTGATGGGGTATGTGGTCAAAAACGATCCCGATCTGCTTCCTGACCGGAGTGGCCGCTTTCATTGCATTCGTGAAAGGGGAGGTAGGGTTTGTGGGTATGGAGCGTGCCCCTGAGCCCAAGTTGAGACCACAGTGGCCCCTTTTCATTTTTTCCACTGGCTTCTCCTTGCTTAGTTCCAATAACTGGGCTGCTCATGCACCCGTCACTGGTCCAGGGATGGTTGCAAAACGGGAGGGATGGGGTTGTGGTGGAAAACACTCACGGGCTGCTTCCTCCTGGCTAATGTGCCAAATTGATCTATTGCATGATTGAGACATGCTGTTTCACTTTTTTGTGTGTGAATCCGTGAAAAGGGAGGTAAGGTTTGGGGGAACGGAGCATGCCCCTGAGCCCAAGGTGAGACCACAGTGGCCCCTTCCATTGAATTCGTGAAAAGGGAGGTAAGGTTTGGGGGAACGGAGCATGCCCCTGAGCCCACGTTGAGACCACAGTGGCCCCTTTCATTTTTTCCACCGGCTTCTCCGTGCTTAGTTCCAATGACTGGGCTGCTCATGCACCTGTCACTGGTCCAGGGATGGTTGCAAAACGGGAGGGATGGGGTTGTGGTGGAAAACACTCACGGTCTGCTTCCTCTGGGGGGGATGGTTGCAAAACGGGAGGGATGGGGTTTGTGGTGGAAAACACTCACGGTCTGCTTCCTCTGGGGGAAGGTTGCAAAACGGGAGGGATGGGGTTTTGTTCAAGCGGGGTGTGTGTGTGTGTCTTGCAGACTGGATACTCAGGGGCATGCTAGCCAGGAGGAAGCAGATTGATGAAAGGGGCCGCTCTGGTCTCACCTTGGGCTCAGGGGCATGCTCCGTACCCCCAAAGCTTATCTCCCTTTTCACGGACTCACACACAAATACGTGAAACAGCGCGCCTCAATCGTACAATAGATCAATTTGTCACATTAGCCAGGAGGAAGCAGATCAACCAAAGGGGCCACTCTGGTATCACCTTGGGGTCATGGTCCCGCCCCGAAGGGGAAGAAGCATGATGGGAGCACAGGGCCGGGCTGGCCAGTGTGCGTCTGGCAGCTCCCGGTTTGTAAACAGTGCCATTGTACTGGGCTGGGTGGAGCAGGGTTGTTCCTGCCGTGCCATGACCCATCTCCCATTGCCCCCGGCCAGCCCGTCGCTCTGAGGACTCTGCCCCCCATGCCCCATGTCCCCATTTCCCACCTTGGGGACCACAAATATGTTTAGCACCAGGCCCACAAAAAGTTAATCCAGCCCTTTTTGGGGTGCAGGTTCTGGGATGGAGTTGGTGTGCAGGAGGGTTGCAGGCTATGGGTAGTTTGAGTGAGGGGTGCAGGCTCTGACCTGGGGCATGGGATTGGGGTACAGGAGGGGGTGCAGACATGTGGGCTCTGGGAGGGAGTTAGCAACTCAGCACGTTATATAAGAGAAATGAGCTGCAGTGATTTCATATAGGCATAGAAACTGATAGAAGACACTTTTACATATTCAAAATGTGAGAGGCAGAGTTGGAGGGAGGGAGGGAGTGTCTGTACAATATTTCACCGCATTCAGTCTCCTGGCTGGATCAGTAACGTAGCCGTGTACAGGGCTGCCCAGAGGATTCAGGGGGCCTGGGGCAAAGCAATTTTGGGGGCCCCTGCCATAAAAAAAGTTGCAATACTATAGTAACATGTATTTGGAAATGTAAAAAATAACCAGTGACATACATTCAAAAATTAATTTGTAATAATTTGAAAATACACTAAATACATTATTTAAAAACATTAAATGCTGTAATGGTATGTATACATTTGCAATTACATAATGGGCTGTTGCTGGGTGATGGTGATGGTTAGGATGGGGTCGGGGGGGGGGTGAACCACCCCTTACCATGGCGCTTACCCCCTCTCCTGGAGCCTCAGCGTGCTGCGACCAGGATCGGCCCCGGACAGCGTTGGAGCCACCGCGCTGCAGTGCGCCAGGGCCGCTCCCGGACGCGGCACGCTGAGACACCGGGGGAAGACGGAGGTGGGGGCAGCCTCTGACATATTCGTGGGGGCCCCTGCGGAAAATTGCCCCACTTGGCCCCCCCCGTCTGGGCGGCCCTGGCCCTGCAACACTTGTATAGGATAGAGAGGAGCTGTGTTGATTAAGCTTTGACAGGCTAGGAATTGGAGGCCTGTGCCTTTAAGACCCCAGCCCCAGGAACCCGCCCCCTGCTCCGAGGCTGACATGCAGCGTCCCTGTGAGAACAACAAAAACAGCCTCTGCCCCCCCCACACCCCTAGATTAGCGAGCACAGTGGGTGGCTCATCCCACGGGGTCACTGTTCCCCCCCCTCCCCCTCCCTAAACGGGGGTTTTGTACCCGCACGGGGTCTGGCAGTGTCACCCCTCCCCCGCTTAACCCCGGCTCTCACCCCCCACCACCGATTTTTGCCCTTCAGCCCCTCTTCTGCCGCTAGCTACAGTAGCTTGAACCCCCCAGGCCAGTAAAATTCTGCCCCCTGCTCAGACCCTGACAGCCCCCGCTGCGATTTGCCCCCTTAATACTTTTAAACCCCCCCAAAGAGGAGGCAGCAAATCGTAAGTAGAAGTAAGGGCAGAGAGAGGGCAGTGGCTACAACGAAGGTTACTGGGCATGCTCAGTTCGAGTGAGCCTGCTCAGTACACCCAAAGTAGCGAAACGGGATTGGCTGATGGGTGCTGCGGGCGGGAGTTTGTCTGGAGCAGTTGGGAGAGCGCGGGAAGTGATCATTTCCCTGTCCCTGTCCCGCGCGGCTACGGCACCAGGTAAGATGCTGCCGGTGGGTCCCGGCGCGCGGCGGGGATCAGTCCCCCCCCCCCCGTTACTGCCCTTCCCCGGCTCGGCACTGGCCCGAGCCCCACGCGCTGGGGGGGGGGGGCACCGCGCACACACGCGCTGAAGGGGGGGGGCACCGCACACACACGCGCTGGCCCAATCCCGCCTTTCCCGCCACCGGAGCGAGCGCGGGGGCCCGGGGCGGAGCCGTCCCCGCTGCAGCCCCCCGCGGTCCCCCGCGCCCAGCCCCTGCCAGGGCAGAGCCGGTTCCTCCCCCCCCCGTTGTTGGGTGGCCGGGCAGTGACCCCCCCCCCGTGCTTTGATGGGAAACAGGCACCCAGGGGCTGGCCTGGGCATCGCATCTCCCCCTCCGGTGCTTGCCGGGCTGCTGCCCCCTTTGCTCTCTGCTCGCCCCTGCTGTTCCGGCCCCCCCCCCAGCTGGGTGCCTGTCCGGGTGGGGGCTGTAGCAGATCCGGTCTCTGAAGCCCCGGGGGGTGGAGGGGCCGATGGGGGTTAAGGGGGTTTCATCATCATGGCATCGCCTCTGGCGGGGGGTTGGGCTGCTGGGCAGGGAACGAGAAACCACAAATCCCCCCCGCACTCCCCCACTGACCTGTCCTGCTCTGCTTGGTCCATCAGATCGGCTGGAGAGTCCAGAGCGGGGAGGAGCAGGGCCAGGACCCCCGCCCGGGCTTGGCTTTGCGGCTGCTGAATGGGACCCAGGCAGGCAGAGAGGAGCCGACCCCAGCCTGGCATCTGTAGCCTGAGTGTCGCTGAGAGACAATGGGGCCAGCAGCTGGGGCTGCTGAGAGCCAAGTGCCGCTGCAGGGGAGAGCTAATAGCGATGGACACCAGAAGACTGGCGCGGAGCCAGGTAATGGGGCGTCACTGCCTGGGAACAGGCTGGAGAGAGACACTGAGGCTGCCCCACATGGGGCCATGTTCTCAGTGGCAGCAGCCAGTGCCCAGCAACCCCCCGTCTGTGGGCAGCAGGGACTGGATCTGCCCCAGGGGCTCTCAGGGCACCGATCCCTGGCTCACAGCTACTGTCTGGCGCACACAGCGGTGGCCGTGGGCCTGTGCAGGGGTCATTTGGCCTGGGTGTGTCAGACCCCGTGACAGCACTGGCCCATCTCTGCCTGGTTTGTTCTCCCCCCTTCTGCTGTGTATGGCCAGTGTGAGACCCCAGTGTGCAGGGACAGGCGCACTCGGCAGTGTGGGCCCAGCCCACGCTCTGCAGGGGGCAGAGCGGGGGTAGGGATGGTGGGGGGGCAGCTTGAGCTCCTGCCACCAGAACATGCTGGTCCTTGTCTCTGTGCCCCTGAGCTCACCGGGCCCCGTGACAGCCTGGCTGGGGGTGCCCAGGGAGGGCACTGGGCTGAGGGGAAGGAGGGACTGTTCTGCCAGCCCCAGCCTGCCTGACCCTCCGGGCTCCTTTCCCAGAGTATCTGATGGAAGGAGCAATCGACAGAATGGTGCATGTGTAATGCTGACAGACCCCGGTCGTTGATGGGGGGGATTGAACCGGGGACCTCTGGTGCTTAGTGCATGAGCCTCTACCGCATGAGCTACAAGCCAACTGGCTGTTAGCTAAGGCTGTAGAGCAGACTCGTTTTCTCTCTCTCTGTAAGTGGTCTCAGTGCCACTAGATGGGACATCATCACGCCCAGAAGGTGTGCGGGTTACACATGTTCTAGGGCAGCTCCAGCCCTGGTGCTGTCAGTGAGACGTGTCCTCGCGGCCCGGCCTGACTGGTCTTTGTGTTTCAGAACCTCGTCGTAACTGCACAAGACGCACAGTCGCCCTCACAGTCATCCTCGCAATTGTGTCCTCAGCTTTTATCATCGCTACTGTCCTGGCAGGTGAGTTTTCCACTCTCCATCCTCCTTCTCTGCACATCCCGTTCCCCCTGGAGCCACCATAGTCACAGTCTCTCCTCCCGGCCTATCTGGCTTCTGCCCCTGGGACAGAGGATTCCTGGGGGATGCTCCTCCACGACCCTCCTCCCGCTCTCTCCCAGACCCCTGCACCTAGGCACTCTGTGTCGGATGATCTGACTGACATTAGCTGCCCCCAGCCCAACTCTGAGCACTTGGGGTCTAAATCACTATTGTCGGGCCCCAGGCACAGTCGCTGGTCCCCCTGTGCAGAGTGGGGGTGACTGACAGGAGAAGGTGCAGGGCAGCGATGAGCTGGGCCCTCTGCCTGCAGCGTGTCGCCCTGAGGTACCAGCCTGGCCTTCCTGCATCCCCAGGTCATGCCCAGGGCTGGGCTGGCAGGTGCTGGCGTGTCACTGAAATGAGCTGTAGAATGTAGCACAGACACCGCCATTAACGCCGTGTGAAACCCACCAGTTAGTGACCTCAGCAGTGCAGGGACCCGTAGCACTATTGACTCCCCCACCTGCACAGACAGCGTGTGCTAGCGCAGAGAGAGGCTGTTCATGGTGAACGTGATCCTGGCTGTATCTGCCAATCGTCTGGGGAAGGAGGTTCTGTAAAACTGTGAGGGGTGGGATTTATCTATTCCCCTGGGATCTGATCACTGGGCCCCAGGAGGGTTTAACAGCTCGGAGAGGGGGTGAATCCAGGTCTGTCTGCATTAGGAATCCTCTGTGCTGATGTAACATTAGTGCAGTTGAATTGGTGCAAACTGCTAACATAGATGCACTGCATTAATGCAGAAAGGGGCTTGCCCCGGTGCCAGTCACTGCAGTAAGTTACCACAGCAGGACATGCTGCTCCAGCACATCTGTGTGAGGGGTTTGCACTGATGTAACTGCCTCCCCATCCTTACACCGGTGCCAGCTGCCCTGCTAAAGGCGGGCCGTGAGTCCCAGCTCCCTGCTGCGCTGGCCGGATGTTGGAATGGGCAGCATTGGCTCACCCAGCGTAAGGTGAGATCTATGAGCTTGGGGTTCCACACCTAAAGGTTCAGGGAGCCCCCAGAACGCAGCGGGGTCAGATGGTGGAGATGGCACCGGTCAGGGGCTCCCAGAACTGAAAGGCTCCTTGCTGTGCCCTGTCCCTCCTAGGCACTGCTGGAAGGGGCCCAGCAAGCCTGGAAGCCTTTCTCCTGGAAGCCTGTATATTCCTATATCCAGCTCTGTACAGGGTGTGAAACGTGAAATTGTGCCTGTGACGGGTTCCCCAGGGTGCAACCTGGAACTGGGGTGCTGCTGAGCCCTCTGTCCCTCCAACCTGGGCTTCCTCTCACACTGTGATGCTGTTGCTAAGCTACAACCTGTGTCAGGTACTGTACTTACACAGCCATCCACAGGCAGGGGACACACCCAGCTGAGTTACATGAATGCTTCTCCCAGTTCACGCGTGAACTAATAATAGAGGGGCTCCAGCCAATTTCCCTAGCCTAGGACCCCAGAACTGTACTGATTTGCCCTGGTCAGATGCCCGAGTAAAATCGCAATCTGAGTTCTATAAACTAGACAGGACTGGAATGAAGCAGTGTCTGACCCTGGTAGATGGTATAGTTCCTTAATACACAGGCTGAGATTCTTCTTTCCACCCTGGGATCACCTCCCCCGTTCAGTCTTTTACCTCCAGACATGTTTCCAGGTGTTGAGTTGTGGGAGGAGTGAGGCCAAAGGGTGATGTCACTTCCCCTCTTTTATAGTTTCTTCCAGCTTGCTGGAAAGATCCTTTGCTATGACCTGAGTCAAGCAGTCTCCATTGTCTACATGCTCTCTCTGAGAAGTCTCCATTGTATTTTGTTCCTGGGATACACCTTGGGAGTGTGGATTCCTTTAGTGGGCCATCAGCAGCATCTGGCTGCTCCATGGCTGTATCTGAAAGGCTGGTTGTGGGTGTTCCTAACCACAACATATTTCAGTAACACACACGTAGCATAACTTCCCATCCAATGACAGCACATACAATCCAACGGGATATTAATGTTCAACAGATCAAGACTTTTAAAACGAAGCCTCACAAGGCGCACTTTGTACAAAACATAGAATTATATGACAGTGGTGAATAGGGGGGTTCCAGGGTGCTGCTTTGAAGCACAGCATGCCCCAGTGCCCCCCACAGCTGAGTTGCTCCCTGAAATGAGTGACACAAACTACACACTGAGCAGCACCAGAAAGCATCGTGTGGACTGACTGCCCTGCCCCATTCGTGTGTGTGAGCACTAGTGTGTACAGCACCCTGCACTGTGACATCTCCAGGGAAATACATGCCTGACACATGACCTGCTCTTTCTTTGATCACCACTGCCCCGGCTGCTAATATTCTCCCAGACATAAGTGTGTCCCAGTCCCAGCCACAAGGAAAGGCTTAAAACCAGCTACAGAGTTATTGTGGTACAAAATGAACAAAAAACGTGACATGCACAAAAATGGCTAGAGGTGTTTGGGTCAAACTCCTCCCCACCCCAAAAGGGAAACCACATGAGATCTCCCTGAGGCTGAGAGCGAGCAGGAGTGATTCTGGGGGGAGGGGGATCACCCATTGACATGGTGTTTGGACTGGGTTAGCAACTCTTCCCATAGTGACCCTAATAACCCTGTCTCTGGTTATTCACCTAATGCACTGACCTTGCCAATAGCTGCTTGGTGTTAGTTATGGGTGACCCCACTGCTGCTCTCTCATGGCACTGAAAGGGTGTCACTACAGTGAGGGCTTCCAGCGAGTTTCCTTCTAGCTGCTGTATTTGGGGGAAGAAAGGTCTGTACCAGGGGTAGGCAACCTTTCAGAAGTGGTGTGCCGAGCCTTCATTTATTCACTTTAATTTAAGGTTTCGCGTGTCGGTAATACATTTTAACGTTTTTTTAGAAGGGGTCTCTAAGTCTATATTATATAACTAAACTATTGTTGTATGTAAAGTAAACAAGGTTTTCAAAATGTTTAAGAAGCTTCATTTAAAATTAAATTAAAATGCTGATCTTACGCCGCCAGCCTTAGGGGGGTTCAGGGCAGAGGGCTGGGTGTTGGGGTGGGGGACGGCTCGAGGTCAGGGCACAAGGCTGGGTGTGGGGGGTTCAGGGCAGAGGGTTGGGGGGGGTGCAGGGCAGGAGGCTGGGGTGCTCGGCTCGTGGGGGTGCTCCCAGCCCCCTGCCCTGAGCGGCTCATGGCAGGGGGCTGGGAGGGATTACCCTGTTCCACCCCCTTCTCCCAGGCCCGTCCCTACCTTTCTCTGCCTCCTCTATGGAGCAGCGAGCACGCTGCCGCTCGGCTCTGCTCCTCTGGGAGGAGGAGGGGCCGGAATTCACCACGCTGTGGGAAGAAACAGGGGAGGAGGGATGTTTGGCTGCCGCAGGATCAAGCTTCCCCCCTCCCCCGCTTCTTCCCCCGGCGTGGTGCATTCCGGCCCCTCCTCCGCCTCCTCTCAGTGGACAGCAGCGTGCCCTCAAAATCGGCTTGTGTGCCGTGTTTGGCACGCGTGCCGTAGGTTGCCGACCCCTGGTCTGTACCTAAGAGGTGAATCAAGTTACAGCATTCCTGGCCGCTCAGGGGACGTCCACACTGTAATTAGACGCTTGCGGCTGGTCTGAGGCAGCTGGTGCAGGCTCATGGGGCTTCTTGGGCTAAGGGACTAAGTGCAGTGTAGCTGTTCAGGCTCAGGCTGCAAACGGATCATGGCAAACGTCTCCATCGCCCTGCGTCTGGCTGTGCTGGCCGGGCGCAGGGAGCGGGTGTTCAGTCTGGTGAAGGGAAGGGAGTTTGTTCCCATCTTCATCTCAACCTGCCTCTCCTGGGAAGCAAAGAACAGGGGGAAGGACCCAGGATAGCAAAATTCCTTCTGGTAACAGGCCTAGCAAATCAAATCGTGTTGAGATTGACCTCTTATCCATTAATTGTTCTCCCCCTGCTGTCTCCCAATAACTGTCCCCTCCCTCTGCAGCTCCCTACCCACCCCCTGCTCTAACACTGATCTCGGGCCCAGTTCTCTGTGCTGGGATTCGAAGCATGAGCTATTAGTCAGCTGCATCCCTATTGAATGTGAACCCAAGAGAGTGAGACCAGGGTCAGGTAACCCCCCTCTGGCGCTGGATTCCCAGTGTCGTCCTGGCTCCCTCCCAGCACCTGCTGGGGGGGGGTTGAGGCGTCTCAGAAGCCTGGGACGTAGGGGCGCATCTCCCCGTGTTCTTTTTGTGGCCAGGCGGCAGGTCCCACTCATACCACGTGTTACCTTCTCATTCCCAGTGCAGAGATATAAGCTTCCTTCAGCTGTGATCTGCTGCCCGGATGACTGGGTTGGTTACCGAGGGAAATGCTACTATTTCTCAAAGACTGAAGGGAACTGGAACTACAGCCTGACGAACTGCTCTGCACTCAGCGCCTCCCTGGCCGGGATCGACAGTGAGCAGGACATGGTGAGACTCTAATTGCGATACACTGGCCTTGGCTCAGTGGTGGCTGCTGCAGTAGGACCTGGGCTCTGTGACTCCTCTCGTGCTGGGAGGCCAGAGCGAATGAACTTCCATCAGCTGAATGCCAGGCCTGGCTGGGCCTAGGGCTCCTCTAGTGTCAGCGTGTGACCCTGGGGAAAACCCACTCTCAGCCATTCTCTTCCTCCCCTCCCCCTCCAATAGGAGACAGCCCCTCTCTAAGGCTGAGCTGGCTTGGGCATCTCCTGGCCTATTGAGCTGCATGGAGGGGGACTGAGGACCCAGCACAACGCAGCCAGTGCTGCTCCTGTACAGAGGAAAGGGCAACCAGTTGGGGAGAGGGGACGCCTGGGCCCAGGCCCCTCCTGGCTGAGAATAGGGGGGAGGGCGTCTTCTCTTAGTCCTGGCCCCTTCCCTATGCAGATTGTCTCTCTCTCCTTCCCCTGCGATGGTGAGGGGAGCTCAGCTGCTCTGTAAGGAGATGGGGTTTTCACACACAACCTGGCCTGGCATGGGGTGCGGGGGGCAGCTTAGACCCAGCAGCACCCAAGAGCTGCCCCAGCCCAGATTGGGGTGAGGGGAAGCTGGGTTTGGGGTGAGAGGGTTAATACTGAATTACCCAGAGCTGGGCAAGAGGGAGGAGAAAATCCCCAGCCACCCCCTGGAAACACTCAGAGCCCTTCCGTGTACACCTGGGATTCCCTGCCCAGAGCCTGGGGGAGCAGCAGGGTCGGGCTCTGACACCACCTCTCCCTCTGCTGTTTTTAGGCTTTCTTGCTGCGCTATAAAGGCAAACCCGACCACTGGATCGGCCTCTGGAGGGACCTGGGGCAGCCCTGGAAATGGGCCAACGGCACCGAATTCAACAACACGTGAGTCTTTCTCCTGCCTCTGTGCATTCCCTGGGCTTTGGGTCCTGGGTTTCTGAGATACCAAGTTCAGGTCGATCCACCAGTCAGTGTTGTCTCCCCCTATCTGTGACTGACGGGAAACGCCCAACTACTGCCTGACACCAGCTCCCTGGCTTCTGTCTTTCAGGTTTGTGATAAGAGGAGGAGGAGACTGTGCGTATCTGAATGATGAGAAAGGGGTCAGCAGTTCACGGTGCACCAATGAGAGACACTGGATCTGCACCAAACCCGATGTGTTTACACAGGCGAAGGAGGATGAGGTGGAAGGGGGCTGATAACAAGAGTGTTGTGGAAATTAGCCCTGGAAAAGCCTGACTGTGATCTCTGTGACCATCACATCGGACCAATTCCGGAATATCAGGGAATGCTCTGAGCATCACTGGGCAGAACACTGTTGATTTTGGTGAAACACAGAAACACTATCTGCACCTCCTTGTTCCCTCACCAATGTTCCCTCTAATTTTTTACACCCATGTGTGGAATGAATTTTGTTATGTGCACCACTATGGAGGTGATGTATGGCAGGGGTGAGGTGGAGGGGTTCGGAGTGTGGGAGGGGGCTAAAGGCTGGGGCAGAGGGTTGGGGTGAGGATGCTGGGGTGGGGCTGGGATGAGGGGTTTGGGGTGCAGGCTGCCATGGGGCTATGGCATAGAGGACTACCCCAACCTTCTCTCGCCACAGCCCTGCACATCCCCTACCTCTCTCTTCTCCAGGGCCAGGCCCCTGTGGCGGTGTGCCTGAGCGGCCCTTGATAGCCTGCTGCGTGGCCGTGCAGCTTAGAGGGAACTTAGCTCCCCACCCCTGCCACCTCTTTTGCCTGTCAGTGAAACTGCTCTAGTCCAGCCTTTTCAACCCTACCTCAGCTGGGCCAGGGACTCTGCCTACCCGAGGAAAGAGCCAAGACACCAGCCTCAACTTTCACCAGCTTCAATGTTCCCCCACTAGAGCTTTTCACTGGAGATAATTCTCTATGGAATCTTTTAAATTATGGACTAGAGCTGAGTGGGGAACATTCCCCCTCTCCGACAAAAATTCTTGTTAAGATGTTTCTTGTGGGTCAGTTTTGTGATGTGTTGAAAATCGGATTGATTTTAAAGTGTGCAGGCTACACCACCACTTTTGTGTTAGGCGCCTCTGTGACTGTAACTCACCAGCGAGGAGAGAGGTATTAAGGAGTGTGAAGTGCTGAACTCCAGCAGCCCAGAGCTCAAGGAAGGAGGTGGGATACAACCCCCTAACCAGAAGGAAGTGTATCTATGTCTGTGCTGCTTGGCCTCTGGCTTTCTAGGCATGAGTGAGAGATCCCCAGCTGCTTAGCCTGGTGTAACGATGCTGGTTCTGGTGGGACCCAACTGAGGGTGCCAATTCAGGACAAATTGCTTCAAACATGGCAGTTACTGCCCAAGGCTGGGTTTTTTCCACCTCTAAGGCAAACCAAACCAGCCAAACAGAGGAGACTTTGGTTTTACCCCACTGACTAACCTTAAGTCACACTAGCAATTCCCTTAGACGCTCCAGTTTCCCACGATTACCACCAGTGCCACTCATTATGGGGACAAATGGTTATGAAAACCAATACCCCAGTAAAAGAAAAAAAGGTTCTCCTGATCCCATAGGACCAAGCACCAGACCCAGGTCAATATACAAGTCAGATCTGCCAATCCTTTAGAATCCAAAATCTAAAGGTTTATTCATAAAAGGAAAAAGATAGAGATGAGAGTTAGAATTGGTTAAATGGAATCAATTACATACAGTAATGGCAAAGTCCTTGGTTCAGGCTTGTAGCAGCGATGGAATAAACTGCAGGTTCAAATCAAGTCTCTGGAACATCCCCAGCTGGGATGGGTCATCAGTCCTCTTTTTTAGAGCAGGCAGGCCTGCACAACATGCAGCCCAGGGGCCGCATGTGGCCTGTGTGGGCTCACTGTGCAGCCCGTGGGGGGTGAGTAGGCAAGCAGCGGGTGAGGGAGGGGGCTGAGGAGGCAAGCAGGTGGGCAGTGGCGGGGGGTGAGTAGGCAAGCCGAGGGGCTGTGGAGGTGGGCATTGGCGGGGGTGAGTAGGTGAGGCGGGGGGGGAGGGGAGAGGCTGAGGAAGCGGGCGGGCAGTGGTGGGGGGGGCAGGTGAGCCGGCGAGTGGGCAGGCAGTGGCAGGGGGGCAGGTGAGCCAGCGGCGGGGGTGGGGGGCTGAGGAGGCGAGTGGTGAGTTGGTGGCTGACCTGTTCTACTGATCTGGTCTGGCTCCAATCCCCTCCAATAGTTGCAGCTGTTTGGAGGTGCCTGCCTTCCACGCCTTCCTCATTCACACCTCATTCATTCAACAGGGCAATTGATTACAAAGTGGGAGGAAGATCTTATTCTACTTCTAGCAAAAAGACAGTTTTCTTTTACCTTAATTATACTACCTTAGGGGCCCACTATAACATATTACCAAGGTTCAATAACGCTGTTTCGATGGGGCAGCGCTAGGGAAGGAGGGTTTGTTTCTGCAGGGCGGGCGGCGCTGGGGAGGGTTGTTTCGGGGGGGCTGGGCAGCATTCGGGGGGGTGTTTTGGCAGCGCTGGGGGGGTTGTTTCAGGGGGGCTGGGTGGCGCTGGGGAGGGGTTCGGCGGCGCTGGAGTGGGGTTCGGCCCTCAGCTGTTTTCTTTGGAGTAATATGGCCCTTGCCGCTTTACGAGTTGTGCAGGCCTGGTGTAGAGCTTCCAAGTTCCTCCAGAGGTAAGAAGGAGGATTGAAGATGATGGAGATGAGGCACCAGCCTTTTACAGTCTTTTCCAGGTGTAAGAACACCTTTGTTCTTACTGTGGAAAATTACAGCAAAATGGAGTCTGGAATCACATGAGCAAGTCCCTGCAAACCTTGCTGAGTCTCAAGGTACCTCCCATAAGGCTTTATGGGAATACGACATAACTGGAATATGTTTTGTGCTGCCTGTGCCATGTAACGTATCTAAAGGTTATGGTCTACTATATTCATCCTATTTGTACACATCATTTTGTACTTGAGGTTAAGAATATTGGTTGTATACTTGCTTGATTTCTAAGTAAGCTTTGTGAGGCATTTGGTCAGCTCGTTTAGGAAGGAAGGAATTTGCAGGGTTAAGTACCTGATCAGGAAGCACTTGCAGAACAATGCATCTTGGAATGCTCCAGTCCACATAAGAAGTCTTCCTGGAGACATACAAGATACCATGTGGACAGTGGCTTCTGCTTGTGAAGACTGGGTCATGCATGGACAGGTGACTTGCCCAGGTGACTCCAGAACTCCATCTTGGAGCTGGACTTTACATAGGAGTGAGGAGGGGGGGGTTCCACCCACAAGAGAAAGTCTATTTAAACCCATGGGAGACCCCTCCATTTTGTCTTCAGCTGGCTAAAGAGAGAGCCTCTCCCCGCCCCCGCCCCAGGATACTTGGAAGAAACTGGAACAAGGGGGTGTGAGTGACTGCTGGAACCAGGCTAAAAGATTAGTCTGTAAAAGGTCATTCTGGAACTGGTGATGATCTTATCTGTATTCAGTTTAGGGTGACCAGATGTTCCTATTTTATAGGGACAGTCCCGATATTTGGGGCATTTTCTTAGGGTTACCATATTTAGTGCCTCCGAAAGGAGGACACTCCACGGGGCCCCGGCCCTGCCCCCAGCCCCGCCCACGCCCCCGCCCCAACTCCGCCCCCTCCCCTGCTTCCCGCGAACATTTGAGTCGCGGGAAGCCTGAAGCAGGTAAGGGGGTGTGTGGGGGGAGGAGGCGCGGCCCAGGCTGGCCCCCCCGGCGTTTCCAGCCTGGGTCGGCTCGGGCCCTGGGGTGCCGGCCCCGGGCCCGGCCCCCGGCCGACCACCCCCGGCCCGCCCAGCACTGCCGGTCCCCGGCCCGGCCCCCGGGCCCCCGGCCGAGCACCCCCAGCCCCTGGCACCGCACCGCCGGCCCCCGAGCCCCCGGCCCGGCCTGGCACCACCGGCCCCCGAGCCCCCGGCCCGGCCTGGCACCGCCGGCCCCCGAGCCCCCGGCCCGGCCTGGCACCGCCGGCCCCCGAGCCCCCGGCCCGGCCTGGCACCGCCGGCCCCCGAGCCCCCGGCCCGGCCTGGCACCGCCGGCCCGGCCCCCGGCCCGGCCCCCGAGCACCCGGCCCGGCCTGACACCGCCGGCCCGGCCCCCAAGCCCCCGGCCCGGCCCCCGAGCACCCGGCCCAGCCTGGCACCGCCGGCCCGGCCCCCGAACCCCCGCCCCGGCACCGCCGGCCCGGCCCCGGAGCCCCCGGCCCGGCCCCTCTCCGCTGTCCCGTCCCGGCCCTGGAGCCCCCATCCCGGCCCCGCTCCGCCGGCCCGGCCCCGCTCCGATTTTCCCGGACATGTCCAGCTTTTGGGGATTTCCCCCCGGACGGGGATTTGGAGCCCAAAAAGCCGGACATGTCCGGGAAAATCCGGACGTATGGTAACCCTAATTTTCTTCTATAGGCACCTATTACCCCCCACCCCCTGTCCTGATTTTTCACACTTGCTGTCTGGTCACCCTAATTCAGTTTGATTAGACATAGATTTGCGCATTTTATTTTATTTGGCTTGGTGACTTACTTTGTTCTGTCTGTTACTACTTGGAACCACTTAAATCCTACTTTCTGTATTCAATAAAATCACTTTTTACTTATTAATTAACTCAGAGTATGTATTAATACCTGGGGGAGCAAACAACTGCATATCTATCAGTGTTATGGAAGGTGAAGAATTTGAGTTTATCCTGTATAAGCTTTATACAGGGTAAAATGGATTTCTTTGGGTTTAGACCCCATTGGGAGTTGGGCATCTGAGTGTTAAAGACAAGAACACTTCTTAAGTTGCTTTCAGTTAAGTCTGCAGCTTTGGGGCACATGGTTCAGACCCTGGGTCTGTGTTGGAGCAGACTGGCATGTCTGGCTCAACAAGATGGTGCTGGAGTCCCAAGCTGGCAGGGAAAGCAGAGGCAGAAGTAATCTTGGCACATCAGTTGGCAGCCCCAAGGGGGTTTTGTGATCCAACCTGTCACACCACCTGTGGTAAGCACCTCCCAAACAGAGCCTGCTCCTCGCACCCCCTCCTGCACCTCAGCCGTCTGTCCTAGGTCAGAATCACCTTTTGCACCAAACTCCCTCCCAAAGCCTGCACCCCTCACCCTCTCCTGTACCCTAACACTCTGCTCCAGCTTGGAGCCCCCTCCTGTACCCAAACTCCCTCCCAGAAACTAATATAACAGCTGTTCTAAGGTAAGAAGTAGGCTATGTTAAATTAACTATATTCTACATGTTTTAAGACTGAAATGTAACCACAGAACAGCTTTATGTTAATGAAAAGGCAAGTTTAGTATATTGTTAATAGCCTTGATGCTAGGGTGACCAGACAGCAAGTGTGAAAAATCGAGACAGGGTGGGGGGTAATAGGAGCCCATATAAGAAAAAGACCCAAAAATCAGGACTGTCCCTATAAAATCGGGACATCTGGTCACCCTGCTTGATGCCATAATTGTGATCATTTTGTTTTAAATTAAGAAAAAGACTTGTAGGCAGGGGCCCCACAAAATATAATAGCCTCGGGCCCATAGGAGAGTTAATCCGGACCTGGACCAAAGGCCCTACTGGGTCAGACCAAAGGTCCATCTAGCCCAGTGTCCTGTCTTCCGATGGTGGCCAATGCCAGGTGCCCCAGAGGGAATGAACAGAACAGGGAATCATCAAGTGATCCATCCCCTGTCGCCCATTCCCAGCTTCTGTGGAATTGCAAGCTGTCGCTTTAAGGGATAGTTGAGGGAAGGGGGAGGCTGCCTGGTCCTGCTTGCACACTAGAGAGCTCTAGTGATGCCTGGGTCTGGAAGCAGCAACCAGTCAGTTTTGACAGCAGCAGCTTAGATCAAGGTAGGGTGAGTTGTGTCTTGCCCCCTCAAGGAGCAGTTTGCTTTGTCTCGGGTTTTGGTGCTGTGTGTTCTCATTCTGGATTCTAGATTCTAAGCCATAAAGTTGTGTTACAGTGCAACCTTCCAGCAGGAATATTGTATGTTTTAAATTAGGGCTGTTTATTAATCACAGTTAACTCACACGATTAACTCAAAAAATTAATCAAGATTCACAAAAATTAATTGCAACTAATCAGTTTTAATCGCACTGTTAAATAATAGAATACCAACTGAAATTTATTACATATTTTGGATGTTTTTTCTACATTTTCAACTATATTGATTTCAATTAGAATACAAAGTGTACAGTGCTCACTTTATATTTATTTTTGGTTACGAGTATTTGCACTGTAAAAGTGACAAACACAAGAAATAATATTTTTCAATCCACCTCATACAAGTACTGTCGTGCAATCTCTTTATGGTGAAAGTGCAACTTACAAATGTAGATTTTTTTTGTTACATAACTGCACTCCATAACAAAACAATGTTAAGTTTTAGAGCCAACAAGTCCACTCAGTCCTACTTCTTGTTCAGCCACTCGCTAAGAGAAACAAGTTTGTTTACATTTACAGGAGATAATGCTGCCCTCTTCTTATTTACAGTATCACCTGAAAGTGAGAACAGGTGTTTGTATGGCACTTTCGTAGCCAGCATTGCAAGGTATTTACATGCCAGCTATGCTAAACATTCGTATGCCTCTTCATGCTTCAGCCACCATTCCAGAAGACATGCATCCATGCCAGTGGTACTAAGTGTTTTGTAAGATAAAGACTTTATTTGCAAGCTCTTTGAAGCAGGGAATCTGTCTGCAAACTCTGAAGCCATGTATTAATGTGCTCCAGGGCTTGTAAAAACCTAATGAGGCTACTCTGAGTTGGTCACACACACACACACGAAACCAGGAGAACTTTACCTGTTTGTACAGGGCTCTGTTGCACTTGCACAGCGTGGGTCCTAAACACTCATGTAAAATCCCCCAAACCAACCACTTGATGTTTTACTTCCCTTCGTATTTTCAGTGGTGTCACTTGTTTGTTTGTGGGTTTGTTGCTTTCTGTGTTGCTTCATTTCTTAATGTTACTGTTCTACGTGTGATGTATTAATCATATTACGAGTTGACAGCCCAGAGAAATTGTAGAAGTCTGAGTGAATGCCTTTGACTCTCCTTTCCAGTATCAGAAAATATTGCATTAATATTTGCGATGAGAGTGTGACTATTTCTAGTTGACTCAGATTTCTTTAGCATCTTAAAGCTGAGCGGTGTGTGCAGATAATATGCATGCAGGAGGGATAGTTTTGTGAACTGCAAAAGTCCGTAGCATGCTAGTATTTTTGCAGATGCTTCGTTTTTTCAAGAGCAACTTTCCCTGAAGGTTTAGTGGTCTATGGTAGGAGAACGTTATTCAATTGGGCCTCTGGTGCAGTCGTCTGGAAAGGTTGAAAAGTACTGATGTAGAGATCAGATCCAGGGGATTCCTGTAAAACCTTCTGTGCCGCCTGCCAGTTGGCACCAAGGGGTCCCTGGGTCACATACATCTTGTCCCCAAACTCCCTCTCTGGGCAGGCTCAGTTCCTCTGTCCTGTAAGGAGGGGAACTGGAGCCAAGACCCTGCTCTAATGCTGTCTGCAGTGTGTTGAGAGGGTGAGTGCCAGCCTCAGAGCAGACAGCTGGGAACCAGGGCACAAACCCCAAACTGGCTGAGAGTTCTAGACTTAGATTTCACCAACCAAACATCCAGTGTAAATTCCTCCGGCACCGTAACAGCCCCGTTGGCTACTCCGATCTGTCTCGCAACCCAGGTGAGCCTGCCTCGGTGAGATAGATGGTCTCTTACACTCAGAATCACAACAGTATTCCGGTTACTCCCAGTCCCACCGGTCCAGGCACCCTAGGTGAACTGTACTTTAGATCTCACACCAAAGACCGTGCGTGTAGCCGGTCTTATTATAAGACAATTTATTAAAAAGGAAATAAGAGTTATTTACAAGGCTAAAGCAGGTGAACATTTCTACACAACTAAGCTACAATCTTAAGTTTCAAAAGGTAACAGAAACATCTATAGCAGTGATTCTCAGAGCTCAGCAGTTCAGGAGCGAAATTATCGATCAACATTACCCAAAAGAGCCACAGTCATGTGAATTCACTGTTTCATTTACTATAGTACTACTCCTATTTAAACAGAAGGGCAGGGGAAATATTTAGGTTTTATATAAATTCTCACAGCAAATAACTTAGCGGCTGATACCATAGTTAAAGCATCCTGATTGGTTAATAATTAAATCTGTGTTTTAATATCATGTGCTACAAAGAGCGGCAGGAGATGCATTAAAGAGTCACTTGCAGCTCATGAGCCGCAGTCTATCATTGGTCCATAATAAACTCTGTGTCCTTTAGGGCTAATCCAGGCTAAGCAGCTGGGGATCTCTTGCTTACGCCTAGAAAACCTTCCCCCCCAGCATCCAAGCAGCAACGACATAGATTCAGTTCCTTCTTGTATCCCACCTCCTCCTTTGTGCTCTGAGCTGCTGGAGATCAGCACTTCACACTCCTTAACGCCTTAATGCACTCTCCTGTCTGGTGATTTACACAGTCACAGAGGCTCCCAAAACAAACGCTCCAATATCACCGTACAATGTGGGATACGGGTGTCAGAAGAAAGGAGATTAATGCTGCAGCAGCTCACAAGCATTCACTAATGGCTAAACACATTCTTGTAACGCTAATACCTATTTTAACACGCAGGTGAGCCAGCCTGACCCCAGCTGGGTATTTCTCAGGGTCCCACTGAGACATGGGGACTTTGGCATGAGCTGGCACCTGGTCTGCCAGTGTCACACCTACCCCCTCCCTGCCCTCTTCCACCCACTTGGCTCCAGGAAGGGAGTGACCAGACATTTTCCTTCTTACTCCTACATACCAGGCCCTAGGTGTCCCATGAGGAGTGTAACAGGGGTTCCACTGGCAGAAAAAATAGATGGCAAGGGTGGGGGAACAAGATGTGCAAATAGCATCTCTGGTTTTCACCTGAATCAGTGTTCTGCCAAGTGATGCGCAGAGCATTCCCTGATATTCCAGAATTGCTCAGATGTGATATTGTAAAGAGATCAGTCCAGCTTTTCCGGGACTAATTCTACAATATTCTTCTTACGAGTCCCCTTCTGCAGCAGCCTCCTTTGCCTCTGTAAATGCATCATTTTGGTGCAGATCCAGTGTCTCTCACTGGTGCACTGTGAGCTGCTGACCCCACCCAGATCATTCAGATACGCGCAGTCACCTCCTCCTCCTATCCGAAACCTGCAAGACAGAAGTCAGGGAGCTGCTGTCAGGAGTTGGGCGTTTCCCGTCAGTCACAGATAGGGGGAGACACTCGCACAGTGCAGGGAGCTGCTGCACTCTCAGCCCCTCACGATTCCCCCTCCTGCACCAGCCACAGTCCCCAGCCCCCCAGCAGAAGGGGGGAGCTAGAAAGGGGGCAGTGGGGCAGCAGGGTCAGGAGAGGTTCTAAGATCAACTGACCTCCATGGAACATTTATGCCGGGTGGGTATTTTAACTCCAGTTCCTGCTCCCCCCACACTCCCAGCTGGGTCTGGAGGGCCCCTGCAGGCCCAACCCACCCAAACTGCCCCGGGCGCAGGTTCCAGGTGAGTGTCAGCGTGGCAAGGAGTAGCAGTAACGCCACACACAAGAGCTGGGTGCAGAGCTCCCTGGACAGTTTACATCAGCTCTCAGGCCAGAGGACTGTCAGGGCACACTGTATTGGAGAGGGCTGTTTTGAAGTTTGCAGGAGTGAAACGCCAGCAGCACAGAGACTGCAGCACAAACCCAGCGGCTGTGGTGTGACCCCAGCCACTCACACAGAGCTTCCCGTGAGAACTGGAGGCCAGCACTTCCCCCTGGGAACAGGGCAGGATCCTGCCCCATGGTCCCATCCTGGCTACACAATAGCCACGTGGTGGGCTAGAAGGAGGTCCAGCACTACTCTTTGAACAGGCTGGGATCTCCCCTCCCCCAACCACCAGCCTCTGGCTCCAGATGGTTGGGATCTGTCCCAGAGAAGGGAGAACCCAGCTCCCCAAATCCCTGAGCAGATGGCTCTGGGACCCCCCCCCCCACCAGCATCACCCCAGCACAGCTCTTATGGGGTGGCAACAATGCACCCAGAGCCTTCTGCTGGGGTGGCTCCCCCAGGACGGTGGAATCTGAGTCTGTAGCCCTGGGCTCGGAGGCTCGCTGCCGTGGGTGTTTATTGCAGTGCAGACGTGCCCTGAGCGCTCAGGATATCAGCGCTGTGTCTGCAGTGCAGCTGGGAGAGCAGCTCCCAGCCCAGGCAGACTGGCTTGTGGTAGCTCTGGTTAATAGCAGCATGGACACTGATGTAGGCGGCAGCTTGAGGTAGGGGGTGTGTGTGGACCATTTCTGCTGAGCTCCAGCCTGTCTACTGGGCTGGGAGGCCTGCTACCAGGCAGTGTAGACAGACCCCCTCCTCTCCCAGCAGGCTTCTTAACACAAGGCTCCACAATGCCATCACAAAGGCAGGCTCTGCCTACACCAGGGCATCCTTGCTGGAACATATGACAATATCTGACTGGGATCAAATAACAGGTTGTCAACTGACCAGCTTCCTAAGCCCACTGCGGGCACATTTTCCAGCTTCCCACCAGCTACACAGGCCTTTTTAAGCACATAAGAGTGGCCACACTGGGTCAGACCAACGGTCCCTCTAGCCCAGTGTCCTGTCCTCCGATATTGGCCAGTGCCAGGTGCTTCACAGGGAATGAACAGAACAGGTCAAACACTGAGTGATCCATCCCCTGTCATCCAGTCCCAGCTTCTGCTAGTCAGAGATTTAGGGACACCCAGAGCATGTTACACCCTGGATTTGAGGGGGGTGTGTGCCCCAGAATGTGATCAAGCTAATTGCAACCATATATGCATTCAGTCACCACGAATTAATAAAACAGACCACATAGTTAAGGGTTAATTTGAAAAACAGACTTTTAGAGGCCAGATCAAAACTAGCCGACATTTTCTATTAATCAGAATGGGAGGAGGGGAGAGAAAAAAGCCAACAATTGAGACAAAGAAAATAACTGGACAGAAAACCTTGAATTTGGGAGCCTTTGATATAGAAGTCTAATTATGAAGAAGATTGTTAGGAATATTTGTTGAGAAGTAGTTTATTGACAGTTAGGAAAAGTGCTGATTTACTAGGGATCACTATGACCTGTGTGTTTTGTAGAAGTCAGTTATAAAAGACTAGTAAATACAGTATACTTCAGAGCAGCAATCCTCTGAAGCCATCTTAAGAGACTTTTCTCTGATGCTTTTTCTCCCCGGCAGGTGAGCAACTGGCCACCGTGAACCTGCTGTAAATTACTCAATACCCTTCCAGATTTTCTGAAGATATTTGGGATGTTCTAAACCCAATGGTTATGTCTGTGTGGGCGTAAATCTAAAACTGGTTTTAGATAGAGCCCACTTACTTGCATTAATCTTTCATCAGACAGAATTGCTGTGTTCCCATTGATTTATTCCTGACACCACCTGGAGTGAAACTGTTAAGTTACCGCTGCTGTGGGTTCTGATCACCCTGGGTAACAAAAGGGGTTGCATCCCTGACAATCTTGTCTAACAGGAACTGGTAGACCTATCCTCTGAACTTAATTCTTGTTTGAACCCGGTTATATTTTTGGCCTTTACAACATCCCCTGGCAACAATCCACAGGCTGACTGTGTTGTGTGAAGAAGAACTTCCTTTTGTTTGTTTGAAACCCGCTACCTATTAATGTCATCGGGTGACCCCTAGTTCTTGTGTTGTGTGAAGGAGTAAATAACACTTCCTTATGTACTTTCTCCACACCAGTCACGATTGTATGACCTCTATCTTGTCCCTCCTTAGTTGTCTGTTGTCCAAAAACAGTCTTTTTAATCTCTCCTCACAGGGAAGCTGTTCCATAATACCATAATAGTGGTATTATGATATTTTCTGTCTTATTACCTATTCCTTTCCTAATAGTTTTTAAAGGATGCTTTTTTTGCCTCTAACCACCTCTTATTCTGCTGTTTAGCCATGCTGGCTTTTTTTTTTTTTTAGTTATTTGCGAGTATACATTTAATTTGAGCCTCTATTATGGTATTTTAAAATAGTCTCCATACAGTTTGCAGGCATTTCACCTTGCGACAATTCCTTTCAATTTCCCATTAACTACCTTCTAATCTTTGTGTAGTTCCCCATTTTGAAGTTAAATGCCACTGTGTTGGGTTTCTTTGGCATTCTCTTCCTTCCTGTCCCCCACTACAAGGATGTTAAATTTATGGTCGCTATTACACATGTGGTCTCCTCATCTCAAAAAAGATACTGGCATTAGAAAAGGTTCAGAAAAGGGAAACTAAAATGATTAGGGGTTTTGAATGGGTTCCATATGAGGAGAGATTAAGGAAGCTAGGACTTTTCAGCTTGGAAAAGAGGAGACTAAGGGGGGATATGATAGAGGTATATAAAATCATGAGTGGTGTGGAGATAGTGAATAAGGAAAAGTTATTTACTTGTTCCCATATGAGAACTAGAGGCCACCAAATGAAGTTAATGGGCAGCAGGTTTAAAACAAATAAAAGGAAGTTCTTCACACAACGCACACTCAACTTGCGGAACTACTTGCCTGAGGAGGTTGTGAAGGCTAGGACTATAACAGCGTTTAAAAGAGAACTGGATAAATTCATGGCGGTTAAGTCCATTAATGGCTATTAGCCAGGATGGGTAAGGAATGGTGTCCCTAGCCTCGGTTTGTCAGAGGGTGGAGATGGATGGCAGGAGAGAGATCATTTGATCATTGCCTGTTAGGGTCACTCCCTCTGGGGCACCTGGCATTGGCCACTGTCAGCAGACAGGATACTGGGCTAGATGGACCTTTGGTCTGACCCAGTATGGCCGTTCTTATGTTCTTTTACTGCGGATAGTCCAGAATTCAACCTGCTATTGGTTCAAGTGGGGTTGGTTATTTGATCCCACTGAAATCAGGCTTGGGATATTGTCTGGGCTATCTCTGCTGTACCCCAGTTCCCATGGCAGCCCCAGGCACTCAGCACTTGTGACTATCAGGCACCTTTAGCATAGATGCCTCGTTACAAATTCAGGGGCCTCACTACAGCCAGACAGATCTGAGGCTTCGGCCAATCTCCCAGCAGGAGACACTGGCTTCCACCCATCACTAATACACTGAGTACATAAGAACCCGAGCACTCGCTGGCTGTTTCCACAGCACTGACTGCATCTCTGAACTCCCAAAGCCCAGGGAATTCACAGAGGACTCACAGGTTGTTGAATTCGGTGCCGTTGGCCCATTTCCAGGGCTGCTCCAGGTCCCTCCGGAGGCCGATCCAGTGGTCAAATTTGCCTGTACAGTGCAGCATGAAATCCTAAAAAACAGCAGAGGGAGAGCTGGTGTCAGAGCCCGACCCTGCTGCTCCCCCAGGCTCTGGGCAGGGAATCCCAGTTATACACAGAAGGGCTCTGAGTGTTTCCAGGGGGTGGCTGGGGATTTTCTCCTCCCTCTTGCCCAGCTCTGGGTAATTCAGTATTAACCCTCCCACCCCAAACCCAGCTCCCCCCCACCCCAATCTGCCCTGGGCTGGGGCAGCTCTTGGGTGCTGCTGGGTCTAAGCTGCCCCCCGCACCCCATGCAAGGCCAGGTTCTGTGTCAAAGCCCCGTCTTACAGAGCAGCTGAGCTCCCCTCACCTAGGGTTACCATACGTCCGGATTTTCCCGGACATGTCCGGCTTTTGGGGGGTCAAATCCCCGTCCGGGGGGAAATCCCCAAAAGCTGGGCATGTCCGGGAAAATCGGGAGGCTCGGCCGGGGCCTCTTTGTGCGGGGCCGGGGGCATGGTGCGGGGCGGGGAGCCGGGCCCGCGGGGCGGGGAGCCTGGGGGTCGGGGGCCTGGGGGCCGGGCCCGCGGGTCGGGGAGCCGAGCCGGGGTCGGGGGCCTGGGGGCCGGGCCGGGGGCCTGGGGGCCGGGGGGCCGGGCCCGTGGGGCTGGGAGCCGGGCCAGGCCCGCGGGTCGGGGAGCCGGGCCGGGATCGGGGAGCCGGGGGCCGGGCCCGTGGGGCTGGGAGCCGGGGGGTGCGCCGGGCCGCCGGGGGAGCCAGCCTGGGCTGAGCTGGGCTGGGCCGCGCCTCCTCCCCCCCCCCACCCCCCCCTTACCTGCTTCAGGCTTCCCGCGAATTAAATGTTCGCGGGAAGCAGGGGAGGGGGCGGAGACTTTGGGAGGGGGCGGAGACTTTGGGAGGGGGCATGGGCGGGGCTGGGGGCGTGGGCGGGGCCCCCGGGAGTGTCCTCCATTAGGAGGGACAAAATATGGTAACCCTACCCTCACCATCGCAGGGGAAGGGGAAGGCGAGAGATGATCTGAGTAGGGAATGCTGGGAGGAGCCAGAACTGAGAGAAGATGCACTTCCCACCTCATCCTCAGCCAGAAGGGGACAGGGACAGGGACAGGGCCAAGAGGATCCCTCCCCCCACCCCAGCTGGCTGCCCGTTTGCCTACCCAGGAGGTCTGGCTCTTCAAGTCGAGCTGGGGTCTCAGTCCCCCCCTTCCAGCCCAGCAGACACCTGAGCCAGCCCAGCCCTAGAGAGGGACAGTCTCCTGTTGGGAGGGCTGAGAGTGGGTGATCCCCACGGTCACACACTGACACTAAAGGAGCCCCAGGTCCAGCCAGGCCTGGCATTCAGTGGCTGGAAGTCCATTCACTCTGGTCTCCCAGCACGAGAGGACTCAGAGCTGCTCCTCGCCCCGCAGGGGCAGAGCCCAGGTCCAACTGCAGCAGCCGCTGCTGTGCCAAGGCCAGGCCATTACAGTGACAGTCTCTCACCAGGTCCTGCTGGGTGTCGATCCCAGCCAGGGAGGCACCGAGGGAGGAGCAGTGTCTCTGGCTGTAGGTCCAGTTCCCTTTGGCCTCGGAGCAATAGTAGCATTTTCCTCGGTATCCGACCCAGCTGTCCGGGCACGCAGGGCACCAGGGGCCCAGAGCAGCTGAAGAACGTCCAGATAACACTGAAATGAGACAGTAACATGTGGTTTAAGAGGGGACCTGCCCGTCTGTGGGGAGAGATGAGCCCCGGCACCCCAGGCTTCTGAGACTCCCCTGGCAGCTGCGGGGAGGGCGTGAGGGAGCCAGGAGGACACTGGGAATCCATCCCCAGAGGGGGGTTATCTGACCCTGGTCTCACTGGGCCACTGTCTCTGGTTCACGTTCATTAGGGATGCAGCTGACAAACAGCTCGTGCTTCAAAGCGCAGAGAACCAGGCCCAAGTGGAGAGTTAGAGCAGGGGATGGGCAGGGAGCTCAGGAGAGGGCAGTTATCAAGGGGAAGAAGAGGGACACTGGATAAGAGGTCAAGTTCAGTCATGTTTGTCAGGTCTATTACCCCAAGAAATCCTGCTAGTCTGGGCGGCTGCCCCCTCCCCCTGCTCTGCACTTGGCTTCCCAGGGGAGGCAGGTTGAGATGACGATGGGAACAAACCAGGAGACTGAACACCCGCTGCCTGGGCCCGTCCAGCACGGCCAGACACAGGGCGGATGGAGAAACTTCTTGTGATATGTTTGCCTGGCAGGAAGGATTCCTGTGACACTCCCAGCCTGGGGGGGACTAACACAGCTCAGAGCATTCCATCCCAGGCACAAGAGCAAGTGTTGGACATTCAGAGCACTAAAAGGCAGGGGAGAAGGAAGTGAAGTAACTTTCAGTCAGGGACACAAAATGCCACAAGGTAGCGCCAGAGTTCCAGTAACAGGAAATGGCCGGTTACAC
Source organism: Chrysemys picta bellii (assembly GCF_011386835.1). Lineage (NCBI taxonomy): Eukaryota > Metazoa > Chordata > Testudines > Emydidae > Chrysemys > Chrysemys picta. The sequence continues at coordinate 7,745,277 of NC_088802.1, read as the reverse complement.
TGACTGGCCAATTGCAACCTGATGCACTTCTCACCTACAGAGATTTCTCCCCCCAAATACCCAGCTGCTCTGCCTGCAGTGTAACCCTTTCAGTGCCAGAGAGTTATGGGTGACCCCACTGCTGCTGACACCAAGGAGCTATTGGCAAGGTCAGTGCATTAGGTGAATAACCAGAGACAGGGTTATTAGGGTCACTATGGGGAAGAGCTGTTAACCCAGTCCAAACACCATGTCAGTGAGTGCCCCTCCCACCCCCAAGTCACTCCTGCTCGCTCACAGCCTCAGGGGGATTTCGTGCTGTTTCCTTTATTGGGGTGGGGAGGAATCTGACTCAAATGCCTCCAGCCATTTTTGTGCTAGTCACTTTTTTTGCTCCTCATGTTGCACCACAGTAACTCCCAGCCACAGGGGAAGGCTTAAAAAACCAGCTGTGGACACACAAGTTTGGAAGAACATTAGCAGCTGAGGCAGCGGTGATCAAAGAACGAGGAGGTCATGCGCCAGCCATGTATTTCCCTGGAGATTTCATAGTGCAGGGTGCTGTACACACTAGTACTCAAACATGAACGGAGCAGGGCAGTCAGTGCAGACGATGCTTTATTGTCCCGCTCAGTGTGTGATTTGTCACTTGTTTCAGGGAGCTGCTGCAGCTGTGGGGCACAACTCCATGTTTCAGACCCTGTACAGAGCTGGATATAGGAATACACAGGCCCTGGGAGAAAGGCAGTACTGGAAGGGGCCCACAAGCCTGGCAGCCTAGGAGGGACAGGGCAGCAAGGAGCCTCTGACTGGTGCCATCGAGTTCTGGGGGATTCTGTACCTGTAGCTATGGAACCCCAACCTCACAGATCCCACCTTACGCTGGGTGAGCCAACGCTGCCCATTCCAATAGCCGGCCAGCGCAGCAGGGAGCTGGGACTCACGGCCCGCCTGTAGCAGGGCAGCTGGCACCGGTGTAAGGATGGGGAGGCAGATACATCTGTGCAAACCCCTCGCACAGATGCTCTGGAGCAGCATGTCCTGCTGTGGTAACTTACTGCAGTGACTGGCACCGGGGGAAGCCCCTTTCTGCACCACTGCAGCCCATCTATGTTAGCAGTTTGCACCAATTCAACTGTATCAATGTTGTTACAGCAGCACAGAGGATTCCTAATGCAGACAGACCCAGATTCACCCCCCTCTGCCAGCTGCTAAACCCTCCTAGGGCCCAGTGATCAGTTCCCAGGGAAATAGATAAATCCCACCCCTGACAGTCTCACAGCCCCCCTGCCCCAGACTATTGGCAGATACAGCTGGACTCATGTTCACCATGAACAGCCACCCTCTGCGCTAACACACGCTGTCTGTGCAGGTGGGGGAGTCAATAGAGCTACGGGACCCTGCACTGCCGAGGTCACTAACTAGTGGGTTTCACACGGTGTTAATGGAGGTGTTTGTGCTGCGTTCTACAGCTCATTTCAGTGACACGCCAGCACTTGCCCAGCACTGAGCATGACCCGAGGATGCAGGAAGGCCAGGCTGGTACCACAGGGCGACATGCTGCAGGCAGAGGGCCCAGCTCATCGCTGCCCTGCACCTTCTTCTGTCAATCACCCCCACTCTGCACAGGTATCAGTGACCATCCCTGGGGCCCGGCAATAGTGACTTGGGCTCAGAGCTGGGCTGGGGGGAGCTAATGTCAGTCAGATCGTCCGACACAGAGAGCGCCCAGGTGCAGGGGTCTGGGAGGGAGCAGGAGGGTCACGAAGGAACATCCCCCAGGAATCCTCTGTCCCAGGGGCAGAAGCCAGACAGGCCAGGAGGAGAGATTGTGACTGTGGTGGCTCCAGGGGGAATGGGATGTGCAGAGAGGGGGGAGGGAGGGCTGAGAACTCACCTGCCAGCACAATAACAGCGATTATGAGAATTAAGACCGTGACGACTGCAAGGGCGACTGAGTATTTCTTGTAGTACCAATGAGGTTCTGAAACACAAAGACCCATCAGGCAGGGCTGTGAGGACTCGTCTCATTGACGGCACCAGGGCTGGAGCTGCCCTAGGACATGTACCATTCTGTCGATGGCCCCTCCCATCAGACACTCTGGGAGAGGAGCCCGGAGGCTCAGGCAGGCTGGGGCTGGCAGAACAGTCCCTCCTTCCCCTCAGCCCAGTGCCCTCCCCAGGCACTCCCAGCCAGGCTGTCACGGGGCCTGGTGAGCTCAGGGGCACAGAGACAAGGACCCACATGTTCTGGTGGCAGGAGCTCAAGCTGCCCCCCCATCCCCACCCCCGCTATGCCCCCTGCAGAGCGCTGGCTGGGCCCACACTGCCAAGTGCACCTGTCCCCGCACACTGGGGTCTCACACTGGCCATAGGCAGCAGAAGAGGGGAGAACGAACCAGGCAGAGCTGGGCCAGGGCTGTCACAGGGGGTCTGATACACCCAGTCCAAAAGGCCCCTGCACAGCCCCACGGCCACTGCTGTGTGCGCCAGACAGCAGCTGTGAGCCAGGGATCGGTGCCCTGAGAGCCCCTGGGGGAGATCCGGTCCCTGCTGCCCACAGACGGGGGGAGGGCGGGGGAGGGAGTTGGGCAGTTGCTGCTGCCCCTGAGAACATGGCCCCATGTGGGGCAGCCTCAGTGTCTCTCTCCAGCCTGTTCCCAGGCAGCGACGCCCCATTACCTGGCTCCCCGCCAGTCTCCAGGTGTCCATTGCCATCATTACAGGACACCTGCTGCAGCGGCACTTCACTCTCAGCAGCCCCAGGTGCTGGCCCCATTGTCTCTCAGCGACACTCAGGCTACAGACGCTGCTGCAGGTGCTGGGCTGGGGTCGGCTCCTCTCGGTCTGACTGGGTCCAATCCAACAGCAGCAAAGCCAAGTCGGGACGGGGGTCCTAGCCCTGGCTCCCTCCCTGCTCTGGACTGTCCAGCCGATCTGGAAGCGAAGATGGACCAAGCAGGACAGGTTGGGGGCGGGGTGATTTGTGGTTTCTCATTCCCTGCCCAGCAGCCCAACCCCCTGCCAGAGGTGGTGCCATGATGATTAAACCCCCTTAACCCCCCCGCCCGCCCCCATCAGCCCCTCCACCTCAAAGGGCTTTAGAGACCTGATCTACTACAGAACCCACTCATCAGGAAGGTGGGAGAGGGAAGAAGATACAGTTGCCAGTTGCCTGGTTTTCAAGCAGAACACCTGGTCAAAAAGGGACCCTGGTGGCAAAAATCTAATTGGCCACAGTAACATGTCCCTCTGGGTCCTAGGCATATGGGCAGCCAGGAAGGGCCGGCTTTAGGCCAATTCCACCAAATCGGGCCCCGCACCTAAGCGGACCCTGCACCCAGTGGCAGGGACGCCCAGAGTGGGGGCAAGTGGTAGAGAATCCCTTACCTGGCTAGAGGCGCCTTTTTAATTTTTACTCACCCGGTGGCGCTCCTAGTCTTCAGCGGCACTGAAGGACCCGCCGCCAAAGACCCGGAGTGAGTGAATGGCCCGCGGCCAAAGACTAGGAGCGCGGCCCGGTGAGTACAAGCCCCACGTGTTTTTTTTTTTAAGTCATCCCTGTCGGCAGGGCCGGCTCAAGGCACCAGCGCTCCAAGCATGTGCTTGGGGCGGCACTTTCCAAGGGGTGGCACTCCAGCCCTCCCCCCCGCCCACCCTCCTGGCTTTTTTTTTTCCCCCCCTGGGGTGCAAAAAGCCGGAGCCGGCCCTGAACCAAGCTGTTCCCTGTCAGCTGAGGCTTTCAGGCTGCGCTGGAACTGACGCTGCAGTTCTGGCTGCAGTCGCTAGATGGCGCTCATGGCAGCCGGAGTCGCACAGGCTGGACGGCAGTTCCGGCTGCCCGGCCGCTGGAGAGCCGGAGCGTCATCCCCGGAGCTGAGCCCGGCTGCGGCGGCGAGAGGGGCTCAGCTCCGGGGGATGATGCTCCGGCTCTCCAGCGGCCGGGCAGCCTGACCTGCAGCCCAGCCTGGGGGTGAGGAGCCGGGGCAGGAGCAAGGCCGGCTCCAGCTTTTTTGCTGCCCTAAGTGGCGAAGCGAAAAAAAAAAAAAAAAAAAAGATAAAGCCGATCGGTGGCACTTCAGAGGCAGCTCAATCGTGCCGCTTCATTCTTCTGCAGCAATTCGGCAGTGGGAAGAGGAAGAGAGGAGAGAGGGACTGAGGGACCCGTTGCCAAATTGCTGCCGAAGACCCAGACGTGCCGTCCCTTTCCACTGACCGCCCCAAGCACCTGCTTCCTTTGCTGGTGCCTGGAGCTGGTCCTGGTTTCAGAATAGCAGCCGTGTTAGTCTGTATCAGCAAAAAGAATGAGGAGTACTTGTGGCACCTTAGAGACTAACAAATGTATTTGGGCATAAGCTTTTGTGGGCTAAAACCCACTTCATCAGATTACAACCACATTTGCTCCAATCCCTCAGACAGAGACAAACACCTACAAGATCTCTATCAAGCATTCTTACAACTACAATACCCAGCTGCTGAAGTGACTAAACAGATTGACAGAGCCAGAAGAATACCCAGAAGTCACCTACTCCAGGACAGGCCCAACAAAGAAAGTAACAGAACGACACTAGTCATCACCTTCAGCCTCCAACTAAAACCTCTCCAGCACATCAACGATCTACAACCTATCCTGAAGGACGATCCCTCACTCTCACAGATCTTGGGAGACAGGCCAGTCCTCGCTTACAGACAGCCCCACGACCTGAAGTAAATACTCACCAGCAACCACACAACAAAGCCACTAACCCAGGAACCTATCCTTGCAACAAAGCCCAATGCCAACTCTGTCCACATATCTATTCAAGGGACACCATCATAGAACCTAATCACATCAGCCACACCATCAGAGGCTTGTTCACCTGCACATCTACCAATGTGATATATGCCATCATGTGCCAGCAATGCCCCTCTGCCATGTACATTGGCCAAACCGGACAGTCTCTATGCAAAAGAATAAATGAACACAAATCAGATGTCAAGAATTATAACATTCGAAAACCAGTTGGAGAACACTTCAACCTCACTGGTCACTCAATTACAGACCTCAAAGTCGCAATACTCCAACAAAAAAACCTTCAAAAACAGACTCCAACGAGAAACTGCAGAATTGGAATTAATTTGCAAAATGGACACCATTAAATTAGGCTTGAATAAAGCCTGGGAGTGGATGGGTCATTACACAAAGTAAAACTATTTCCCCATGCTAATTTTTTTCCCCTACTGTTACACCTTCTTGTCAACTGTGGGAAATGGACCATCCTGATTATCACTACAAAAGTTTTTTTTTCCTCCTGCTGATAATAGCCCACCTTAATTGATTACTCTCGTTATAGTTGGTATGGCAACACTCATTTTTTCATGTTCTCCATGTATATATATCTTCCTGCTGTATTTTCCACTGCATACATCCGATGAAGTGGGTTTTAGCCCACGAAAGCTTATGCCCAAATAAATTTGTTAGTTTCTAAGGTGCCACAAGTACTCCTCGCAGGGGTGAAAGTAATTTACAGGACTTACTGGTACGGCCGGAGTCCTGAGCGGGGGAGTGGCCTCACCCAGAAGAGGTGTGGCCTCAACCGCAAGAGGTGGGGCATCTCGAGATTTAAAGGCCCTGGGACACTGGCTGTGGCTGGGAGCTGCAGGGCCTTTAAGTCACCCCAGGGCTCCCAGCTGCTGAGGTGGCTGGGAGCCCCCGGGGCTCAGGGGCAAATTAAAGGGCCCGGGGCTCTGGCCGCCGTGGAGCACCGGGCCCTTTAAATCCCCTCTGCGGAAGCTGGTGCAGTCTGGCACAGTGTACACCGGACCGGCTTACTTTCACCTCTGACTCCTCGTTCTTTAAGTTATCTGAGGCTCATGATCTACGCCAGTTACACTACACCTGCCTGCCAGGGCCTCGGCTAAACTGTTTGAATCGGGCCCCGCACTTCCTAAAGCCGGCCCTGCAGCCAGGGGGCTCCACACACTGCCCCTACCTGCAGCACAGGCACCACCCTGAGCACCAACATCACAGCTCACATTGACCAGGAACCACAGCCAATGGGAGCAGTGGAGGCAGCACCTGCAGACAGGGGCAGTGCACAGACCCCCCTGGGTGCCCCTAGGGGGCAGAGGGACATGTCCCCACTTCCCAGGGAGCCACCTGTAGCCTGCACCCCAAACCCCCTCCTGTGCCCCAACCCCCTGCTCCAGCCTGGAGCCACCTCCCACATTCTGAACCCCTCAGCCCCACCCCCCTGCACCCAAACCCCTCACTCACAGCCCCACCCCAGAGCCTGCACCCACAGCCAAAGCCCTCCCCACTGTCCCAGCCCGGTTAAAGTGAGCAAGGGCAGGGCCTCAGGGAAGGGGCAGGATAGGGGGCGTCTCACTGTCCAGCCGCCCCGACATACGGGGGGACCCCGGCTGCACCCGGGCACCGCGCCCCTGGTTCGCCTCCTATCCGCACCGAGCGCTGCGGCGCCTCCGCTTCACAAGCGGCTCTTAGCCCCGCGCCAGGACATGTCTAACGGCGGCTTCCCGGGACTCTCTGCCCTGCTCAGTCCTTCGGTCCCTCCAGCCCGGGTCGGCCTCGTACCGGCTCCTCTTACCCGAGAGTCCCGCGGGCCCGTATCGCGGGGATCGAAGCTTCATCAACTGCCGCGATAGGAAGCGGCTTCTGCCACACATCCGCTGCTACACTTTGCTGGCTCTGCTCTACTGCGGACCATTGCCAGGCTTTTATACTTAGAGCTCAGCCCCTAAACGACTCGCCTCCTGACATCATGTATTCGCCCACCAACAAAAGATCACTATTTTCGCAACCCAGCCTTGTTGGTAGCCCGGAAGCCTCTGACTTCCCTTCAGTTTACATTCAAGAGTGTGGTTTTGAGGTCATTCAGAGGCTCGTGTTATCAGCAGATCTCAGTGTGGAATTGTTTCTCTCTCTGCTGAGTGAGTTCGACTCCGCCAAATCTTGAGAGGCAGCGAGCCAAGAGCTCTCCGTGGAGATTGCAGGCTCAGTGCAGCCAGATCAATCACACATACACCCAGCATCGTGCACGCCAGGCTGAACTTTGTTGCAACTGAGGTGGTTAGAGCCTGTGCTCCAGTGCTCATGTAAACATTTCAAAAGCACCAGTCTCGTTACACAGTGACCTTGGGGCACCCTGTGGGGTGCAGCACTGCCCCCCCCCGCACTGTTTCTGGAGTACAGTCAGTGGAGATGCACAGTCCCCCACACATGTGCCCTGATCCCACAGCACAGTCATTACAGGGTGCACAGCCCCCCCCCCGGCATTTATCCAAGGGTGCAGTCACTCTGGGGTGCCTTGCCCCCCACCTCACTGATCCTGGGGAGTCAGTATTTCACCCCAACCCCTGCCCTATTCTGCTGCCCACCCTGATTCCTGGCTTCAGTCTGTGACAGTGCCTCCCATAAGACTTTATGGAAATATACTTATGAATGTGTATATGACATAACTGGAATATGTTTGATGCTACATATGCCATGTAACATATCTATGTAAAGGTTATGATCTAGTGAATCTATTCATCCTATTTGTATTCATGCATCATTTTTGTATTCAAAGTTATGAATATTAGCTGTGTACTGGCTTGATTTTAAATAAACTTAGTAAGGCATTTAGTCAGCTTCTTTAGAAAGGAATTTGCAAAGTTAAGTGCCCAGTCAAGACCCACTTAAGCCAACAATGAACTTGAAGATGACAATCCACATCTGAGCGTTCCCAGGAATGTGGCTTGTCTGGTAAAAACTGTGAGTCATGCATGGACATGTGACTTGCCCAGGAGACTCCAGAACTCCATCTTGGAGCTGGACTTTGCATAGGAGAGAAGTGGGGGTCTTCACCCACAAGAGAGATTCTATTTAAGCCCGTGGGAGACCCCTCCATTTTGTCTTCAGCTGGCTAAAGAGATAGCCTCTCCACCCCCAAAGATACCTGAAAGAAACTGGAACAAAGGACAGTAACCATGGGGGGTGTGAGTGATTGCTGGACCCAGACTAGAAGGAGGCTAGTCTGTAAAAGAGGCTTATTGGAACATCTCTGAGGGTGAGATTTTATCTGTAGTCAGTTGTATTACTGTACTGGACCTACACTTGCGTGTTTTATTTTATTTTGCTTGGTAATTCACTTTGTTCTGTCTGTTACTACTGGGAACCACATAAATCCTACTTTCTGTATTCAATAAAATCACTTTTTACTTATTAATTAACCCAGAGTATGTAGTGCTACCTGGGGGGCAAACACCTGTGCATATCTCTCTATCAGTGTTATAGAGGGCGAACAATCTATGAGTTTACCCTGCATAAGCTTTATACAGAGTACAATGGATTTATTTAGGGTTTGGACCCCATTGGGAGTTGGGCTTAGGGTGACCAGATAGCAAATGTGAAAAATCGGGACAAGGGGTGGGGGGTAATTGGTGCCTATGTAAGAAAAAGCCCCAAATATCAGGACTGTCCCTATAAAATCAGGACATTTGGTCATCCTAGTTGGGCTTCTGAGTGTTAAAGACAGGAACACTTCTGTGACTTGCTTTCAGTTAAATCTGCAGCTTTGGGGGCACGTGGATCAGACCCTTGGTCCGTGTTGGAGCAGACGGGAGTGTCTGGCTCAGCAAGACAGGGTGCTGGGGTCCCAAGCTGGCAGGGAAAGCAGGGGCAGAAGTAGTCTTGGCACATCAGGTGGCAGCTCCCAGGGGAGTTTCTGTGATCCAACCCATCACACAGTCATTCTGCGGTAAGTATTAAAATGATATAAACACATCACAGAGCTCATATCTCCCTCCTGCTAACATATCCCACCTGGGTGTCTCTGTCATGCATCAAACAACTCCCTGATTCCAGGTTGATGCAGGGAGCTGGTTTAGGTTACATGGCACATAGAGGGGAGCCAGATTGAGGGGTGCAACTCTGACCCCCAGCACCTCTTCAGTGTTTCACCTCTCAGGGGTGCACAGATTCCAGGAGGCTTGACTGAGGGGATCATTCCCAGCTCTGGGTTTTCTTTGTTGCAGTCACTGGGGGCTGCTCCCACATTCCTTCCCTGATTCTCTTTTGGTTTTTCTTCTTCTCCTTCCCTTCTTTTCTCTCTTTTTCCTTCTCCAGTCCCACCTTCTACCCCGATTCTCTCTCTCCCCCTCCCCTTGTTGCGTTCTCCTGTTCCCCCTTTTCATGCCCTGGTTTTCTCAGTTCTCCCTCCTTCCTCTCCACCCCTTGCCTCAATCTCTCCCCCCCGCTCCTGAGCCTGCTCTGCATGGAGCCATTCTTTTTTGGGGGGCGGGGGGGGAGAGGGGACAAGGACTCTCCTAGTGTCCCGGGTGGGGGTGGGGTGGAGTCTCTCTGGGCCAAGCAATGTCTTGTGTCGTCCTTCAGTTCCTGAGTTACTGTCCCTTTCCAGGGGACATTTTGTGCTGTGTGACTGTTACAGCCACAAACCTTCCCTTCCCTCTCTGTCTGCATTGAAAACAGAAACCCAAACCCTGGAACTGCCATTTCTGGGGGCTCCAGCTCAGGGCAGGGGCACGGGGATATTGGTGTTGCTACCAATGCAGACCGAGAGTGATTCTTCCCTCCACATTGCCACCGCCTCTGGGGGAGGTGGATTAACTACTACACCAACAGCAGAACCCCGCCCAGTGCAGGACCTGCGGCAGCAGCCGTGCCAGTCACTGGGGCGTTTTCAGTGTACACAAGCCCCAGGGAGAAACAAAGTCTCTAAGCAGGGGGAAGAGAGAGAAACAAGGGAGGTGTGAGGAGACCAGACAGCACCTCCGCTCAGTGACTCAGTGCAGACACGCACTATGGGGATTCGCTGTAGTTAATGCACGTGCACCTGCCCAAGAGGTGGTAGCTCGGCTGGCAGGAGAATTCTTCCATCGACCTAGCGGTGTTTGGGCTGCACTAAGTATATTGCTGGGGGGGGGCGGGTGATTTTCCACATCCCCGAGTGATGTAGCTGGGTCCATCTAACTTTTCATTGTAGAGCTGGTGTCAGAGCAGGGCCAGGGTGGGGAGGAGCAGAGCAGAGGGGGGAGAAACCGACTCTCAGAGCAGGGCAGAGACAGAGTGGGGAGGAACATACTCACAGGTCAGGGTGTCTCCTTATCACTTATAAATGACTAGACTACCGCACTATGGGAGTGTGACCGGTAACTCCTGAGCTCTCACCCAGGCGCTTTTCTCTGCGCTCCGTCCCGGCTCCCCAGGGTGCGTGGGGCGCTCGGTGCTCACAAGCTGCTGGCGCACGCGACTCCCATTGGACATCACCGCTGGGACATTCTCTCTCCATGGACCTGACTGACCGCCACAGGATGCAGCTGCTTCCGCAGCCCCGCTGCAAGGCAGACCGGGGAGTGATAAACCCGGGGAGCGCTGAGATCCAGGTCACGGTCTGACTCTGACAGCGAGGGTTGGGGGATCTGGAGGAGACCTGCTGATAAGGGCTGGGACAGGGTTTAAATGCTCATAGAGTATTTCCCGGTGCCCCCTCCCCTCCACATTCTATAAAAACTCCAGGAGGGTTGAACATATTTACCGGAGCTCCGCGCTGGGCTGGGGTGATGGTGTCTGTAAATCCCACGCATCTCTGGTGATGATGGTTTTTAGGGTGGAGACAAGGCTAGATTAAGACCTTTAGAGACCCTAAGCACTGAAAAGATTATGGTGCCCCTCCCATATGTAATTCAAAATAAAAACAATACTATATCGTAAAATAAAATTTTATTTTTTGAAATGACACAAAACTTACATGTATGTTGAAATTAAAATAACTTCTTTCTAGATTTTCAGATTGCAAAATTCTGGATAAATTAATCGAAGCTGACTCGACGAAGCATGTCTGCTTCCATACACAATAGGGAAAGTGAATCAAGTCTGTCCTGACACATTGTTGTTCTCGGAGGGTTTTTTATTCTTTTCAGCTGAGAAAAAGAGCGTTCTGCGGAGCAGTTAGTAATCATAATCCTGTAGGAGCAGGCTCCACCACATAGTTTACCTCATTTAGTTACTTGACAACCTTGAAAGGGCCTTGCCAGGTGGCCTGTAGTTTTTTTCTCACAGGGATGAGAACCATCACCTGATCTCTGGTGGCGTAGGCGCAGGCCCGCGCCGTGCTGTCATACCAGACCTTCTGCTTCCTCTGGGCTCTGGCCAGATTCTCCTTGGCCAGGCCCATGAACTCAGCAAGTCTTGCTCAGAAGGTCAAGACATACTCCACTACTGATTCTCCATCGGGGGTGGCCTTCCCCTCCCATTCATCTCTCATCAGGTTCAGGGGCCCCCTTACCCTCCTTCCGTATGTAGAAGTGGAGAAAGGGATAAAGGGAATTTGAACATAGAGATCTTAGTCTCTAGGAGTAGAGCAAGAGTCAGGCTAACAAAGTCAGGCTGACACTGACTCTAATACTGCGAGACTTGAAGGCAAGACCTAGGCGGGTGGACAGCGAGAAAGCAAATGGGAACAGACTGTAAGAGATACTGTTTTGACCTTGTGTTAGATAAGAATGGAATGTAGACTGTGGCAGAAATTAATGAGAAAAGTGAGATATCAGGAAGAAATATGTATAACAAAATGCAGCTGTTGCTCATTATTGTATGTAACAAAGGTATAAAATCTTGCCTTAATTGTTTATCTAACGGAGACCTGCCCGTGTGCACTCTCCCATGCATTTGCAATTACTCGAAATAAAGCTGACTTTGGTTTGTTGCTTCAACCTCAGAGTGAGGACTTGTTTTTCTCCCACAATTTGGTGCCATGACTCGGATGGCAACGCCCTTTGAGACAGCAACAACTGGTGTGGACTGTTCCCCTGCGAACCCCATGGCGCCATAATAGAGATAAGATACCTTTTGAAATCTCTATTGGGGTGTCGCAGGAGGACTGCCCGTGGGGCCATCTATCCCTTTGGGGCTCACGCCATCCAAACTTATTGTTTTGCAAAAAGATCAGATGCAGAGTGGTTCTGAGGAATTTGTTACCACCCTCAAGTAAGGTTAGTCATTGCAGTTCTGAGGAATAGTTTTTTTGCCGCCCTCAAGTAGGTTAGTTATTGTGGTTTTGAGGTCCTCAATAAGGTTAATGCACCGGTGCTGAGGGGGTTTTACCGCCTCGAATAAGGGAAAGGTTGTATTGAGTCCGGACATAATGAATTAAGGTTATTGTTAAATGGGATGCATCAAGATGGGGGATTGAGTGTGTGTGTGTGAATGAATGAAGGGGGGGGTATGAACTGCTGACCAGATCTAAGACTAAGCTGACTCCAGCTACCCCAGGGCTACCCCATGAGGGATTTCTGAAAGCAAGGGGGGTCAGCTGAACCTTGTGACCCAGCGGATAGGAGTTTTTCCTTATTCATGAGCCACTGACAAGGTCTGGACTTAAGCCGCTAGTTGGTGGAACCCGTGGCCCAGTGGACCCTTCCCGGGGATGTGAGAGAGTGAGAATTTTCTCTAGTTCATGAGCCGCTGACCTAGCGGACAGGGTGCTCTCCCCGGTGTGTGTGTGAAACTCTTCCCTAGTTCATGAGCCGCTAGCGGACAGGGCACTCCCCTGTGTGTCTGGAAAATGGGGGGGGGGCAGTCTAAGAATTCCCCCACACCATCGAAGGGCACCCCTGCATATTACACTGCTCTACAGCCAAAATGCTTCTGAAATAAATGTAGTCAAACTTTACTAATTCTGGGTCACTGAGAACGAAAATGATGCTTAAAATTGTTGATTGGCTCTAGTTTTCAAGATATGCTGTTGGGTCAGTATATACGACCCTTGACTTGGGAATGGCGGAGGATAAGTGAGTTATAAAGGGAAGGGATCTCAATTTAAACCAGAAATGACTAAAATACATCTTTGACTGGATCTATGAATAAATCTATGACTGGGTTTGGACAGTACTTGCTTTTTAGGCAAAACAATGAATGATGCAATCTGAAGCTGGTATTGCGTCATACATGATATGAATTCCATCATGGTATTCCTAGAAGTCATGGATGATGCAATCATAACGAAGCTTACATCACTCTGCTGAACAAATTGCCCTATATCAGCTCTAGAAATCATACAGTGTCGTGCTCTTATTTGTCAGTGTTTGATTTTGCAAAGGGACACATTTCTGTTTAGCCAAAGTGAGCAGAGATGCCTCGTACTTGTGTGAACAGTGCAGATAACTTCTGCTATGTTTGTGGTGAAGTGACTTTTGCATCACAAAAGCGCAGTATAACCACTATGGTTAAGAAAGCCTATCACCTTTATTTTGGCTACAAAACTGGAGATCAGGACAAGAGGTGGGCCCCACATATATGCTGCAACACTTGTGCAACAAATCTTCGCCAGCGGTTGAACAGGAAAAGGAAATCTATGCCTTTTGCAGTGCCAATGATTTGGAGAGAGCCAACAGATCATACCAGCAATTGTTACTTCTGCATGGTGCCTCCAGTTGGGAAAGGTGTGTCAAAGAAGAAAAAGTGGACTGTGCATTATCCAAACATTCCATCAGCTATACGCCCAGTACCCCACGGAGAAGGACTGCCGGTTCCTGATGCACCAGAATCATTCTCACTTGAGTCAGACGAGGAAGAGGATGAAACTTCTGGTCCTGAACTATCAATGTCACAGGACCCACATTTTCTCCCATCCTCCTCCTCTGAACCACACCTCATAACACAAGGTGAATTGAATGACCTTGTCAGGGATTTGGAACTACCCAAGAGTAAGGCAGAGCTGTAGGGCTCCAGACTACAGCAGTCGAATCTCCTGGCAGGTGATGTTAGGGTTTCCATGTTCCGTGACCGTCAAAAGGATCTTGTCCCATTCTTCTTCATGGAAGGTGACCTTGTAGCCTGCAACAACATCGATGGTGTGATGGCAGCCCTCAACATCGTTCACGATCCAGATGAGTGGAGACTGTTCATTGATTCATCGAAGACGAGTCTTAAAGCTGTTTTACTGCATAATGGCAATGTTTTGCCATCAATTCCAGTTGGTCATGCAGTCCATATGAAGGAAACCTATGACAACATGAAACAACTTTTGAGGTGCATAAACTATGACCAACATCAGTGGCAGCTTTGTGGCGATTTGAAGGTTGTTGCTCTCTTGCTTGGTCTGCAGACTGGATACGCAAAGTACCGCTGTTTTCTCTGCGAATGGGATAGTCGTGCAAGAGATTCCCACTACATCAAGAAAGATTGGCCACTCCGACAGTCATTGGAGCCTGGGAGGAAAAGTGTTCAGCATCCACCACTTGTTGAATCAAGGAAGATTTTGTTACCACCCTTACACATCAAGTTGGGTCTGATGAAGAACTTTGTCAAGGTCATTGACAAAACACAAGCAGCTTTCAAGTACCTCCGTGGAAAATTTCCAAGGTTAAGTGAAGCTAAGATAAAGGAAGGTGTCTTTGTTGGTCCTCAGATTCGTGAACTTCTTCGAGATGATGCATTTGACCATGCACTGCGTGGCAAGGAAAAGACGGCATGGAAAGCCTTCCAGTTAGTGGCAATACATTTGCTTGGAAACAACAAGGCAGACAACTACAGGTTGTTGGTCGAAAACCTCCTCAAGGCATACAAAAGCCTTGGTTGCAACATGTCACTAAAGAGACATTTTTTGCACTCTCATCTAGATTTTTTTCCACTGAACTGCGGAGCAGTGAGCGACGAGCACAGCGAGCGATTTCACCAGGACATTGCAACAATGGAGAAACGCTATCAGGGCAAATGGAGCCCATCAATGCTTGCAGACTATTGCTGGACAGTGACAAGAGATGCTCCATTTAATGAATACAAGAGACAAGCCAAGAAGCGCCGAGTAGACACTGAATAGGACTAAACTATGTACATAATAGTTTTTTGCCTTTTGTTTCATAATAAATTTTATTTATATAACCCTTTTGCTGATTTTTAAAGTGTTACATAAACAGGACAGGTGAAATATTATCATGTAAAGCAACCATAAACACATGAAAAGACCTAGATTTACAATTTATGATTAAAACTCTACTATCTACACAATATGCATAGACATCAAATGTAAAAACTTAAATATCTTAGAAACAGTAGCCAATCAGTTGTTTTAATTGTCATATTTGAATTCAGCACATAAAAATACATAATAAATAGCACATTTTATCTCTGAAGCAGACGACTTCTCAAAAATTGTAGACCAGTGTTACATGTATGTGCACAATGGCCCAAGGACCTGCAGGTATTTAGAGAACTGGAATTTTTACACGCATGATAATCCGTCTAAACAATTCCCACTAAAAGGTACCTTCGATATAGATAAAATTATATACCTCAAAGGAACATTTACATCACCAAAAGCCTCTGATAAACAGTGGGAGCAATTTGTCTATTGGTGGGAGGAAGCTACAAAGAGACTCCATGAGTCTCGAGTGCGGAGTCTGAAGGACTCCCAGGAAAAAATTAAAGACTCAAGTACAGGATTTGAAAACTAAATGCAAAGCATCCGGATGCCTCCCTGCCCGAGTAGTTCCCTCTGCGCCCTTATATCCCCCATTAGTTAAGACTGAGAGCGAGGAGGAAGCCGCTGAGGATATTGTGGATTTTTTCAGCAATGTTCCTTGGCAGCAGCCAATATCCCTTTCCTCCCCTCCGCTGGTTGTGCCTTCTCATGATCTCCCTTTGGTAGCACAAACCTCACCGCAGCTTGTATCAACTGCACACATTGTTCTTGCTATGGCGGGGGGGGGGCTTCCTCTTCTTTGCCCCATCAGCAGCCGAGAATTTATTCCAATTCTGATCCCCTGAGTAGCTCATCCAACCCAATTGCCTACCACACTACGAGCCAGTCATCAGTGCTCCAGACTCCCTTAAGACAATTGCCCGGTCAAGAGAATAACTTGATTACAGTTCATGCCCCTTGGACACCAGGGGACCTTAGAAATTTAGTAAAGGCATTTCCTAATATTAGGGAAGAGCCAGAAAAGTTTAGAGAAGAACTTCAGACAGTGATTCAGTGTTACAACCCATCATGGGCAGATGTTAACCAACTCTTGCAAGCAGTTATACCACCTGAAGTTCGACAACGGCTTTCCATTCAGGCCACTTGGCCTAATGCCAATCCAGGAGATGGACATGCTCTAAGTGAGGCTAGGGAACGTCTCTTGGTAACCGTTACAGAGGTCTGCCCTAGGAAGACGATTGGACTAAGATTAATAACTGTAAACAGAACAAGGGCGAGTCCCCTGCTGATTATCTAGACAGACTAACTAAGATGTTTGAACAACATTCAGGAATTGACCAGCCAGCTGACCACGCCAGAGAGGCAGTAGAGGCTGCCTTTGTTCAGGGACTCTTACCAAAGGTTCAGCAGCAATTAAGGCTTATTGCACTGGTTGGCAAACTAAACCCTTTTCTGAGCTGGTGACAGTTGCCAACCATTGTACAGCTTGCATAGAGCAGAAGAAAGAGACTACTGAAACAAAACTGTTATCCTTACAGCTGCAAACTTATCAATATAGAGGCCATGGGGCAATGAGGGGTGGGCAAGGTCGAAGAAGAGGGAGAGGTCCCTCATATCCTGCCCTGCCAGGGAATACTGCATGCCACTTTTGTGGCCAGGAGGGACATTGGAGAAACGAATGCCCGAACTGACTGCCTCAAAACCTCCACCCCCTTTTCCAAACCCTGAAGCGCCTGCTTTTTCCCCACAAAACAATTCTTATTAGGACAGCCTGAGGGAACGTAACTGCATCATGAATCCTTTAATTCCTATTAATCAAGAAGGCCCATATGTAAATTGTGAAATTAGGACAATTGGAAAAGGCCACAGGCCTTATTACCAGAGCACAGATAACCAAGGTACAGGCTGGAGTTGGTGAATTACGTGTTATTTCCGCCCTTAGTTCAATGACCCAGAAACTATTGACAGAGATGGTATTGAATATCACTGAGGCTGGGAAGTCATTGCAGTGGGATCTGGCATGTTCAGAGATTTAGGATTTCCTGAATGACCAGCTGATGGCCATTTAGAGTAATCTTGAGCATCAGGCTTGGCCCACTGCCGTTACAGATACCTCAGGAGTATCATCTGATCTATGGCCCTGGAGACATACTTGGAGATTTTCTGGGTGGAAGTGCAGATGTTCGCAGTGCTCCTTCCAAGCATATGGACTGATTGGAGGGGTGTGGGCTCCCACATACCGAATCCTGCCGGGTCCATGGGGAGGATGCATATGGGATTGGATAATTCACCAAGACATTTGGGAAATTAAACTACCTGGTATGCCTAATCGATTTATAGTCAGTGCTCCTGGAATAACACCCAACATTTGGATAGGAATAGGGAGTCAATGGACACTCTGGCCGTTAGAACTCCCACAACTTCAGTGTATATGTAAACTGAAGCCTGGGGAAGTTGTCACTGTTCATGACAATGTTTGTTGGAAGGGTAGGGGACAAGAAACTACCCTGACAGGACACCTGCTTTTTCAAGCGAATAATAGCTGTGTATATGTTAAGGCCACCACTTTGCAAGATATACATTTTAATCTCACCACCGCGGCAGGCAATAATATTATTTATTGGCCTGCAAATAAAATTTTACAATCAGCCCTTAAGTTTCAGATACTCTTTAATTGGACTGCCTTAGTACCTGATGGGTTCCAAAATTTGCTTTCAGTCTTACCAGAAGTCCAGAAAATCTCTGAATTATAAGGGGAAATTCATATGCTCCAAAACATATATCAAATTGAAAAGTATGCTTTTCATACAGCCTATAGAGTGTCTACTTTATGTACTAAGTATGATGTATTGTGTTCTGTGACTAAGGCCATACAACAACCACATCATATTGTTACAATGGGAATGTTAATGCTTTTAGTATTATTGTTTAGTTCAGGATTATGTTATTGTTGTTGTAAAGGACATAATACTAGCACCTTCCATGTTCATACTAACCATGCATTGTCGTTGCATTCAACCAAAACTCATAAGACTGAACCATTTGATCTGGAATCAGAAATACAAGGTTTGATGAAAATGGAGGTTTAAGACTGATAGTTGTGCTGAAAGCACAAAAGGGGGGAGTGTGGAAGTGGAGAAAGGGATAAATGGAATTTGAACATAGATATCTTAAAAAGAACGAGGAGTACTTGTGGCACCTTAGAGACTAACAAATTTATTTGAGGATAAGCTTTCGTGGGCTACAGCCCACTTCATCAGATGCATAGAATGGATCATATGCATAGAATGGATGCATAGAATAGAACATCTGATGAAGTGGGCTGTAGCCCACGAAAGCTTATGCTCAAATAAATTTGTTAGTCTCTAAGGTGCCACAAGTACTCCTGTTCTTTTTGTGGATACAGACTAACACGGCTGCTACTCTGAAACCTGTCATAGATATCTTAGTCTCTAGGAGTAGAGCAAGAGTCAGGCTAACAAAGTCAGGCTGACACTGACTCTAATAATGCGAGACTTGAAGGCAGGGCCTAGGCGGGTGGAAAGCGGGAAAGTGAATGGGAACAGACTGTAAGAGATACTGTTTTGACCTTGTTTTGACCTTAGATAAGAATGGAATGTAGACTGTGGCAGAAATTAATGAGAAAAGTGAGATATCAGGAAGAAATATGTATAACAAAATGCAGCTGTTGCTCATTATTGTATGTAACAAAGGTATAAAATCTTGCCTTAATTGTTTATCTAATGGAGACCTGCCCGTGTGCACTCTCCCATGCATTTGCAATTGCTCGAAATAAAGCTGCCTCTGGCTTGTTGCTTCAACCTCAGTGAGGACTCGTTTTTCTCCCATACATATAACAGTTCAAAAGGTGAAAACCTGGTAGACTCCTGGAGCACTTCCTTGTACACTAACAGCAAGTGAGGTAAGTACTTGTCCCAATCCTGCGGGTGCTGGTTCATAAAGGTTTTCAGCATCATCTTTAGAGTTCCATTGAACCTCTCCACCAGCCTATTGGACTGGGGGTGATATGCGGAGGCCCAGCTGTGCCAGACCACACATTTCTCCCACAAGCACCGGAGCAGGGCCAACATAAAGTTGGATCCTTGGTCTCTCAAGACTTCTGTGGGGAACCCCACTCGGCTGAAAATGGTCAGCAGTGCATCTGCCATTGTGTCTGCTTCAATGGAAGATAAGGGCACTGTCTCGGAGTAGCAAAATCTACCACCACCAGAATGTATTTCTTTCCCGACTGGGTCGTCTTGCTGAGAGGCCCCACTATGTCCACAGCCACCTTCTGGAAAGGCTCCTCTATAATGGGCAAAAGTCTCAAAGCCGCTTTCCCCTTGTCCCGGGCCTTCCCCACCCTCTGATAGGGGTCACAGGATTAGCAATACTGTTGGACAGAAGTAAAGACTCTAGGCCAGTAAAAGTTCTGTAGCAGCCTCTGCCTGGTGCGCTGGATTCCCTGGTGTCCCGAGAGAGGGATGTCACGGGCCAGGTACAGTAGTTTGCAGCGATACTTCTGGGGGACCACCAGCTCCCTCTGGACCCCCCATGACTCCACTTCCCCTGGGGGAGCCCATTCTCGGTACAGGAACTTCTTCTCCCACAGGAACCTCTCCTGGCAACCTCTCCCCATGGTCTGTGCCACACTGAGGCCAGCCAGGTCCCTTGGCTTCCGCAAGGAGGGATCTTTCTGCAACTTGGCCTGGAACTCAGCGGCTGGGGAAGGGATTGGGATCTGCTCCCTCTCACCGGCTGGGTCTGAAGCCGCTGGCCCCCTGAGCCTTGTCCCTGGGCACTCCTTCCCCACCAGGGTAGGGTCCTGCGCCTCCAGTGAGCTACCCTCCCCGATGTCAGGGCATAGTGCCCCTTGCCAGCTCTGGATCACGACAAGGGTGTTCTGGGTGTTGCTTGGCCAATCCTCTACGTCACCCCCAATCATCACCTCAGTGAGCAAATGGTGATGCACCCCCACATCCTTGGGGCCCTCCTTGGCCCCCCATTTCAGATGTACCCTCGCCACAGGCACCTTGAATGGGGTCCCACCCACCCCTGTCAGGGTCAGGTAGGTGTTGGGCACCACCCAATCTGGGGCCACCACCTCAGGCCGGGCCAGCATCACCTCCGCGCCCATGTCCCAGTATCCATTGACTCTCCTCCCATCCACCTCCAGGGGAACAAGGCACTCACTCCGCAGGGACAGCCCTGCGCCCACCCTGTAAATTGAGAACCTTGAGTCCGGAGCATCCAGCCCCCCAGAGGAGCTGGTCTGGGAAACCCCTTCCTCCTGAGAAGTTGGTAAGCTGTCAGCTTCCCCCCCCACCGCCCCGGAAAGCCTGCCCCTCCTCTGGCTGTGTCTCTACCCAGTTAACCCTGTGCGGGTTTGGTCTGCTCAGTCTGTCCTTGAGTTTGGGGCACTGGGTCCGTATGTGGCCTCTCTGGCCACAGTAATAGCAGCTCATGTCCCATTAGTCCCCTCGTGCCGCTCGGTTGGTCCTGACGCCGGATGTTCCCCTTGGGAGGGGGTTCTCGACATTCCTTCTTTGGGAGGTCCCAGGGTGACTCTCCCTCTGCATCATGGCGAGCCTGTTCCTTTGGGACTCCTCCATTCCAGCCCCAGACCAGTTGACCACAAACTCATTGGCCAGCTGCCCTGTGCGCCACGGGTCCTCTGGCTTTTTCTCCCTGTAGTGAGCCTGAGCGGGCTCCCTCTGACCGGGAGAGTGAGGGAGAATTACAAGTCCCTGGGAGGGCAGAGCCTAGTGTGACGGGTTGGATCACAGAAACCCCCTTGGGAACTGCCACCCAATGTGCAAAGACTACCTCTGCTCCTGTTTTCCCTGCCAGCTCAGGACTCCAGCACCCTGTCTTGCTGAGCCAGACTCTCCCGTCTGCTCCAACACGGACCCAGGGTCTGAATCACTTGCCCCAAAGCTGCAAGTTTACCTGAAAACAGCTCACAGAAGTTTGCTTGTCTTTAGCACTCAGACGCCCAACTCCCAATGGGGTCTAAACTCAAATAAATCCGTTTTACCCTGTATAAAGTTTATGCAGGGCAAACTCATAAATTGTTCACCCTCTATAACACTGATAGAGAGATATGCACAGTTGTTTGCTCCCTCAGGTATTAATACATACTCTGAGTAAATTACTAAATAAAAAGTGATTTTATTAAAAACAGACAGTAGGATTTAAGTGGTTCCAAGTAGTAACAGACAGAACAAAGTAAGTCACCAAATAAAATAAAATAAAATGCGCAAATCTATGCCTAATCAAACTGAATACAGATAATCTCACCCTCAGAGATGCTTCAGTAAGTTTTTTCTCAGACTGGACACCTTCCAGGCCTGGGCACAATTCTTTCCCCTGGTACAGCTCTTGTTCCAGCTCAGGTGATAGCTAGGGGATTCTTCATGATGGCTCCTCTCCCCCTTCATTCTCTTCCACCCCTTTATATATCTTTTGCATAAGGCGGGAACCCTTTGTCCCTCTGGGTTTCCACCTCCCCTCACTGGAAAAGCACCAAGTTAAAGATGGATTCCAGTTCAGATGACATGATCACATGTCACTGCAAGACTTCATTACCCACTTGCCAGCACACACATATACAGGAAGACTCACAGGTAAACACAGCCATCTGCAGACAATGGGAGTCATCAAGATTCCAAACCATCCTTAATGGCCCACACTTTGCATAATTACAATAGGCCCTCAGAGTTATATTTTATATTTCTAGTTTTAGATACAAGAGTGGTACATTTATACAAATCGGATGATCACACTCAGTAGATTATAAGCTTTGTAATGATACCTTACAAGAGACCTTTTGCATGAAGCATATCCCAGTTACATTATATTCACTTATCATGTTTTTATAAAACCATATAGACTGCACAATGTCACACCTAGATCGCCTCGCCCCCCTCGCCAGAAGGACCGGGCCAGGGCCGGAAGTATAAAAGGCCGTCCCAGCAGCTCAGTTGGGGGAGAACCTGCAATGAAGGAGGACGTTCAGCCTGTTCTCCACAGACCCCGAGAGGAACCGGGGCCTGACGGTTCCATAGCCACAGGCATGGACGAGGACTGGCCCAGAGTACCCGCTGCCGTTTACCCCAAAGAACCAGAAGAGGCCTGGAGACTGCAGGTACCATAACCCGGGGAGGCAGGAAGTAGCCCAGGGGCAGCCATGGAACAGCCGGCTGCAAAGTCCGGCGTGGCTCAGTCGGTGTGTTGCGGCTGGATCCCTGCTGACACAGGGGCAGCCAATCCTGCCCCTGTCAGGGCCCTGGGCTGGGACGCGGTGGAGTAGGGTGGGCCCGTGTCCCCCTGCCACCCCACCTCGGGGGGCTGACCCCCTACCCGATGTAAGGAGGCTCTAACCCAGGATAGAAGCTCCCTTATCATTCACCCCGAAAAGACTGTCTGTTTGCTGGCTGCCAGAGCCCTGCCAAGGCTAACACCAGCGCCTGAAAGACTGTGTTTGTTTGCTGGCCGCCTGAGCCACGCCCAGGCTAAGCCAGCACCTTACAGGGTATGTCTACACTACGAAATTAGTTCGAATTTATAGAAGCCGGTTTTATTGAAATCGGTTGTATACAGCCGATTGTGTATATCCACACATAAAATGCTCTAGGTGCTCTAGTCGGCAGACCGCGTCCACAGTACGAGGCTAGCGTCGACTTCCGGAGCATTGCACTATGGGTAGCTATCCCACAGCTATCCCACAGTTCCCGCAGTCTCCGCCGCCCCTTGGAATTCTGGGTTGAGATCCCAATGCCCGGATGATGCAAAACAGTGTCGCGGGCGGTTCTGGGTACATGTCGTCAGGCCCCTCCCTCCCCCGTCACAGCAACGGCAGACAATAGATTCGC
The DNA here is from genome assembly GCF_011386835.1 of Chrysemys picta bellii. Classification (NCBI taxonomy): domain Eukaryota; kingdom Metazoa; phylum Chordata; order Testudines; family Emydidae; genus Chrysemys; species Chrysemys picta. The sequence goes on along the minus strand of NC_088802.1, from coordinate 7,722,503 downwards.
GCCTTTTTATCTGGGTTACCTGGGTTACCTGTGCAGACAACATGGAGCCCGCTCAGCACAGCTGAGCTCACCGTCACCATATGTCCTCTTGGTGCCGGCAGACGTGGGACTGCATTGCTACACAGCAGCAGCTGCTAACTGCCTTTTGGCGGTAGACGGTGCAGTAGACTGGTAGCCTTCATCGGCGATCTGGGTGCTGGCAGCCGTGGGGCTTGCCTTTTGGCAGTAAATGGTGTATTATGACTGTTAGCCGGCCTATTACAAGTCAGGTCATCGCACGTTAGCAGAGTCTTCCCCGAGCAGCCGATTGTGCAATAGGCCTGAAGACCATCGTCATACACCGCCCCGTATTTGCTGCCAAGCACCCAGAAAGATGCCGAGGGCTATCAGTCACGCTGCACCGTCGTCTTAAGATGTAAAAAAATAGATTTTCTCTGTATTCATTTGCTTCCCCCTCCCTCCGTCAAATCAACGGCCTGCTAAACCCAGGGTTTTCAGTTTAATCTTTGGGGGGGACCAGTCTGTGACAGTTGTTTGTGTCTCTCCCTGATGCACAGCCACCATTCTTTATTTTAATTCCCTGTGCCTGTACGCCATGTCGTCACTTGCCCCCCCTCCCTCCTTCCCCTAGGCCGTCAGATACTACGTTTGCGCCACAGCTCGAGCCGAGAAGCGGTTCGCGCCTTTTCTTTGAATTCTGGGTTGAGATCCCAATGCCCGGATGATGCAAAACAGTGTCGCGGGCGGTTCTGGGTACATGTCGTCAGGCCCCTCCCCCCTCGTCACAGCAACGGCAGACAATAGATTCGCGCCTATTTACCTGGGTTACCTGTGCAGACAACATACCACGGCAAGCATGGAGCCCGCTCAGCTCAGCTGAGCTCACCGTCACCATATGTCCTCTGGGTGCCGGCAGACGTGGGACTGCATTGCTACACAGCAGCAGCTGCTAACTGCCTTTTGGCGGTAGACAGTGTAGCATGAGTGATAGCCGTGGGGCTGGCAGCCGTAGTGCTGCATTGCACCAGCCCCTTCCAGGCGATGGTATATTATGACTGGTACCCATCGTCGTCATACTGGTATGGCTGTCAATCATGGCCACCTGGGCAGACATGCTACTGTTTTGATGATGACGGTTACCAGTCATAATATACTATTTTCTGCCAATTGCCCAGTATTGTCTGCTAAGCACCCAGAAGAGGCCGAGGGCGATGCTGGGTGCTGGCGGACGTGGGGCTGGCAGACGTGGGGCTGCATTGCTACACAGCAGCAGCCCCTTGCCTTTTGGCAGATGATGGTATTTTATGATTGGTACCCATCGTCGTCGTATTGGTATGGCTGTCACTCATGCTGCAGCGTCGGCTGCCACCTTAAGATGTAAAAAATAGATTTGTTCTGTGTTCATTTGCTTCCCCTTCCTCCGTGAAATCAACGGCCTGCTAAGCCCAGGGTTTCCAGTTTAATCTTTGGGGGCACCATTCTGTGTGACAGTTGTTTGTGTTTCTCCCTGTTCCTGTACCTGTACGCCATGTCGTCACTCGGCCCTCCCTCCCTCCCTCCCGCCCTCCTTCTCCTGGTCCATCAGATACTACTTTCGCGCCTTTTTTCTGACCAGGCGCCATAGCTAGCACTGGGATCATGGAGCCCGCTCAGATCACCGCGGCAATTATGAGCACTATGAACACCACGCGCATTGTCCTGGAGTATATGCAGAGCCAGAACATGCCAAGGCGAAACCCGGACCAGGCGAGGAGGCGATTGCAGCGCGGCGACGAGAGTGATGAGGAAATTGACATGGCCATAGACCTCTCACAAGGCACAGGCTCCAGCAATGTGGAAATCATGGTGTTACTGGGGCAGGTTGATACCGTGGAACGCCGATTCTGGGCCCGGGAAACAAGCACAGACTGGTGGGACCGCATCGTGCTGCAGGTGTGGGACGATTCCCAGTGGCTGCGAAACTTTCGCATGCGTAAGGGCACTTTCATGGAACTTTGTGACTTGCTTTCCCCTGCCCTGAAACGCCAGGATACCAAGATGAGAGCAGCCCTCACAGTTGAGAAGCGAGTGGCGATAGCCCTGTGGAAGCTTGCAACGCCAGACAGCTACCGGTCAGTCGGGAATCAATTTGGAGTGGGCAAATCTACTGTGGGGGCTGCTGTGATCCAATTTGCCAGGGCAATGAAAGACCTGGTGATAGCAAGGGTAGTGACTCTGGGCAACGTGCAGTCAATAGTGGATGGTTTTGCTGAAATGGGATTCCCAAACTGTGGCGGGGCCATAGACGGAACCCATATCCCTATCTTGTCACCGGAGCACCAAGCCACCGACTACGTAAACCGCAAGGGGTACTTTTCAATGCTGCTGCAAGCCCTGGTGGATCACAAGAGACGTTTCACCAACATCAACGTGGGATGGCCGGGAAAGGTACATGATGCTCGCGTCTTCAGGAACTCTGCTCTGTTTCGAAAGCTGGAGGAAGGGACTTTCTTCCCGGACCAGAAAGTGACCATTGGGGATGTTGAAATGCCTATCGTGATCCTTGGGGACCCAGCCTACCCCTTAATGCCATGGCTCATGAAGCCGTACACAGGCAGCCTGGACAGGAGTCAGGACCTGTTCAACTACAGGCTGAGCAAGTGCCGAATGGTGGTGGAATGTGCATTTGGACGTTTAAAAGCGCGCTGGCGCAGCTTACTGACTCGCTCAGACCTCAGCGAAAAGAATATCCCCATTGTTATTGCTGCTTGCTGTGCGCTCCACAATATCTGTGAGAGTAAGGGGGAGACCTTTATGGCGGGGTGGGAGGTTGAGGCAACTCGCCTGGCCGCTGATTACGCGCAGCCAGACACCAGGGCGGTTAGAGGAGCACAGCAGGGCGCAGTGCGCATCAGAGAAGCTTTGAAAACGAGTTTTGTGACTGGCCAGGCTACTGTGTGAAACTTCTGTTTGTTTCTCCTTGATGAACCCTCCAACCCCGCCCCCCCGACCCGGTTCACTCTACTTCCCTGTAAACCAACCACCCCACCCCACCCCACCCTCCCCTCCCGCTTGCAGAGGCAATAAAGTCATTGTTTTTTCACATTCATGCATTCTTTATTAGTTCCTTACAGAGGTAGGGGGATAATTGCCAAGGTAGCTGGGATGGGTGGGGGAGGAGGGATGGAAAAGGACATACTGCATTTTAAAACTTTAACTCTTATTGAAGCCCAGCCTTCTGATGCTTGGGCGATCATCTGGCGTGGAGTGACTGGGTGGACGGAGGCCCCCCCCACCGTGTTCTTGGGCGTCTGGGTGAGGAGGCTATGGAACTTGGGGAGGAGGGCTGTTGGTTACACAGGGGCTGTAGCGGCGGTCTCTGCTCCTGCTGCCTTTCCTGCAACTCAACCATACGCTCGAGCATATCACTTTGATGCTCCAGCAGACGGAGCATTGCCTCTTGCCGTCTGTCTGCAAGCTGACGCCACCTATCATCTTCAGCCCGCCACCTCTCCTCTCGTTCATGTTGGGCTTTTCTCATCTCCGACATTGACTGCCTCCACGCATTCTGCTGTGCTCTATCAGCGTGGGAGGACATCTGCAGCTCCGTGAACATCTCGTCCCTCGTCTTACGTTTTCTCTTTCTAATGTTCACGAGCCTCTGCGAAGGAGAAACATTTGCAGCTGGTGGAGGAGAAGGGAGAGGTGGTTAAAAAAGACACATTTTAGGGAACAATGGGTACACTCTTTCATTACAAGGTCGCATATTTCGGCTTGCAGGCAGCCATCGTAGGCCACAGTGTTTTGGCTTTTTTAACCTTCTTAACATGCGGGAAAGGTTGCAAACAGCAGCGCATTTCCCATATCAAGGATGAATTGGGTTGTCCATTTAAAATGGGGTTTCAATGTAAAAGGAGGGGGCTGCGGTTTCCCGGTTAACATGCGGCACAAACACAAGTAAACCCCCCCCCCACACACACACACACACACGATTCTCTGGGATGATCACTTCACCCCTCCCCCCCACCGCGTGGTTAACAGCGGGGAACATTTCTGGTCAGAATAGCAGGAACGGGCGCCTCTGAATGTCCCCCTTAATAAAATCACCCCATTTCAACCAGGAGAGCTTTCTGGAGATGTCCCTGGAGGATTTCCGCTCCATCCCCATACACGTTAACAGACTTGCTTGCTTTTTTTTTGTAATGTTTACAAATATTTACAAAGTTACACTCACCAGAGGTCTCCTGTGTGCCCTGAGGGTCTTGGGTGAGTTCGGGGGTTACTGGTTCCAGGTCCAGGGTCACAAACATATCCTGGCTGTTGGGGAAAACGGTTTCTCCGCTTCCTTGCTGCTGTGAGCTACCTACAGTACCTCCATCGTCATCTTCCTCGTTCCCCGAACCGTCTTCCCTGTGTGTTTCTCCAGTGAGAGAGTCATAGCACACGGTTGGGGTAGTGGTGGCTGCACCCCCTAGGATCGCATGCAGCTCCGCGTAGTAGCGGCAAGTTTGCGGCTCTGCCCCGGACCTTCCGTTTGCTTCTCTGGCTTTGTGGTAGGCTTGCCGTAGCTCCTTAATTTTCACGCGGCACTGCTGTGTGTCCCTGTTATGGCCTCGGTCCTTCATGGCCTTGGAGATCTTTTCTAATACTTTTCCATTTCTTTTACTGCTACGGAGTTCAGCTATCACTGCTTCATCTCCCCATATGGCGAGCAGATCTCGTACCTCCCGTTCGGTCCATGCTGGAGCTCTTTTGCGATCCTGGGAGGACTCCATGACGGTTACCTGTGCTGATGAGCTCTGCGTGGTCACCTGTGCTCTCCACGCTGGGCAAACAGGAAATGAAATTCAAACCTTCGCGGGTCTTTTCCTGTCTACCTGGTCAGTGCATCTGAGTTGAGAGCGCTGTCCAGAGCGGTCACAATGAATCACTGTGGGATAGCTCCCGGAGGCCAATAACATCGAATTCCGTCCACACTACCCCAATTCCGACCCGCAAAGGCCGGTTTTATCGCTAATCCCCTCGTCGGAGGTGGTGTAAAGAAACCGGTTTAAAGGGCCCTTTAAGTCGAAAGAAAGGGCCTCGTTGTGTGGACGTGTCCAGGCTTAATTCGGTTTAACGCTGCTAAAGTCGACCTAAACCCGTAGTGTAGACCAGGCCACAGACTGTGTGCTTGCTGCCCACCTGGGCCCCACCCGGTTTAAAGCCAGCCCCCTTGGAGACTGTAGTTAAGGGCTGACTACCTGAGCCACCCCAATCCAGACTACAGCCGGGTATTGACTATTTGCCTGTCTTACAGACTCTGGTCCTACCCCCATAGGACTAGCCTGAGCAGGCTCTCTCCCACCGGGAGAGTGAGGGAGCATTACACGTGGTACCAGAAGTGGGGAGTTTCAACCCCACCCCTGAGATAAGGGGTCGCACCGACCGCCAAACCATATAACAGCCCTCCATCCTCCACCACTCTACTAAGGATGGAGTTGGAAAAGTTAATTAAGTGGCTAGCCGAGAGCCAGCAGCAGCAGCAACAACAGCTGATCCGGGAGCCGGGGGCCCAAACCCGTGAGCAACAACAGTAATGTCTGCAGTAGCTCACAGCCCTTTGGTTGACTCTGGGCACATCCAACCTCAACAGGGCTACAGGACCCCCGACCCTGTGGTGCCAGTACGCCTAACCAAGATGGGGCCTGATGATGACCCCGAGGCCTTTTTAATGACGTTTGAAAGAGTCGCCTCTGTCGCAGAGTGGCCAGTGGTCCAATGGGCCACTTTGTTGGCACCATGCCTAATGGGCCCGGCCCAAGCCGCCTATAGGGCACTTCCGGTAGCCGAAGCCCATGACGACGCACTTCTGAAGGCCGCAATTCTTGACGCCCTGGAGATCAACCCCGAGATGTTCCGGAGGCGACTACGCGAGAAGACATACCCGCCGGGAGCCCGCCCCAGGGTGGTAGCCCAGCAGGTGAGCGAGGCCTGAGCAACATACAGGAGCGGAGGTAGCAGAACAAGTGGTGCTCAAACAGTTCCTGCATATCCTTCCAGCACGCGGGAGAACTTGGGTCACGCGCCACTGGCCAGCTATGCTAAGCAAGGCTGTAGCTCTGATGGAGGCCTTCCTGGTGGCTGAGACCCCTGTGGGGCCAGGGCCCCGTCCGCCACCTGCCATCCCAGTCCAGTCTCAGGAAGAGAAGACCCGGGGCCAGAGGAGCGAGCCCCGACCTAGCCTAAGACCCGTGGAGGGACGGGCAGTCGGCCTGGCCCAACAAAGGCCCCGGAGAGAGCGAGCCCCACTGCTGGAGACCTCCACCGAGAGGAGACCCCAGGCCGCAGAGACGTCGGCCTCAGTACTGCCGGCACCGGATCCACCCCGACACCCTGGACTCGGCCCCTGCTTCACTTGTGGCCGCCTTGGACACCTCCGTCGAGAGTGCCCCATGATGGACTGCAGTTTCCGCCAGGTCTATTCGGGGGAAGCCTGGGCCCATAAGCGCGCCTCGGGTAAGCTGACTGTCCCCGTGACGGTGAATGGAGCAATCGTTGCTGCGCTCATTGACTCGGGGTGTGGGCAGATGCTTGTCCGCCAGGGTCTCGTCGCCCCGCCCGAGCGACCCCTAGGGGTCATTCAGCTCCAGTGTATCCACAGAGATGTGCAATCGTACCTCAAGGCCCCGGTGGCCCTGACTGTAAGAGGAGAAACCCGGACCCTGATGGTGGGGCTAGCCCCAAAGTTGGCATATCTCATCATTTTGAGCCGAGACTGGAAGGGCTTTGCGGGGCTCCTGCGAACGATGACCGATAGGGCCTCACCAGCCAAGGCCGCCCTGGAAGGTGAACCATTAGCAGAATCGGACCAGGCCCTGGAGGACCCCAACGAGGTGGACCAACCTGCGGGGTCTTCAAAACCTGGCCTCCGGGAAGGAATGGAACCCAGCCCGAAAGAAGCCCCCACACAGGACATAGATTTCAGCCGGGACCAACGAGAGGACCCCTCCCTGAGGTGGGTTTACGAGCAATTAATGAGTGTGAATGGGACCCTGAACCTGCCACCAGGCCACCACATACCCCATTTTGAGTTGGTGGAGGACCACCTGTACCGGATCACCCGCGAGAGCCAAAGGGATGAAACTCGGATGCAGCTGGTGGTTCCTCGATGCCACAGACGGGCAGTTCTACAGCTGGCACATGATGTCCCTGCCGTGGGCCACGAGAAGACACTAGCCCGGATCCTGGCCCGCTTCTATTGGCCAGGAGTATATAAGGAAGTCCGAGACTTTTGCGACTCTTGCCCCGACTGCCAACGAGCAGCCCCAAAGGGCGTTCCGAAAGCGCCTCTCATCCCCTTGCCCGTCGTGGGCACCCCATTTAAGAGGATCGCTATGGACCTTGTGGGGCCCCTGCCGAAGAGCGTCTCTGGATTCCAGTATATCTTGGTGTCCTGGACTATGCAGCCCAGTTTCCTGCGGAGTATTACGGCCCGGACGATTGCCGCCGAGCTCATGAAAATCTTCACCCGGGTTGGCCTCCCCCGGGAACTCCTGACTGATCAAGGCACCAACTTTACGTCAAAGATTCTATGCCAGGTCTGCGCCCTCTTGGGGATAAAGAAACTACAAACGTGACTGCAAATCTGATCATCAGGTCACCACGAGCTGCTCAGAGCCTTGATGCGCACAGTGGCCCCTAGGGCAACTGTATAGCAAATTCACCCAGTCGCGCTTCCCAAACTGTGGGTTGCGACTGCAGATGGGATCACAGCAACAGCAGATGGGGTCACGGTGAGCCCTACTGTGCGGAGGATGCCTCTTTGCTCTTCAAAATGGCGGCCTGAAAGACTTTATTAAAACAGAGGTGTCACCGCAAAACTGTTGGGAACCTCCGCCCTAAGCTATTTCTCCACTGGGAGGACCCAAGGCCCCTGATTCTGCAGCCACTTGCACATGCTGAACTTTATGCATGTGGGTCTGTCAAGGCTGCTTCCCCACTCTGAACTTTAGGGTACAAATGTGGGGGCCTGCATGAAAACTTCTAAGCTTAACTACCAGCTTAGATCTGGTCCGCTGCCACCATTCCCAAGTGGATTTCCTTCCCTGGGAAGCCTTGGGAAACTCTTCACCAATTCCCTGGTGAATACAGATCCAAACCCCTTGGATCTTAAAACAAGGAGAAATTAACCATGCCCCCTCCTTCCTTCCACCAACTCCTGGTGAATACAGATCCAACCCCCTTGGATCTTAAACAAGGAAAAAATCAATCAGGTTCTTAAAAAGAAGACTTTTAATTAAAGAAAAAAAGGTAAAAATCATCTCTGTAAAATCAGGATGGAAAATAACTTTACAGGGTAATCAAACTTAAAGAGCTCAGAGGACCCCCCTCTAGCCTTAGGTTCAAAGTACAGCAAACAGAGATAAACACTCTAGTAAAAGGTACATTTACAAGTTGAGAAAACAAAGTAAAAACTAAGACGCCTTGCCTGGCTGTTTACTTACAAGTTTGAAATACGAGAGACTTGTTTAGAAAGATGTGGAGAACCTGGATTGATGTCTGGTCCCTCTCAGTCCCAAGAGCGAACAACATCCCAAACAAAGAGCACAAACACAAGCCTTTCCCCCCCTCCCAAGATTTGAAAGTATCTTGTCCCCTTATTGATCCTTTGGGTCAGATGCCAGCCAGGTTACCGGAGCTTCTTAACCCTTTACAGGGAAAAGGATTTTGGAGTCTCTGGCCAGGAGGGATTTTAGAATACTGTACACAGGAGAGCTGTTACCCTTCCCTTTATAGTTATGACAGGGTCATTTCTAGGCTGGGCAGGATTGGACTTTAATCCATAACTGTCCGTAATCGTCAATATCAGTTGAAACACTGAAATAAAAAAAACAATGTCATTTGCTAACAGTTGGTGTGAGTGCAGCCTCCCCACCCTACAGCAGTACAGCGTGGGGAAGGCTGCAGTCCGGCAGGGCAGAGCAGAGACTCACGGCCAGGTGCAGGGAGGAGGACGACTTGCCCCTGGCCAAATCAGCTGCTGAGTGGCTGCTCCGGCAGTGCCGGGTCCGATCTGCAGCACCGTGTCTCAGACATGCTCTCACTCCCAGCCCTGGGTCTCGGTCCTGCCCCACCAGGGCAGCGGCCAGCCCTGAACCCTGCGCCTGCAGGGACTGGGTGCTACCCGCGCTAGCTGTGCAGGGAGCCCTCCGCAGCTCCCAGGGAGCAGGCGGGTGACAGCGGATCGCTGCAGGCGGGAGGTGCGGAGGAGGCTACAGTTGAGGCGTGAGAGAGAGTAGCGACCCCGCCCATGGCTGCACGGAGGCCGACAAGGAGGCGGGGCGGGGCTAGCAGAGAACCAAGGCGCCACCTACTGGATTGGAGTGGGAAATCAACACGCGCCACAGTGCGCATGCTCCAGCCGGTCTCTTTCTCTCTTCCCCCCCCCCCCCCAAAACCCCAACTGCCCCAGCCTGGTTCCCCCAAGCAAATACGTTCCTGCCCCTCTCCGCCCGGAGAACTGAGCGCCCGGCCCCTTCCACCCAGCCCGGAGCGAAGAGGCTCAGAGTCCTGGCGCCGGCCCAGACTTGCAGCGCTTCTGTTCACACCCCAGACACTGCTGGAAACAATCACTCAATGCGGAGCCGGTAGCGGGTTGTCTTCAAGACTGGAACCGCCTCCTCTTGAGCCAGAACCGAGTCATGCCAACCCTGCTCCTCTTCCCTGCCCCAGCTCCTGCAGCCTGCAGCTCCCTGGGGATTTCTCCCTGCAGCGCCTGGCTTCCCTGCTGCTGTTTACCCAAGAACCGGCCACTCCCTGGGTCTGGGCCCTGCTCCTCACTGGCCAGGGGATGGGGATGTGCAGCGGGGAGGGAGTTTCTTGCTTAGCAGGTGTGACGTTGTGCAGTCTATATGGTTTTATAAAAACTTGATAATAAGTCAATATAATGTAACTGAGATAGTTTTAGAGAAAATACGGTAATAAGTGAATGTAAGTAACTGGGATATGCCTCACGCAAAAGGTCTCTTGTAAGGTATCATTACAAAGCTTATAATCTACTGAGCGTGATCATCTGATTTGTATAAATGTACCACTCTTGTATCTAAAACTAGAAATATAAAATGTAACTCTGAGGGCCTATTGTAATTGTGTAAAGTGTGGACCATTAATGATGGTTTGGAATCTTGATGACTCCCATTGTCTGCAGATGGCTGTATTTACCTGTGAGTCTTCCTGTATATGTGTGTGGTGGCAAGTGAGTAATGAAGTCTTGCAGTGACATGTGATCATGTCACCTGAACTGGAATCCATCTTTAACCTGGTGCTTTTCCAGTGAGGGGGGGTGGAAACCCAGAGAGACAAAGAGTTCCCGCCTTATGCAAAAGATATATAAAGGGGGGGAAGAGAAGAGAGAAGGAGAAGAAGCCTTCATGAAGAATCCCCTAGCTACCACCTGAGCTGCAACAAGAGCTGTACCAGGGGAAAGAATTGTGCCCAGGCCTGGAAAGTGTCCAGTCTGAGAAAAACTTACTGAAACATCTCTGAGGGTGAGATTATCTGTATTTAGTTTGATTAGGCATAGATTTGCGCATTTTATTTTATTTTGCTTGGTGACTTACTTTGTTCTGTCTGTTACTACTTTGAACCACTTAAATCCTACTGTCTGTATTTAATAAAATCACTTTTTATTTAGTAATTTACTCAGAGTATGTATTAATACCTGGGGAAGCAAACAACTGTGCATATCTCTCTATCAGTGTTATAGAGGGCGAACAATTTATGAGTTTGCCCTGCATAAGCTTTATACAGGGTAAAACTGATTTATCTGGGTTTAGACCCCATTGGGAGTTGAGCATCTGAGTGCTAAAGACAAGCGCACTTCTGTAAGCTGTTTTTAGGTAACCTGCAGCTTTGGGACAGGAGATTCAGACCCTGGATCTGTGTCTGGAGCCAGACAGGAGTGTCTGGCTCAGCAAGACAGGGTGCTGGAGTCCTGAGCTGGCAGGGAAAACAGAAGCAGGGGTAGTCTTTGCACATCGGGTGGCAGCTCCCAAGGGGGTTTCTGTGATCCAACCCGTCACAGCAGGTTCCTCACAGGGAGGGTGGGCTGGGTGGGGTCGCTGCTGTGTGATTCCAAGGCTGGTTTCTCCACACTGCACTACAGCCTGGATTTTCAGACCAGCCCAGCACCCATTGCAAGGGCCAGGTTGTCAAAAGAGCTCAGCTCCCATTGGAAATAGAGTGGAGACGTGCCTTAGCCAGACACCAGTTACTGGGCTCAATAGGGTACTAGAAGAAGGGAGAAATTTCACCCCCCCACACACACACCCAGAGAGGCAGAGGTGTAGCTGGTTAAAAGTGAAGGACTCAGCCCTTGAGAGACCCCTGGGGCAGGGGATCTGGGGTGCAGATGAGAAAAGCGGAGGGTGGAGGGATTGAGAGGAGAGACTTGGCCCCATAGACATCCAAGGAGTGGGAGCCACCAGTGAAGGGCTTGGAGCAGCAGGGCTGAAAGGGTCCCCTTTCCATGGGGTTGCTTGGGGGGCTGGCTGGCCCCATCCAAGATCAGATGGAGCTTTTCCAAAGCTCTTGTGTTCATCCCCAGAGACAGGGTGTTGCCATAATCTCCCCCCCCCCCAGCTTTGCCCCACCGCTGCCCTCTCCCTTCAACCCCAAAGAGAAGAGTCTTGCAGCTGGTTGAATCCAATGTGGAGCCTCCCTACCTTAGCCAGATCATAATGATCTCTACTGTTCTAGCCACTAGACCCCACTCCCCTCCCAGAACTGGGGATTAAGCCCAGGAGTCTGGGCTCCCAGGTCCCCTGTGCTAACCACTAGACTAGACTGTACTCCCATAACAGGAGAGATGCCGCTCTTCTCTCTCTCCCTGTTAGTGTCTGGGTGGGCAGCAAGAGCAAGTGTGAGTGGTTTGCAGGGAGCTCACCCATTACCCTCACTCAGTTCCAAACCAGGGATTTAGAAGCGAGGACAGAGGAACCTGGGGAAGAGGAGAGACCTAGTCCCATAGCCACTCAGGGGCAAAGGTGAGGAGACATGAGTTGGGGGTGAGGGAGTTACAAGGAGGACACAGCCCTACTGATACCCACGGGGCAGGGGATTTGGGGTACACAGAGAGGAGGGGTTGAGAGGAGAGATTTAGCCCTATATATAGATTATACCCAGGGAGAGGTCAAGAGTCACTGGTCCCAGTCCTGGAGGGGCTTGAAAGTTTCAAGGGGAGCCAGTGCAAGGACAGGAGCAGCAGGACTGATGGGCTCCCTTTTCTTCAGGAACTTAGGGGTCTGGACTGTCCTGGGGGACTTTCATGTTCCTTCCCAGCTACAGTGTGTTGCAGTAATTCCCCACCACAAACATGACAGAGGATCCTCCCTCCCCCACTCTCCAGATCTCCCCCTTCACCCCAAGTAAAGGAACCTCCCACCCAGCATGGGCTCCCTTCTCCTCCCCCCAGGAACAGTGAAGCGATAATAACCCAGTGGTAAATGAACTGCACATGGGATGACAGCAGAGCGAGCGACACAGGAAGGACTCACTTCCAGCAGGGTTGGGTCAGAACTGCTTTGGTGGTGGAGGGAAAATATTCCGCTGTGTCACTCAAGCAACATCACTGTCCCAGTTCCTGGACCCAGGGCAGGGGAAAAGGAGCCTCACTGAGTCACTGGCACAGAGCTGTGGAACAGAGATCCCTCCCTGTTCCTCTTGTTGCATTGAGGACTATGCCTTTAAGGGCTGAGCTTCCCAGACAGAGAGTTTGAGCAGGGCACTGGGCAGCTCTCCTGGCTCTGCATGGCCAGGCCTCAGACTCAGAATAAAGTTTTACTCTTACAAGCACCTTAAGCCCCGAAGCCCATTTCCCCAAATGTATTCAGATGCCTCACTTCCAAAATGGCAGCATTAGGTGCCTAGATACCTCTGAGGATCTCTGGCAGCATGATCACTGACCACCACAGCTCCCTTCTTCTACCAGAGAGCGAACACTGCCCTGTCTCTGGGGCACACAGCACCCGGCAGTGCCCAGCCCAGAGCCATTCACTTCAGACTCTATGCTGGGAAGAGGATGAAGTTGGGGAGGCCCCCAAAACAGTGTGCAGGATGCCCAGATCCCACCTCCAAGCCCTCCAATGGAGGAGCCTCCCCCCACCCACCCAGAGCCATCTGAACCCCGCAGTCTGGATCCCACCAATGGAGGAGCCATCACATGCCCAGATTCCTCCCTGAATACCCAATGCAGGAGCCTTCCGTCTGCCCAGATCCCCCCAAAACCTCTCAATGGTTCATATGGCCAACCCCCCCCCCACACACACACCTCTCCCCAAGCTTCCTGAAAGAGCCTCCTGCTCCTAAAAAAACCAGCAGCTTTTGAGTCACACTTTGTTGCTGCAGCTGCTTTCTCTGCCACAGAGATCATCAGACATTTTCTACGGTGTCTTAGGAAATGCGGCTGCCCTCCCCCATTAGTAATTGGGTTAGTTTCCTTCTTTACCCAGTCTGCTTCCCTGCTGAAAATGAGAAGCACTTGGGTGGATTCCAGCTGGGGCCCCGTTGTTACAGATCTAGTCAGTTCAGGGCTGGCTGAATCCACAACTGACTGACTGCTCCCCCAGCAGCTGCCTGAATTTGTACTCCCCACTCAGAAAGAGCAGAGCAGGGACTGCCATGATCTGGGAGATTCCGTTGAGATAAAGAGGAACAAGAAACAAAGCACAATCCAATGTGAGTTCTCCTTGAGGGAGCAGAGAGCGAGTCCCCTCTGCCCCAGCAGCAACTCCCAGGCCATTGGGCCACAGGGCACAAAGCAGCCTTAGGGTTAAAAATCTGCACCCACCCCTAGCTCCAACCAGCCACACAGAAACCTCCTTCTCTTGTCCAGATCATAATGGGCCCCTCTTCTCTAACCACTAGACCCCACTCCCCTCCCAGAGCCAGGAATAGAACCCAGGAGTCCTGATCCCTGGACCCGCTAACTGCTCTAACTATTGTACCCCATTCCCTGTCCCAGACCCAGAAAGACTAATTCAGCCCTGGTGCAATTAGCACAACTCCACTGATAGCAGCAGGGTCATCGCCACTCTCCCCAGGGCTGCCGAGTCCCCTGCCTGGCTGGGGTTCCAGTCCTGGGACATGACTGCAGGGGAGAGATGAAAATCCAGGCTGAACAGTGAGCCCTAGCAAGCCTCCCTGGAAAGAGCCCATAGCAGGACCCCGATCCCCTTGTTCCTCCCACTTTGGACCTTCTCTTCCCTGTGCTGACTGGCTGCAGGCTCCAGCCGCTGCCTGACAGTCTCCTCACTTCACCCCCCACCTAACCGCCAGGCTTTTATCCCTCCTGCTGCTTACCTACTCCCCTCTTCCTGCCTGCCTTTCCTCTCAGCCAATCCTCCCCTCACCAGCCTGGGCCCTGGGCTACAGTTCATAGAAATAAGAAAGAAAGAAAAAATAAATTAAAAAACTCCCCAAAATTATTTTAAAAATTAGGCAAACAGGGTGTCACTAAGAAAATGCTCACAAATCATTGCACTGTGGGCTCTGCTTGTGTGGTACATGGCTTTGCCCTCCACCCTGTCTCTCTTCTCTAGTTAGGTTGTGAGCTGTTTGAACAGGGACTGTCTCTCGCTGTGTGTCTGTGCAGTGCCCGGCACAACGGGGCCCTGATCTCAGCTGGGGCAGGGACTGTCTCTCCCTGTGTGTCTGTGCAGCGCCTGGCACAACGGGGCCCTGATCTCAGCTGGGGCAGGGACTGTCTCTCGCTGAGTGTCTGTGCAGCACCCGGCACAACGGGGCCCTGATCTCAGCTGGGGCAGGGACTGTCTCTCCCTGTGTGTCTGTGCAGCGCCCGGCACAACGGGGCCCTGATCTCAGCTGGGGCAGGGACTGTCTCTCCCTGTGTGTCTGTGCAGCGCCCGGCACAACGGGGCCCTGATCTCAGCTGGGGCAGGGACTGTCTCTCCCTGTGTGTCTGTGCAGCGCCCGGCACAACGGGGCCCTGATCTCAGCTGGGGCAGGGACTGTCTCTCGCTGTGTGTCTGTGCAGCGCCCGGCACAGCGGGGCCCTGATCTCAGCTGGGGCAGGGACTGTCTCTCCCTGTGTGTCTGTGCAGCGCCCGGCACAACGGGGCCCTGATCTCAGCTGGGGCAGGGACTGTCTCTCCCTGTGTGTCTGTGCAGCGCCTGGCACAACGGGGCCCTGATCTCAGCTGGGGCAGGGACTGTCTCTCCCTGTGTGTCTGTGCAGCGCCTGGCACAATGTGACCCTGGTCCTGACTGGGGTCTCTAGGTGCTACTCTAACTCTACTGATAACCAGGGGCTGAATCCAACTTCAGTCTGTATCCTCACACACTCACTGTCAGCCTGCGTCTCCCCTCACTCACCCAGTATCAATCAGGAGGGCCCTCACTGCCTGGAGTCACTGGAACTGTGCCATTTTACACCACTAAAGATCTGTCCCAGTGAAGGGGGGGGGGGGGGCTGTCCCCAGACCAAGCTTTAAAGGGCTGAATGAGGCTCAGAGTTGCCTCTCTGGCCTTGTCATATGTTTACATTTTGTCTTTCCTGGTTCAGGGTATGTGGCTGCTGGAGTTTCTGCTACAGGGGAGTTCAATTACACAGCGTTAGGCCCTGTTGTTCCCCATTCAGTCTAGGGTTACCATTCGTCCGGATTCCCCCGGACATGTCCGGCTTTTTCGAGTTAAAAATAGCGTCCGGGGGGAATTTGTCAATGTCCGGACTTCCCCTCCTCCCCCCCCTTACAGAGCGTGCGCGCGGCTTACAGAGCAGCCGGGGCTCCGGCAGCCAGAGCCAGAGCCAGAGCCCTTCCTGCACTTCCCCCTCCTCTCTCCTGAAACTTGACACCACTCCCCTCCTCTCTCTCCCTCCCCCTCCCTCCCTGCATTCACAGATCCCCGGCCGTCGCCTCTGGCCTCTGGCAGTCTGGAGCTCCGACCTCGCTCCCCTCCCCCGCTGCCGAGCGCGCTGCTCTGCAGCACAGTAAGGGGGCCGGGGGTCAGAGAAGCGGCAGGGAGGTTCTGGGGGGGGGGGTAGTCAAGAGACAGGGAGCAGGAAGCAGGGTTGGATGGGTCAGGAGTTCAGGGGGGGGCTGTCTGGGGGCTGGGGGTGTAAGGTTTTTGGCAGTCAGAGTACAGGTGGGGGGTCTCAGGAGGGGGCAGTTAGGGGACAAGGCACAGGGAGGCTTAGGTAGGGGGTGGGGTTCTGGAGGGCAGTTAGGAGCGGGGGTCCCAGGAGGGGGCAGTCAGGGGACAGGGAGCAGAGGGGTTTAGATGGGTCAGGAGTTCTGGGGGGGTCTGTCAGGGGGTGGGGGTGTGGATAAGTGTTGGGGCAGTCGGGACAGGTAGGGGGTAGAGTCCTAGGGGGCAGTTGGGGGGAGTCTTAGGAAGGGGCAGTTAGGGGATAAGGAACAGGGAGGCTTAGGGAGGGGGTGGAGTCCTGGGGGGCAGTCAGGGGACAAGGCGTGGGGGGGGAGGGTTGGGGGTTCTGAGGGGGCAGGAAGTGGGAGGGAGTGGAAGGGGCAGGGGCGGGGCTAGGACAGGACAGGGGCGGGGCTAGGGCGGGGCTCCTCCTGTCCTCTTTTTTGATTGTTGAAATATGGTAACCCTAATTCAGTCAATAAAAGCCCAGACTCCCAGCAGCCAAGATGAGTCACTTTGTTCACCCAGCCGACTTTGCTCCAAAATAGAGTGACCAAATGTCCCTATTTTCTAGGTACAGTCCTGATTTTGGGGTCTTTTTCTTATATAGGCTCCTATTACCCCCCACCCCGTCCCGATTTTTCACATTTGCTGTCTGGTCACCCTACTCCAAAATGAGCCAGTTACAGCCTTGGCTCGGCTCTGGATGCAGCTTGGGAGCGAGTTTCCCAGTTCAGGTCCCACATGTACACGGCAGCCAGCTCAGGCACCTGGCAGCTGCTGTTCCAACTCCAGCGCCGGATCCTGCTCTCCCAGCCCCGCTCTGGTGGGCAGAGAACAGAGCTCCTGCTTTCAGTCTCATTGGTCCATAGTACGAACTTAGGTCACTCAGTTATAACGC
This sequence comes from Chrysemys picta bellii, assembly GCF_011386835.1. NCBI lineage: Eukaryota > Metazoa > Chordata > Testudines > Emydidae > Chrysemys > Chrysemys picta. The sequence continues at coordinate 7,705,477 of NC_088802.1, read as the reverse complement.
TATTCAGTTATACCAACCTAACCCCCATGTAGACAGAGCTATGTCCTCCCGTCCCCAAAGCTACACCTCTCAGGGAGGTGGATTAACCACGGACAGTGCTGTAAGTGTAGGCAAGTCCTCAGCGAGTTTTATTTGAGTTGAAGAAAACCAAGAGACAACAAATCCCAGAGGGTGAAAGCTGAGGCTGTTCCCAACTGTCACAGAAATTTCTGTCCGTTCCAGCTGAGGACTAAGGAGAGGCGGACACAGCTAGCCACACAAGGAGCCCCGGGAGGGGCGATCCGTTTATTTCAATTGCAATTGGGTTCGAGCTCATAAGTCAGCAAGAACAAAGAAAACACTTACACCAAAGCATTATATGCAGTTGCTTATGATAATCTATCGCTCTATGATTGGCCAAAATACACTATCATTACCATACATAATTAACAAGCTACATGTATCTGCCCCTCTTATGACCCCTTATTGTCCATCTACTTGCTCCCTCCTCCTTGCTTATTTTGCAAACCAAGCAGTTAGTTATCTACAGGACACAGGCACAGAAAGGTCCATTGTCTCCAGGTTTGGAGTTTGGCTACATTTCCTCTTGAAGGAACTTCCTGAGTTAAGACATACACATACATTCCATGTGTATGTGACAAATTTGCCCCCTGGGAGTTAAGCAGAATAATTTTATATCACCAACCATGCCAGTGGCTGCTGACAGGCCCACATATTCCAGGGAATGTGGTACCCATGATGCAGCCAGATTGCCAAAGGTGCTCAGCTCCCACTGAGAATAATGGGGGGGGGGGCAGTACTCCTAGAGGTAAAGGGACCAGAAGGGACCATTAGATCAGGGGATCTGCAACCTCTCCCCGTCCTGCCAGCTCTAGTCAAATACCCTTTCCCTGATCCATATGTCTGGGTGGTTATTGGGACCCACCAGGACTAGCCCCTATAAGGCCTACAGCGCTGGCCTTTGAGTCACGGTACCCGGCACACGGCTAGTTCCTACCAGTGGTTTGGTGTTCACCGGCACTGAGCAGCTACACGAATTACAGAATGTTTCAAAGGGTCCTGCCCTGCCAGATGTGTGGGGCTCTGATGTCACTCTGCTTCCTGTTCAGCCGGAGAGAGATTTGTAACCACTTCCTGCTCTTTCAAAATCCCATAGAACAGATCAAGCTCTTAGCTGAGCTCAGCCCTGTGCTAGAAACAGGCCGGCTGTGGGTTCCACCCTCCCTGAACTGCAGCTGCATTTCCTGGGCTGTTGAAGGAGGTTGGATCTGCTTCTTCACTGACTGAGCAGTCCTGGGAACCTTTCATACCGGGAGGTGGGAGAGACTCAGCCCCACAGACACCCAGAGGAATGAGGGAGATATTTGGGGATAGATAAGAGGGGAGAAAAGCAGGGAGTGCTGGGAGAAGGGAGAAATTCAGCCCCCCACACACATAGAGGGGCAGAAGTGTGGCTGGGAATGGGAGGGTTAAAAGGATGAACTCAGCCCTATAGACACTCATGGGGTGGGGGATCTGGGGTGTGGAGGTGAGAAAAGCTGAGGCAGGGTGGAGGGGCAGAGAGGAGAGACTCGGCCCCATAGATACCCAAGGAGTGGGAGCTATTCAGAGATTGGATGCAGAAGATCAGGGCCATGCCCCTGAATGGGATGTGGGGTTCAGTGTGGAACCAGTGAAGGGCTTGGAGCAGCATGACTGAAAGGGTCCCTTTTCCTGGGGTTGCTTGGGGGGCTGGCTGGCCCCATCCAAGACCAGCTGAAGTTTTTCCAAGGCCCTTGTGTTCATCCCCAGAGACAGGGTGTTGCCATAATCCCCCCTCCCCACACCCAGCCTTACCCCACCTCTGCCTGGATCTCCCCTCTACCCCAAAGAGAAGAGTCTTGCTGCCTGGTTGAATCCAATGTGGAGCCTCCCTACCTTGCCCAGATCATAATGGTGTCCACCACTGTAACCACTAGAAACCACTGCCCTCCCAGTGCCAGGATCCCTTATGGCCCTGAGCCCCCCACAATGAAGAAGCCTCCCCCTAGTAGTGACACCCCCTTCCCACCCTAAATCGCAAACAACCATCAAATAAAATAAAAGAGGAAATTAATAATTTAAAAGATCAAAACCTAAACCTTCTCCCTCAAGCAGAGATTTGACTCCAGTAAGGGAGAAGAGCCAGAGACTCCATGAAATCCATCAGGACTTCATTGCTGCTGATGATTATACGTGAACGGTACCCAGATACTATGGTGATGGGCTGCAACATGAAACCCTAAGATACGTGGGTACATGGCTCACTTCTCTGCAGCCTCCCTCAGACCCAGCCAATCACCTCCCTGGCCGAGCTGCACAGTCAGGCCAACTGGTGCGCTGTGTCCATGATGTACCAGACCTAGAGCGAGCTTTGGGAGCCCTGATCTCATCCATAAAGACTAGTCTGACACGAGTGGGAAATAACTAGGTTACAACCGATTGTTACACGGGGCTGTTTGCATATAGCGGAACAGGGCGGGTTAGAAATATTCTCCCCAGTGGGGCTAGGCTGAGGCTCATGGCGGCTGAGGGATAAACCAGACACTGAGCTGCCCAGAGTCACCTCTGGCTGGTTCATGCCTTGGGACAGGGTCACATTTTGTCTTCTCTGGATCAGGGTTTGTTGTTGCTGCTGGTCCCTTTGCTACAAGAGTCTTCAGAGGTTTGTTACAGGACGTTAGGAAATGCTGGTCTATTTTTAGCTGGGCCTTTTAGTTTGCTCTGCACACAGTCAGTTCGGAAATGTTTTGGCTCAACTCCAGATGGGGCCTAGTTGTGACAGATACATTCAGTTCAGGGCTGGCTGAATGCCATAAATTACTCAAGACTTTCCCCCCTCAAACCCATCATGCTAGAGAAGCAGCAGAACCTGCACCACTGGCTCTAGGCGATTTAGCTGAGAGGAAGGGGAACAGAAAACAAAGTAAGTTGCAATGTGAGTTCTCTGAGAGAGCAGAGAGCGACTGCCCTCTGTGCCAGCAGCAGCTCCAGACTCGGGGCCACTTTAGTGCACAAAGCAGCCATAGGGTTACAGGTCTGTGTCTCCCTGCCTCCACCCCACCAGCCAGCTACGAAGGAGGCTCCGTCCTTCACACAGATCATAATAGGTCCTCCTGCTTTAACCACCAGGCCCCTCTCCCCTCCCAGGGTTGGGGATAGAATCCAGGAGTCCTGGCTCCCAGCCACTCCTACTCTAACCACTAGACCACAGTCCCCTCCCCCCCCTCCAAGAACAGGGGATAGATGCTGCTCCTCTCTCTCTCCCTGTTAGTGTCTGGATGGGCAGAAAGAGCAGGTGCCCGTGCTCTGCAGGGAGCTCACCCATCACCCTAGCTCAGTTCCAAACCAGGGATTTAGAAGCGAGGACAGAATTTCTACCCCTGCTGGGGAGAGGAGAGACCTGGTCCCATAGACACTCAGGGGGCGGGGACAAAGAGGAGGAAAGGCGAGCTGGGGGTGAAGGAGTTAATAGGAGAACTCAGCCCTATAGACACCCACAGGGCAGGAGGTTGGGGTACACAGAGAGGAGGGATTGAGAGGAGAGATTTAGCCATATAGATACCCAGGGAAGGGGACCCCCTAAAGAATAGCCTGGTTCTAGCCCCTCAAGGGGAGCCAGTGCAGGGACTGCAGCAGCAGGATTGATGGGATCCGTTTTCCTGGGGAGCTGAGGGGTCTGGACTGTCCTGGGAGACTTTCGTGTTCCTTCCCAGCTACAGTGTGATGCAATAATTCCCCCCACACACACACGACAGGGGAGCCTCCTTCCCCCACTCTCCAGATCTCCCCCTGCACCCCAAGTAAAGGAACTTCCCCCCAGTCTTGGGTTCCCCTCTCATGTCCCCAGGAACAGTGAAGCGATAATAACCCAGTGGTAAATGAGCTGCACGTGGGGTGACAGCAGAGCAAACAGCACAGCAAAGACCCACTCTCCGTGGGATTGACTTCCTGGTGTTATGGAGGAAAAATATTCCACTGGGTGACTCAAGCAAAAATCATTGGCAGGGTGCCCAGAAGAGCAGGGAAAAAGGAGCCTCATTGCAGTCACTGAGGCTCACAGAATCCCTGACACAGAGCTGTGGAGCAGAGATCCTCCTTCCCCGTTCCTCCTTTGACATTGAAGACTACGCCTTTAAGGGCTGAGCTTCCCAGACAGTCTGGGCAGGGTGCTGGGCAGCTCTGGTGTCTCTGCACAGGCAGGCCTCAGACACAGAATAAAGCCTTGTTTTTCAAGCAGCTTAATCCCCGAGGCCCCTATCCCCTAGCGGGGTGCGGAGGACTGTTCAGTGGGAAAGGAGGGGTGACACCAGCCCCCACAGGGGGAGGGAGGGCTCAGGTGAGCAGCACGAGCCCAGGGGGGAGTGAGTGGTGCAGGCCGGCCCTGCATGGGATGGGCACAGACCAGCAGCTGCTACCAGACCTAGGTTGGGAAGGGGGCCCCCCTCAGACTAGCCCCAGGCAGTGTCCCGTTTTCCCTTTTGGGAAATATGGTCACCCCCTCCCTGCACCTTGTGTTGTCCCTTACATGTGTACATAGCAGACAGGACACTGCCATGGCGCACAGGCCCCGGTTCTGACATGCTCAGAGAAATGCAAATCCAGCTCTGCCTTCACGAACATCGTCCTGCCACCTTGGCTGACAGTAGGAGGGAACATACGTTCCCTTGGCAGCGCTCCCCAGCGTTACAAAGTCCAGGCAGTCGGGGGTGGAAAATAACCACAACCCGCCCACTTCTGGTAAATCAGCAGCCCAGGAGCTGCTCAGGGCTTGGTGGTATGATCCCAGCTGTCAGACTCCTCCTGTTTATTGCTTAGTACAAGGCACAGTAGAAAGTAGCTCCCTTAGTTCATACAGCAGTGGGCTCTCGTTAAAGAGAACTGCCCATTGTTCTGCAGTAGAGTGGCCACCTTTGTGTTAAAAAATAAGTGACTGTTTTCTTAGCACCCTCACCGCACCCCTCTTATGGTCAAGATGGGGGGTGGGGGGAGGGATGTCAAAGCATCCACAAAACACCAAGTTTACAGAGCTGCTCTGCTCCCTCGTCTTCTCACTCGTTAGAGACCTGCCCCCTCTATCGTCGCCATATCCAAAAACTTAACTGCCTGCGACAAGGCCACCTGCACAGCAGAATGGGAACCAAATGGTCTGACAGAATCACCACCAATGTAGTGCTACGGCTGGCAGCCATGCCAAGCGTGGAAGCCGTGCTAGCGCGGAGGGGAATGACCTGGGTCAGCCACGCCCTACGTACCGGTGTGGAAAACAATCGACTGCCTGAGAGAGTTCTGTACAGCGAATTTGAAAAACTCAGTAGGAAGGTTGGCCACCCCAAATTCTGCTACAAGGATTGAATCAAGTGGCACCTACAGGCTGCCGGGCTGGACTTAATGACCTGGAGGATACGCCCCATGAGAAGCGAGCTCGGCACTCTGCTTCGAAGGAAGCGGAATGAGCAACAGAATATCCTCGGCTGACAGTAGGAGGAAACGTAGCAATTGCTCAGGCTTCTTACACCTAGCGCTGGCTCTGCTTTCCCCAGTTCCCGCACCACCACTACCACTCCCTACTGACTGAACGCCTGGTGTAGACAGCGCTATGGTGAGGGGAGGGCTTCTCCTGTCAACATAGCCACTGCCCCTCGGAGAGCTGGGGGACCTACACTGACAGGAGAAGTGCGTTCCCGTCGGCACAGGTAGCGTCTTCACTACATGCTACAGCAGCGCAGCTGCACCTGCAGTGCTGTCAGTGTAGACCAGCCCTCAGCAACTTCTATTTGAGATGAAGGAAACCAAGAGAGAACAAATCCCAGAGGGTGAAAGCTGAGGTTGTTCCCAACCGGGCCAGTGGCTGCGACAGGCAGGCCAGGGGCCCCAGCTAGGGCCACGCATTCCAGGGAATGTGGTGCCCAGGATTGCAGCCAGATTGCCAAAGGAGCTCAGCTCCCACTGGGAACAATGGGGTGGAGGGGTGGGGGGGTTCATTGATTCAGAGAATTTAAGGCCAGAAGGGACCCTTAGCACTAGTCTGACCTTCTATATAACCCGGTCCCAGGCCAGAGAATCCCCCCTTTTACTCCAGTGTTGAGCCCAATACCGGATGTTTGGCTAAGGCACGTCTCCGTTCTCTGTTATTTCCAATGGGAGCTGAGCTCTTTTGACAACCTGGCCCTCGTAGTGGGTGCTGGGCCACTCTGAAAATCCAGGCCCTAGTGCAATAGGGAGCAACCAGCCTTGAAATCATACAGCAGCGACCCCACTTTGGCCCAAGGGTTTGTATTGTCAGGAACCTGCTAAGTAAGAAACTCCCTCCCCGCTGCACGTCCCCTGCCCCGGCCAGTGAGGAGGAAGGACCCTGACCCAGGGAGTGGCCGGTTCTTGGGGAAACAGCAGCAGGGAAGCCAGGCGATGCAGGGAGAAATCCCCAGGGAGCTGTGTACTGAGCAGGCTGCAGCAGGAGCCAGGGAGCTGCTGGGGAACAGGGTGTGAGTGCCGGACATTGCAGCTGGGTTCAGGTCTGTGTGGGGCTCGTGGGGAAGCAGCAGTAGCTGGTAGGGTGACCAGACAGCAAGTGTGAATATTCAGGATGGGGTTGGAGGGCAATAGGTGCCTATAAAAGAAAAAGCCCCAAATATCGGGACTGTCCCTATAAAATCAGGACATCTGATCACCCGCTGGGCAGTGAACCAGTGCAGAGGGGCCCCAATGAGACACACCCCAGTAGCTGATTCTGGCCTGGAGACCTGCAAGCTCCTATTTGCTTTGAATAGAGACTGGTCTGGGGAGAGGGCACCCCAGGCACTAGGCCTGAAGCGCCCAAGCCCTCCACTGAACTGTCCCCACCCTCAGGGGTCCAAACAGGAAATACTGTTGTTCATATTGAGCTGTAAGCGTCTAAGCCTCTACACCTAGGGGATCTGCAACCTCTCCCCGTCCCGCCAGCCCTAGTCAAATACCCTTTCCCTGAACCATGTGTCTGGGGGTTACTGGGACCCGGTGTGGCTGGGAGTGGGAGGGTTCAAAGGAAGGACTCAGCCCTAGAGACACTCATGGGGCAGGGGATCTGGGGTGCAGAGGTGAGAAAAGCTGAGGGCGGAGGGGCTGAGTGGGAGCCACTCAGAGAGCTTGGACCAGAAGATCAGGGCCATGCCCCTGAATGGGATGTGGGGCTCAGTGTGGAACCAGTGAAGGACTTGGAGCAGCAGAACTCAGCGGGTCCCTTTTCCTGGGATTGCTTGGGGGGCTGTCTGGCCCCACCCAGAACCAGCTGGAGCTCTCCCAAGGCTCTTGTGTTCATCCCCAGAGACAGGGTGTTGCTATAATCCCACCTCCCACATCGAGCCTTACCCCACCTCTGGCCGGATCTCCCCCCTACCCCAAAGAGAAGAGTCTTGCTGCCTGGTTGAATCCAATGTGGAGCCTCCCTACCTTGCCCACATTGTAATGGTCTCCACCACTGTAACCACTAGATACCACTGTCCTCCCAGAGCCAGGATCCCCCATGTCACCAAGCCCCCAACTCAGACACCTCCCCGCAGCAGTGACACCCCCTTCTCACCCTAACCCCAAAACAACTAAAACATAAAAGAAGAAATTAATAATTAAAAAGATCAAAACCCAAACTCCCTCCCTCAAGCAGAGATTTGACTCCAATAGGGAGAAGAGCCAGAGACTCCATGAAATCCACCAGGACTTTGCTGATGATGATTATATGTGAAATGTGCCCAGATACTACGGTGATGGGCTGCAGCATGAAACCCTAAGATACGTGGGTACACGGCTCACTTCTCTGCAGCCTCCCTCAGACCCCAGCCAAGCACCTCCCTGGCCGAGCTGCACAGTCAGGCCAACCAGTGCACTGCGTCCATGATGTACCAGACCTAGAGCGAGCTTTGGGAGCCCTGATCTCATCCATAAAGACTAGTCTGACATGGATGGGAAATAACTAGGTTACAACCGATTGTTACATGGGGCTGTTTGCATAGAGCGGAACAGGGTGGGGCGGGTTAGAAATATTCTCCCCAGTGGGGCTCGGCTGCGGCTCATGGCGGCTGAGGAATAAACCAGACTCTGAGCTGCCCAGAGTCACCTCTGGCTGGTTCATGACGTGGGACAGGGTCACATTTTGTCTTCTCCGGATGAGGGTTTGTCACTGCTGCTGGTCCCTTTGCTACAGGAGTCTTCAGAGGTTTGCTACAGGCCGTTAGTGTATATCCTTGGAGGGAACAGTTTTAGGAAGAAATCACTGGAGACACAGAGAGCTGTAAACCTTGAAGCAGCCAGTTATTGCCACACACCGAACTAACCAAAAACCAGCCAAAACCGGCTGGGCTATCCCCTAATAATCTAACTCAGTTGCCATAGCAACACAAGATTCAATTATCACAACAACCATCGGACATGCTGGTCTATTTTTAGCTGGGCTTTTTAGCTTGCTCTGTGCACAGTCAGTTCAGAAATGTATTTGCTCAACTCCAGATGGGGCCTTGTTGGTACAGATCCGTTCAGTTCAGGGCTGGCTGAATGCCACAAATGTCTTAAGACTTTCCGCCCTCTCATCCATCGTGTTACGGAAACACCAGAGCCTGCACCACCGGCTGTAGGCAATGTAGTTGAGAGGCAGGGGAACGGGAAACAAAGTAAGATGCCATGTGCGCTCTCCCTGAGAGATCAGAGAGCGACTGCCCTCTGTGCCAGCAGCAGCTCCTGACCCAAGGTCACTTTAGTGCACAAAGCAGACTTAGGGTTACAGGTCTGCATCCCCCTGCCTCCACTCCACCAGCCAGTCACAAAGGAGGCTCCCTCCTTCACACAAATCATAATGGGGCCCCTGCTCTAACCACTCTATGCCCACTCCCCTCCCAGACTAGCAGGGGATAGATGTTGCTCTGCTCGTCTCTCTCTCCCGGTGGGTGTCTGGGTGGGCAGCAAGAGCAGGTGTGGGTGGTTTGCAGGGAGCTCACCCATTACCCTCGCTCAGTTCCAAACCAGGGCTTTAGAAGCAAGGACAGAATTTCTCCCCTGCTTGGGGAGAGGAGAGACCTGGCCCTATAGACACTCAGGGGGAAAAGGTGAGAAGAGGCAAGCTGGGGGTGAAGGAGTTAAAAGATGAGCCCTATAGACACCTTCAGGGCAGGGGATTTGGGGGACACACAGAGAGAGGAGGGGATGGGAGGAGAGGAGAGATTCAGCCTATAGATACCCAGGGAGAGGGACCCCCTCAAGAGTCGCCTGGTCCCAGTCCTGGAGGGGCTTGAAGGTTTCCAGGGGCTCCTTTTTCCTGAGGAGCTCAGGGGTCTGGACTGCCCTGTCCAGCAGCAGGCGCGTAACGCCGACCCCAATGGAAGCGAAAGGCCCCATTTATTCCTGATGATCCATGGGCCTGATTCTCCCGGGCTGCCCTGTACCTTGTGTTGTCCCTGCTGCAGCGACAGCGTAGCCGCTGTTTGTCGGCTCTCCTGCCCGCAAAAAAACTTCTATCCCCACCCAGCGAGGTTAGCTTTGCCAGCAGCGCTGTTCACACCGGCTAAGTCTACACTGGCAACTGGAAGATACAACTTTTGTCTTTCACAGGTGTTAAAACAACACCCCCCACAAGACAAAAGTTTTGCCGAGGACAAGCGCTGGTGTGACCAGTGAGAGCTTTGCAGGCAGCCGCTGGGGGTCGGGGTTTGTGTGGCAGGAGAGCCGACACACAGTGCAATGTCAGGGGTAAAACGCTGTGTGCGGCTGGGCCTGGAGAAGTTGGATGCGGTTTGCACGAAGCAGCACAGGAAACACCCGAGCAGCTGTGGACGGATCAGAGCGCGCAGGGCGGCCACAGCCAATCGGGAAGGAATTTGTGTGACTCACAAACAAGCCGGGCGAGGCTAGGTTGCTAAAAGCGCTCGGTTACCTCCCCTCCCCCTGTCCTGCGCCGTGTGCAATGGGGGCCTCGGAGTCCCATGGTGCTCGCTGCGGTGTGTACGTGTCCTGGCACCACGCCCGCTGTGTCTGCAATTGGCTCGCTCGCTCCCCAACCTCCTTTGTGCCTGGTGACTGCGCCGGAGAGTCAGGACTCGCCCGACCCGCGATCTAACATTCATAACGAAACTGGATCTGGTCCTTCGCTGCTTCAGCTTTTTGGTGGCGTGTCTGTGTGAGCTCCAGCGTTTCCTGCTGTCCCTTCCCGGTGAGTGTCTGTTACCCCGGGCCGGGGCAGGGGGGGCGCGGGTCTGAGGGGAGAGACCCGGCCCCAGAGACGGGGCTGGTAGAGCCCCAGTGACACCCAAGGGCAGGGGGATATTGGGGGCGCGGGAATGGGGGGAAGAAGGGGGCAAGGAGACCCCCAGATACACCTGGGGGGAGGGGAGGGGGTGGCAGAGACCCGTCTTGGGGTGTAGGGGAAATGGGGAGTAGGGGGAGGTATAGGGAGCTGTGGGGGAGAGACACATGGGAGGGGGGGCTGTGGGTCGCAGACTGGGTCTGAGATTTCCAAGGGGGTTTGCAGCTCCCTTTGAAATGGGCTAGGGGTCTGCACATGAAAAAGGCTGTCATTTGAAACCGCTGTGGTAGAGCAGGAGGTGCCCAGCTCTGGGGTGTGGGCTGCTGAGAGCTGCGTACGGAGAGTAACGAACAGCGCCGTGCGGGGACCGGAGAACAAGGACCGAACTAGCCGGTGACTGGCGGCGCCTTCTGCTGCTCTCTCCCCTGTGCGGGCTCTGCGCCCCCGGCGGGCTCGGGCTGCTCCGCACTTAAAACGCTGCTGCGGCTGGGGAGGAGCCAACTCCCAGCTCGGAGGGGGTGGGGGACATTTCCCAAACAATCGCCACCATCATGTCTGTGCTTCCTCCTGCTGTAGACACCCCCCGCCCCCCCCCCCCCCCGCGCCTTTCTTGGAGAAAAAGCACCAGGCGGGGAGAAATCAGGGCTTGGAATTAAACCATGTGTTGGGGGGAGGAGGGGGTGTTAATCAAAAACTGACCCTATTAAATAATTGAGCCTTATGTAGAACTAGCCCTGTGCTAGAGTAGGCTTGGAAGGATTTGATTTGTATCAGTGTATGTAGGTTCGCTGTACCCAGGCAAACTGACAAACTATTTATGGCGACGATCATTGACGTTTACAGAGAGGCACAGTAAGAAAAATGCTGCCAGAGAACTTACTAGGGTTTCATTTATGGCCATTGACTTTGTACATTTTGATATGTGGTGTTCACAGTTTGTGTTTTAACCTTCAATGTCTACTGGCCGTAAACAATTGTCTGACCTCCCTCCCCCCTGAATTTCCCATAATTGAAAATTTAAATCAATAAAATAAATGCTTAAAACCCATAACTTCATGCAACTGTGAACATTTAAATTGATAAAAATATAGAAGCTTAAAAATAAACCTCCATATTATCTGTCAAAATTATAAAACATAAATGAAAATTGAATTCAGCCAAGAGGTGTTCTTTGCTGTTTGGTTTCTGAGCCTTTAGGGAGGAAATAGGTCTTATTTTCAAGCTCTTTGTATCCACAGGGACTAGAAAATTAATTTTATTTTTGTAAATTGAAGTGAAATTCTCACAGGACACTATAGCTGCTGGTTCTCTTTGTGTGCGTGTGTGTGTCGTTTCTGTGCTGCCCTCTGGCGACGTAGAAAAATTCACAGCACAGAACTCACAGCCTTTTCCCTGCATGTGTAACACCCTAGCGAGTGTGTGCCAAGTGTCACCATCTGGGCCAATCAGGAGAATATGTGAGTCTGTGACAGCCACAAGTTGGTTTTTTTAGCTTAAATTGTAGCAGCTCATGCTGTGGGCTCTGGAGATCCAGGCCCGTGTTCAGTTGCCAGTGTATTAGCTGAGAGGGGAGGCCTGAGTTGAGATTTTCAAAGACAACCTAGGGGATTTAGATACATAATTACCTGGATCACAGCAGTGCCTAGGTGACCCAACTCAGATAGCACCCTGTTGTGCACTCATCTTCCTTTAATTTTAATGGAAGTTGTGCCCAAATCACAAAGATATAAAGAAAGTGGGAGGTTTGGTTTGTTTTTTTGAAGCGGGGAGGACATCTGGAGCTGTACCTCTTTCTCTGTCTAGTTTCTTATTATGGCAAAGACATCCCTACTGAATCCTCTTTCCCACAGCATTGAATCTTTGTGGGGGAGGGAATCACTTTGAAATGTAATTTCTTTTGGGATGAGGTGTGGGGAAGATAAGCAGGAAGGAGCAGTATTTATCTCACCCAGGGAAGGAGAGGGACAAAGGACCAACCAGAATTTGGAGAGCAAAATTAGAAGTTTGACTTGTACTAAAGTAATTGCTGGGCTGTATGTAGCTGTGGCAGAGTTACTGTTGCATTTCAGGTGATAAAAGTGGGTTGGTTTTCAGGAGTGGGGTGGGGGGGGGCCTGTGGGGTTCCATTCCCAGGTCTGGAAGAGGAGTGGAAGCTAATTGTTAGAGCACATTTTATGCCCAGATTTGAGAGGAAGGGATGTACCGTGGTTAAAGCAGAGCACGCAATCAGGATGCCAGGTTCTAATCCCAGTTCTGCTTCTGTTACCACAGCTGGCTGTTGGTTATTGCTTCCACCTTAATTTCACCCTCAGGGAAATGGATGTAAGCATGTTCACCCTGCTCAGTGCAGAGCAAGAATAATCCATTAGTGTTTGTAAAGTCCATTGAACTCCTAAAATGAGGTTACATCAGTGGTTCTCAAACTGGGGGTCGGGACCCCTTAGGGGGTCACGAGGTTATTACATGGGGGGTCGCGAGCTGTCAGCCTCCACCCCTAACCCTGCTTTGCCTCCAGCATTTATAATGGTGTTAAATATATTTAAAAGTGTTTTTAATTTATAAGGGGGGGGGGTCACACTCTGAGGCTTGTTGTGTGAAAGGGGTCACCAGTAAAAAAGTTTGAGAACCACTGTGCTACAGTAAGGAAAAGACAGGTGGTGCGGTGATTCTGTATGGTTTAATCGGTTTATGTTCTCTTTAATCTGTATTTATGTGTATTTTTATATTTTGGTTTTGCACATTGGCCTGTGGCTAAGCCACTATTAATAAACTTGACCGACATTGCAGCAGAATGCTGAGGACAGGGCAATAGAAACACCCAGACGTTACTTGCTTAATTATTTTAGTATTTTACCATCAAGAAAAACTATTTGGAGGGGAAATAAGGAGTAAACCTCCAATGTGGTCAGTGGGCTGTGCTGGCCCGATAGGTCCTGTGAGTGGAGTTAGGGTTGCAGACACCTTGCAGTGCTCCACCAGTCATCCCAGGTGAGCCCCTTCTGCCGTGTAACTGTTGGTTTAGTATTGCCCAAGAGCTCATCCTACAGACTAATCCAACGGAGTTAGGAAGAAAGGAGTAAAATGGACCAAGGGGCACAGAATGGGGTGGCAGCAGTTTACAGGTTTTTATTTGGTCGCTATACTGTATAAAGAGAAAAAAATCTTTAATAGTCTTTAACAATCCCTCCTTCCCCCAATAAAATCAATACTTAATCCCTGTAGCATTTTCCCCATAATCCCTAGGAAATACCCTGCAATTTACCACAGAATTAGGCCTCTCCTCACTTCCACCCCTGTTGACAGTAGGACTTCTGTGTTTTCAGCTCTCACAGGAACCTCCTACCCTATAGGCTGTTTCTCTCAATGGATAGTAAAGACATTAAACCATCCTAGATTGTAAGGCCACTAGGCATCGTTATCATAGTGTTGTGTGTTCAGATTTAATGATCTGAGATGTCAGATAGCTGGTTCGATTAATGCAGCACCATACTGAAAGGAATTACGTATATTACGAATGTGATCACTGGAGAAGTGAGAGCAGCTTGATCTGCTTCTGACTTAACGTCCCAGTGCTCTTTCCTTATATAGAGCTTGGGACAAAGAAATTCCTTTTCTGTGATTGATTTTAACTGGGAGTTCTGTTTTGGATGCTTCGTGCACCCACACAGTGAATACTGGGTCCAGTTCTGATCACGGGAAAAGCTTCGGAGAAGGCAACAGAAATGATCAAGGATATGGAACAGCTTTTAGAGGAGGAGAGACAAAAATTATTACAGCCGTTCTGCTTAGGAAAGAGATTTGCGGGGGCGGGGGGGAGAGAGAGGTGGGATATCATCATTAGTGGGCTAGAATGTGGTGTAATGCTGACACCTAGTGGGGACTTGCCGCAGCGCAGCAAAGTGAGGTGACAGCAGTGGTGATCTGGATACTCGTGGCTGCATTGCACTATTTGATTACACCTGAAAGAAAGCAAGGTAGGGAGGACGCTGCACGACTCTTGTGTGGAGAGTGTAACTTTCCTGTGCACACCATGACCATAGGAGGGTGAGGAGACAGTTTCACAAGGGCTTCTGTGGCATCCTGGTGCGTGTGTGTCTGTGTTTAAACAGCCCAGTAACTACAGCCTCCAACAAGAAGGTGGGATAGTTTTTAGATCAGATGCACAGCTTGATAGGTGTTGGTACACCTGGGAATCAGTGGGTAGCTGGAGAAAACAGGTGCAAGGGAAGTGCAACATCTAAGCAATTCCCGTTAGATCCAGTAAATCATAGTCACTTAGCATCTTTCTTGTGTTTGTGCAGCGACACCGTAGTACGTTACTCTTAGCATTTTGTCCCACAGCAGCTAAAACTTCTCGCTTGTGGCTGAAAGGACCTTCCAGCTGACATGTCTCTAGCGCATCTGTTTAAAATTGAGGCCATCAATCCAAACGGGCTGTCACCACCGAAGCTACTGTAACATTCTGAGAATCCACAATTCTCAAATCATTCATGCTCCTGGCAGGGCACATCTGCTCTGACCCTTTTAGTCACATGTAGTTTGGTACCAGAAGTTAGAAGTGTAGTGTTGTTCCTTAGAATGACAGCTCCTTGGGGCAGGGACCATCTTTTAGTTCTGTGTTTGTACAGCGCCTCTCAATGGGGATCCTGGCCCTTGACTGGGGCTCCTAGGGGCTACCCCAAAGTAAATAATAATAAAGAAGGGTCTCTGTTAATCTGCATCTCCTCTGTCTTCTGTTCCCTTCCCAGGCCTGTGAAGTTACTGTTGATGTTACCAAGTCAGTCTTTCGGGTGACTCGTTTTGGAATTCCCAGCATTAATTTAGGACCCTTTGTAGCCGCACTGTGACATCTGCCTTGGCACCAGGACATGTTCCTATCATCTTTATCCAGGCTGCAAATGGATGAGACACTTCTCTCCCTGCAACTTGGAAGCAAGCCCAGGGCATTACAGCAGACCTGTCAATGGGGGCTACCTCTGGGATACGTAGTCGTCAACTGGGCATCTTTCCTGGCCACTATTCACCACGTTTGGACTGCACTGACCAGCTGCAAGTCCCCTGGAAGAGAAGCTTGCTTGGATACCTTGCCTTGATGCAGACTTCCCATCACTAATATAGCACAGGGCTGACTATGGCCTGTGAAATTCTCCGCCACACCTAATCCAAAGGAATACAAATGAGTCCAGGGGCCACATGTGGGAGTCTTTGCTGGAAACCACGGAGAGGTCTTCTCAGAGACTGAGGTGACACAAGGAGAGGTGCGGAAGCAAACTGATCATCGGACTAACAAGGCACCTGGCCCAGATGGTCCATCCAAGAGTCCCGAAGGAGCTCAGGTATGAGTAGCTGAACAGCTAACAGAACTTTGTGATCTTTCATTAAAACCAGCCATTGTTCTAGAGGAATGGAAGGTACCAAATGTTCTATCTATATTTTAAAAAGACTCTAGGGGTGATCCAGGGAACTGCCAAGCTGTGAACTTTACATCTGTGCCAGGCAAATTAGTTGTATTAATAATTAAAATTACAACACATTTGGAAGATCATGATTTGACAGGGTCGAACCAGCAGAGATTTTGCAAAGGAAAATCGTGTTTCAAAGAATTCTGAAGATTAGTGAAAGTGTCAATAAAGTAGCAGATAAAGGAGAACCAGCAGACATCATTTATTTAGATTTCCAAAAGGCCTTTGACAAGAGCAGCCTCTTGTGAGGGACAAAGAAGCTAAGTGGTCACAGGGTGAGGGGCAAAGTATTGTCATGGATCAAAAACTGGCCTGAAAACTGAAAGCAAAACGTAGGGTTAAATGGTCAACTTTTATCATGGCAAAAGGTGAACGGTGGAGACATCAAGGTTCCATACTGAGTCCTGTGTTGTCTTATATATTTATTGATCTGGAAAGGAGGTGAGGAATGAGGTACATAAGAACATAAAAACGGCCATACTGGGTCATACCAAACGTCCATCCAGCCCAGTATCCTGTCTATCGACAGTGGCCAATGCCAGGTGCCCCAGAGGGAGTGAACCTAACAGGCAATGATTAAGTGATCTCTCTCCTGCCATACATCTCCACCCTCTGACAGACAGAGGCTAGGGACACCATTCCTTATCCATCCTGGCTAATAGCCATTAATGGACCTAACTTCCATGAATTTATCCAGTTCTCTTTTAAACCCTGTTGTAGTCCTAGCCTTCACAACCTCCTCAGGCAAGGAATTCCACAGGTTGACTGTGCACTGTGTGAAGAAGAACTTCCTTTTATTTGTTTTAAACCTGCTGCCCATTAATTTCATTTGGTGGCCCCTAGTTCTTATATTATGGGAACAAGTAAATAACTTTTCCTTATCCACTTTCTCCACATCACTCACGATTTTATAGACCTCTATCATATCCCCCCTTAGTCTCCTCTTTTCCAAGCTGAAAAGTCCCAGCCTCTTTAATCTCTCCTCATATAGAAGGTAGCAACATTTGCAGATGACACAAAGTTATTTTGGTTAGTCAGGACCAGAGAGGACTGTGAGGAACTTCAAAGAGACTTATACAAGCTGGGTGAATGGGCAACACAATGGCAGATAAAATTCAGTGTTGCTAGATGCAAAGTAACACACATTGGAGGTAAACAGTAAAGCTACTCCCACCTTACAAGGTCTAAATTAAGTGTCTGCTCAGGAAAATGACTTGGGTTCAAACTACAGCGTAGCAGATGTAAATTAAATCTCAAGAAAAACTTCCTAACTGTAAGAACAGTAGGACAATGCAACAGACGCCTAGGGAGGTTGTGGAAGCTCCTTCACTGGAGGTTTTCAAAAGGAGGCTGGGTAGCCACCTGTCTTGGATGGTTTAGACACAATGAATCCTGCACCTTGGCAGGGGTTAGACTAGATGACCTTTGCGGTCCCTTCTAAGCCTATAGTTCTGTGATTATGGACAGCTGAATGGAGACCTCTGCTCAGTGTGCGGCTGCGGTCAGAAAAGCAAAGCTGATGTTGGGAAGCGTAAGGAATGGGATGGAGAAGAACACTGAAAATAGAATGTTCTATAAATCCATGGTGCAGCCTCACCTGGAGTGTGCAACTCTGGTCACCCCATCTCCAAATGGGTATTGCAGCACCAGAGGGGGTTCAGAGAAGGGTGATAGGAAGGATCAAGGGCTTGGGAAGATTCTCCTATGGAGAGAGGTTGAAAAGATGGGCATTGTTAGTTTAGGGCATGTCTAACGGGTGCTACATGGACACAGCTATGGGGCCTTCGCTATGCTGCTGTAGTGCCAGTCTAGACGCTTCCTACAGCGACAGAAGGGGCTTTTCCATTGATGTAGTTAATGCATCTTGCTGAGAGGTGGCAGGTAGGTCAGTGGAAGAATTCTGGGGATCGGGTTGCTACGATGCATTACTACGATGCCCAGGAGTGTGACTAGTTCACGTCCTAACAACGTAGCTTTGTTGATCTCAATTTGAAGCGTAGACCAGGCCTTAGAGGAGATAGTTCAAATAGGACATGCCGAAAGTCTCTAAAATAATGATTGGTCTAGAGAAGGTGGGTGGGTAGCGTGTGTTCTCCCTGAGCCATAACACAGGGACATTCAGTGAAGTTAAAAAGGTGGCAAATTCCAAACTGGTGACAGGAAATAAGTTTTCACGTAAGGTGTGATCGGACTGTGGAACGCTTTGCCACAGGAAGTTATTAACGCCAAGAACTTAATGAGATTCCAAAAGGGATTGGATGTTTCTATGGACACCAAGAATATCCAGGCTTGCTATCGTTAATGACAATAGGTTTTTTGGCAGGGATATTAAACCTCCTGCTTGAGGGATCAATCCAATCTCTAACTAGTAGAGTCCAGGATTAAATCTAAAGTGGAGGCAGATCATCCCACATCTGTTGAGGGGGGGGTCTGACACCTTCCTCTGAAGTAGCTGGTCTGGAAACTCAGAGACAGGAGACTGGCCAGAGGGCCCTTGGGCATGATCCAGTCTGGCAGTGGGGCCCAAAGCCGTGTATTTTGAGCTACTGTCCCTTAATGATGCAAAGGAAAAAATATAATTAATGCCTATTACCCTCCTATAACTCTTAATTGTGTCCTGCATCCACGGCTTCATTATTTTGCCTGGGAGCGATGTCAGGCTGACAGGCCGGTAATTACCTGGGTTGTTCCATTTATGCCACTCCACCACAACGTAACTAAAAAGCTGTACTTAAGGCATGTAACACGTTCCTCAGTGGAAGCCAGGCGGCACCATGCAGCCCATAAGAACTTGCCCAGCAACACGCTACAGGATCTCAGCCAGATAATCTCCCCTTCCCACCCAGCAATAGTTCCAGTTTTTCTTACAAAATCTTAAGGTGACTTTTACCTTCCAAAACTGAGCTAAGCCCCCGAAGAGGTGCCAAATGCTGGGCACGGCGTTATGGGACAGACTTAGGAGGAGTTGGTGAATGAAGGCAACTGCAGCACAGACCTGAGCTGAAGAACATGTCCCAGGCTGTGACGTTTGATCAGCACAACTAATGGTTGTGAAAGGACTGAGGAGACGGTTCTATTGTAATTCAGCCCAGGCTCTGGTCACTTGTGACATTCTTTGAAAAGGTACAAATAAAGCAAATCTGAATCTCACCAGATTACAATACTAATGCTCAGCCCCCTCCTCTAGCTCTCCGCCCCAGGGGTTCATCTCATCCAAGCAAAGGGCGGCTGCAACAAGACAGCTAAGAAACACTATAAAACAAGTCGCAGACTCAACAGGAAGCTGCCTGGTTCTGCGACGTAATGACGTCACTCAGCCGTCCGGCGTCGTGGGTGAGATGGAGTTTGCAGCCGCACTGCCCAGGGATTAGACTTCGTTATGTTTTTAAGTAATTTTAAGGAAATACAAACATGACTTTAATTTAAGGTACTAAACAGCTTCTCTTGTTAAACACCAAATTGTCTTGACCCTGTAGGTTTAAGAGGTTACCCTTGTAAACCAAAAAGTGAGATTTAATCTTAAAAAAAAAAAAAAAAAATTTCATCCTTTGCCCTGTTTCAAGGCGTTTTCTTGAAGTGAGTTGTTTGGTTTATAAGAACCTTCGCTATTCTAAATGAGTGACTCTTGAATTACTTCTTTTAAGTAAGTTAAACCCTGTCTTCAGTTTCATAGAACTTAGTTAACTCACTTACCTCTGCCCATTTATGACCTGTGTTTATCCTGGATAACCTCACAGGAGTCACCAACCCTCAAACCAAATCCCTTTGCTCCTCTGTGAACTGCTTTAGTTCTGAGAGACACTAAAACTGAATTCATCACTGATTTGTGGAAATAAGACACAATATATTAACTTAGGGCGCTGGGCTCCTGGGTTCTACCAGAGAGGAAAGTTCAGGTGATAGTCCAGGCTCTGGACAGGGCCTCAGTAGATCCGGGTTCATTTCCAGTCTCTGCCACTGACTCCTTGTGTGTGACTTGGGAGAGTCACTTGCTCTCCCTGGGGCTCAGGTCCCCATCTGTGACATGGGGATAATATTCCTCCTTTGCACACAGGAGTTATGGGCTGGATGCAGGAATCCAGGAGGTCAGACAAGATGATCTGATGGTCCCTTCTGGCCTCAATCTGTGAATGTAACTAAAAGAAAGTGTCCCAGCAGGGCAGCTCCATTCTCAGAGGGGAAATCGTTCATAGCTCTCCATGCATGTGCACGTGTGTGTAACTGATGTAACCATTGTGTGCTGGTTGTGTGCATTGTTATGACCATTTTAGTAGTAGTGTTTTTAATTGTGGTGTTCCTTAAGAATCCTGTGTGCCTATTGGTGCGGGGAGGGGATGTCACTGCCCTCGAATTAGCATGAATTAAAACTATGGGTGAGATTTGCCCTGAGATTCCTTCTCTGAACTAGACAATTTGTCATTTGGGGGATAAAATCCCCAGGCCGCAAAGGTACTGAGACATTGCAATAGGTGCCTGGGAAATCACTGGGCTCCACCAAGCCTGAGTCAGATGCCCAGGTCCCTGTACAGTGATTGGGGGGAGGGGGGCACCTAAGAATGGGGTCCACAGAAGCCAGCACGCCTAGGCAAGGAGCCGCCTAAGGGAGCCAATGGGAGATGCCAATGAAGGGGGTGTGGGCCAAGCCCCTCCCATCCACCCCAGAGTTCAGCACCTGAGTCTGGGCAGCAGGGCGGCGCTAGAGCTTCTAGCCAGTCCCAGCTGGGAACCCCTTTCCCGGAGTCAGGCTGCTTAGCTGCCCAAGTCGTTTCTTGTGAGAGTGGTTCAGGCACCTGCCTCGCCCCACACAGAGCAGCTGGGGGGGGTGCGGGCACTCAGCCAGGCACTGTGAGACCTGGTTCAAGTCCCCCCTCTGCATGCGGAGAAGGGATTTGACTAAGGGTTCCCCACCTCTCCGGTGAGTGCCCCAACCCCTGGGCTGTAGGGTGTGACTCACCTTTTCCCTGGCTCGATTGCTGTTAAATGAAAGTGGAACAACTTCAGCGGGGACCGAGGGAGCCCCCACATCTGACCAGCCCCTAGCTCAGTGCTTACAGCGCTCTCCTGAGAGGTGTGGAACCTGGTCAGAGCCCTGCTTCTCATCAGGCAGGCGGGGGGCTTGAACCTGGGTCTCCCACATCCTGGGTGAGTGCCCTAACCCCTGGGATAACAGTCACATGGAAGGCAGCAGGGCACATGCTCAGAGGCAGGAACGTAGCAGCGGGAGGACATTGACAGGGACAGTGTAGGCACCGAGTGAGCGTAGGCGCCTACAGGGCGAGGAGACGGCCGAGCAGGAGTTTGTGGATCACAGTTGTGCCTAAATCTGGACTTTAGGCATCTAAGTCCATTTGCGGATCTGGACCTTGATGCTCAACACCCCTTTATCCCTACTAGGTACATCCGGAAACATCCCGGACGTCTCCTTCCAACAGACTATGTGAATGGTTTTGTTTAGTAACATTCTGTTACTTCCTTTGTAGGAAGGTCCCTGGGGCATATGGACGAACTCTCCCTGAGCACTGGCCCATCAGATAAGTATCATTCGTATTCAGTCGCCTCTAAGTCATATGAACTGAAACCCTGAACCAAGTCCTGGCTCTGTATCCTAGTGATTCTTTAGAGGATCTCTTCTCTCCCCACCTCAGGTTCAGCTCAGAGACCAGCTCATTCCAGCAGATGGTGTTTGGCTCGGGTGACCACCGGTGGGTCCTCTCTCTGAACCAGTCTGGGATCGGGTGAGTTCCTTTCAGAATAACCCCTGGGGTCTTTCAAGTAAAGAATTGTGACGGGGCAGATCACAGCGTTCCAGTATTGGCAGATGAAAGGAAAAGTCTCTCTCCGTGGGGACCCTGGCTGGTCCCCCGGCCCCATGGAAAGCCGCTTGTATAAGGGATGGGGAGGGGTGGCATTGGCGGTGTGTGCACCAGGGATCAGGGATAGTTTGTCACCTGATTGGTGGAGCTTTAAACCTACTGCTAATGGAAACGCCTCCTGATTTACGAACGAACGAGCACGCGTTGCGAACGAGCGCGCGTGGGCAGGTTCCCGCAGTTCCCTGCTTGGCTCCGCCCAGGGGCGGGGTGGTTCTCAGCAATGGATAAATACAGGCTGCGCCGTTCCCTGTTCTTAATGAATGGAGCTGATTTGATTGAGAGCAACTCCTAGGGAAGTGGAGGCTCTGTTGTCTATCGCGCTGGGCTCGTTGACCCAAGTGAGCCAGGGAACGGGCGGCTGCGAGAACAGCCCAGCGGGCTTCAGCCGAAGCCGGGCTCCTGGCAGGACTTGCTTTTAGCGCGCTTCGAGGGCCCCGATCCTGCCCGAGCCGGGCTCTGTTGTTCTAGGCTCGGGCTGCTTCAAGGACTCCTGCGGCAGATGGAGCCGTCAGCTTCTCCCCCTGCCCAGGCAACGCAGCCCGCGGGGCAGCCTCATGGCAGCGGAGCCAGGCACAGTGTCAGTGGGGGGAGGTTTTCGCCTCCCTGCTCCTGCCTGTGTGAGCAGCACAATCCTCTGTGCGCTCTGCCCCCTCCCCTGGCTGGGTTCTGTGTTTGGATTGCACCTGCAGTGCTAACGGGAGGTGCTGCTGGGGGTCAATATGGGGCAGTAGGCGGTCAAGGGGCCAGTGCCCTGGCAAAGCCCCAGCTCCAGGAGCACCCCGACAGCAGCGATGTGGAGGAGATGGAGGTGGAGGAGATGGGAGGAGGAGAAGATGGAGATGGGGAAACAGGAGTTCGAGAAGATTCAGTTGTGGGGGATTCCTGACCCGATAGATCCCACGGGGCCTCCTCAACTTGGTCCCAAGAGGGCTGGCAGAATCTGCCAGCTGTTCTACCGTTCCAGAACAGATGATGTTGGTCAATATGCAGTGAACAAACCCCTGCGAAAGGAAGGCAAGAAACTCTGGACCAAGGCTCCTAAGCTCCAACCATTGCTAATTCCCCGAGTGCTCCAAGAGAGACTCAGACTTCTTGCTCTCAAGAGGCAACAACACTGAGAAGGACGAGGAGGAAGCAGCAGAAGATGCAAACCTCTTGGCCAAGTGACTGAAGAAAGCCAACAAAACCCACCAGGAGACGAGAGCCAAGATACATCGACTGTCCTCCTTGAGAGCCTCCGTATATACACCGGAGTCGAGGAAAAAGTCAGAAATAATAAAAATATAAACACTTAATGCTGTGTAATGGGTTTTCTGGTCGGGACCCCCTTGGTGACATACCACTGAGCCTCATCTTTCTGGCAGCAAGGGCACCCCTTAACTCCGTCCTGCTGAGCCAGACCATCCTGGTCTCCACAGAACAGACCCAGAGATGGGACCACATCTCTCTGCACAAGAGACAGTGAGACCCGCTCAGCCCTGGGGAGACGCTCGTTCGGGGCCAACGGCCAGCGAGCGCTCGTTCGGGTGGGAGTTCGATGGAGTGTTTCGCCTGATGGCAGGAGGGCTCTCATCCTTCCCTAACACAATCCCTCTCTGAGCTAAGCAGCCCCTGCCTCCACCTTCCACCCCTCCCAACGCCTCTCAGCGTTTTCCTGAACCTCTCCTCTCTGCCAGGCACTTCAGGGACTCATGCCAGGGCTCCATGTGCTGCAGCATCCCGGCCTGTCTGGCCTGAGAAACTTGGACTTCGGGTGGCTGAAGCCTTGAACCAGGAGTTCCTGGCCACGCACAGCAGGGACAAGGCAGGGCTGTGCCAGCTGCAGCGAGAAGGTGCCCAACCCGGAGCAGCCGAACGCTGCGCTGCCCACAGAGCTGGGCCAGGCGTGTGCGTCAGCCTCTGCCAGGAGCAGGAGCAGGATCTGGCCATGCTCAAGGAAATGTGACTGGGAGGAGTGGGGCACAGAGGCATCAGCTGTAGGGATGCCAGGGGAATGGGGTGAGGAGGGGATCTGAGAGGAGTTACCAGAGGACTGGGGTGCAGGGATCTGGGAAAGGAGGGAGTGCCAGGGGGGAATGGGAGGCCAGATGGGGAAGGGCTGCAAAGGTGACAGGAGTGGGAGGGAAGGGCTGCAGGGGAACGGGTGCAGGGATCTAGGAGGGCTGTGTGTGCAGGGTGGCGGGGGATGTGCTTGGCAGAGGGCTGGAATGTAGGGAGAGGGTGGGGAATGGGGGCGCAGGAAGGCAGGGGTGGGGGGCAGGCCGCACAATGGCTGCAAGCCCAGGGGAAGGGAATGGGGAGCAGGGAAGGGGTCTCTGCTGTGGCTTTCAGGAAGGGGCCCTGGAGCTGACTTTCCATAAACCAAGCGCAATTATCTGAGGTCTGCTCTGCACCACAACCTGACATCGGTACAACTGGGCATGAGACAAAGCCACGCCCCTGAGTGACATATGACCGAACCCCCCTCCGCCCCCTGAGAGAGGGTGACTTTATTTCCATTCCCCAAGGGAAACGGGATACCATGTGGGGCTACCCCGAGCCCCTCAGAATCACAGACCTGATCCTGGGTAAGCAGATGGCATGGGCAGTGCTGGTTGGAAAATGTGGGTCCCCCCCATGGAAAACTTTGATGAAAAGAAGGGGAAATAATTTTCACTGAAATTTTCTACAGAAAGATCAACTTTTAGGGAAAAAATTGAAAACCAAAATATTTCAGTTCAATGTAATGCTGTCATGATGCCTCATGGTAGGATTACATTGAACTGAACTAATTCATAACATGAAACAACATATAACACGGTGCATTTTTCTCAAGAGGTTATGCGGTTTCTTGATCTGACTGCATCTCCCATGGTGCACCACGGTCTCTCTTCAGGGAGAGGGGAGCCAGCTGTAGCATGGGTGTCCCTGACTATGGTGCATCATGGGAGATGTAGTCCAGCCAGCCAGAATGAGGCGAGTCCCCACAGAGCAGAATGGGGACATGAGGCACCTGGACAACAGCTCCCTTGCAGCATCCCAGCAGGCTCTACAGACTGACATTGTTTTGGTTTAGTGCAAATATTTTGTTTTTCAGACATTGGGGGTGGGGGTGGTGGTAAAAACAAAACTTTCCACAGAAAACAGCCAGTTTGTGAAAAATCTGAGTTTGCTGAAAACCCAATTTTTCTTTTAAAAAACAGAGTTGATGAAAAATTCCCAATTAACCTTAGTCCTAAGACCTGGAGCAGTCGGGCTCTGCCGCTGCCTTGTTACACCCAGGACTGGAGCTGCATTCAAGCCATGGAATCCATACCCGTATCTCACACACGGCAGGTCTGTTACAGGAAGGGGGACCGGACGTCCCGATATTTCCTTGTTTGTCCCGCGTCCCCACCAACGTTAGCCCCTGCGGGACCCGAGCAGGACAGGGGGGCTGGGGCCTGCTGCCCCCACTCCGGGGCCGCCACGGGATAGCACCAGCTGGGCAGCAGCCCAGACGCGACTGGCCAGGGGCTGGGCCCAGCGTACGCGCTGCTGGGTCCCTGCAGCAGACCCGGGCTCAGGGGGTTTCGGGGGTGCCAGAGCCGCAGCCGCCAAGCTTGGCCATCGGCCGCTTCCTCCCCCCGCGGCAGTGGGAGCTGCAGCAGCGGCTGCTCCCAAGTCCTGCTGCCCGGGGGGGAGAACAGCCGCCACCTGGCCCTGTGGGCCGCCCCCCTCCTCTCCCTACCGCCCAATTGAGTCCTGCCTGCTCTCGGGGCCAGGCTGGACTCTCACTCACCCCAGCCCCGCGTTTCCCCTGCGTCTCCGGGGCCTCCCTCCAGCGCTTGTGGAGGAGGGGGAGGGATGGTTTTGTTTTTTGCCCTCCCCCGTGTCCCGATATTTGACTTGGGTGATCTGGTCACCCTAGTTACGGGTGTCAGACACAGCCAGGCCTGGGCAGCTGCTGGTTCTCACTGGCTTTGAGACCAAACTGCTGCCTGAAGTCAGTCCCATTCTGCCCCATTAGGTAACTCTGGGAGGCAAAGGGGATTTAAAATGGGTGTAGACAGCCCTGGAAAATTCCCCTGCACAAGGCGTCTCCCTGGCTGGTGTGAAGGCTCGGCACGTGCTCTGCTCCTGGGCCGCTGGGGAGCAGAATGTTACAGCAGCCTCAAGGCTGCTCTGACTCACACCAGGTCAACACAGAGCCTGTCGATCGTTCGTCTGCTCTCTGCTCACGCTGTCTGGATTGAAGAGATTTGATGCATGTTACCCTACTCCACCCGTACCGTGTCTGAATCCCAGAGCTGTCGGCACGGTGACACCACTGGAAACAGAACATTCATTAATCTGCTTAAAGTCTTGTAAGTGCAAAGGAGAACATAATAAAATACATTAAAAAAATCCCTGAGATATCTAGGTCTGTAAACAATGCCCCTCCCACATGGGCACATCCTATGGTCCATCTGCACATCCAGCACTAGACAGATCAGATTCAGAGCGATGTTCTAATCCACGTCCATCTCCTCGTCCTCTTGTTCTCCCATCTCCTCCACTTCCATCTCCTCCACATCGCTGCTCTCAGGGTCATCCTGGGGCTCTGTGGGGAGCGGGGGATTGGCCCTGACAGCATCTCCCAGTGGCAGCTGCAATGTGACGTTCACAGCAAGGCACGGAGCGTGGTTGAAATCTACAATCCAAGCACAGAGCCCCGCGGCTGGGTTAGAGGCCGAGTGCAGGGAGGTTTGTGCTGCCCATGCAGGCAGAGGGATGAAGGCAAAAAGATTGAACAAGGAACCAAATTGGACAACCATGTCAGGCTACGAGAGGTCTCAGTGTAGACAAACACCTCATTGCCCCTCAAGTCCGACCTGCAGCTCCTAGCTAGCCCAGGCCTCGGCTCCCCCCACCATAGGTTTGTCAATACTCCTCAATCCCACCACACCACCCTGCGGTTCCGGCCCTAGGTTACCCCGGAAAACTCTCTTGATTCTCTTCACTCCTTCTGTGGCAGATACAGGATACAGAGGTGGGGCGGTAAGCAGGTTTCTTTGACACTCACTTGGAGTCATAGGCACCAACTTTCTCCGGCATCTGTGGGTGCCCGGCGACCCCCGCACCCCCACCCCTGGCCCCACCCCCATTCCAATCCCACCCAACGTCCCTGCCCTAACTCCACCCCCTCCCTGTCCCTATTGGATCCCTTCCTCAAATTCCCACCCCGGCCCCGCCTCTTCCCCCAGCACACCACATTCCCCTTCCATCCCTGCCCTGCAAATCAGCTGTTTTGCTGTGCAAGTGCTGGGAAGGAGGGGGGAGAAGCAGGATGCAGCGACATGCTCACAGAGGAGGCGTAGGTGAGCTGGAAAGGGGGGGCGGGGAGCTGCTGGTGGGTGCTGAGACTTGGGACCATAAGACATATGCCAGAAAAGACCCCAGAGTTGGCCAGCCCAACCCCCCCCCACCACCAGCAACCCTGTCATGCAATCACACTCAAATGAGTCCAAACCTATCTTAAAACTAATCAAGTTGTTTGCTCCACAGATCCTTTTGGAAGCTGATCCAGAACCTCCCTCCTCTGATGGTTAGAAACCTTCTAATCTCCAGCCTGAACTTGTTCTTGGCCAGTTAATCCTTATTTGTTCTTGTGCCTACATTGGCCTTTATGTAGAACAGCTCTTTGCCCTCCCTGGTGTCTACCCCACCCCCGATGTATTTATAGAGAGCCATCAGATCCCCTCTCAGCCTTCGTTTTTCCAGACTAAACCAGCCAAGCTCTCCCTTTCTCCTCTCATAAGACAGACCCTCCATTCCAGATGACAGCCCCCCCAGTGCCATGTACAATGGCATTAATGCTTCTCTATCTACTGGAAATGCCTCAGCTGATACATCCTAGGGTGAGATTTGCCTTCTTCATGACCACATCACATTGGTGGCTCCATCATCCTGTAATCCACCAACTCATCAAGGTCTCGCCCCTCCTCTGTCCCCTCTAACTGATGAGCCCCCAGCATACAGCAGAAATTCTTAGGATTAGATGCAGGATCTTGCACCCGGTACTATTAAATTTCATCTTTTTTCTGTTACTCCAGGCTGCAAGGACATCCAGATCTTCCTGTATAATATTCTGACCCTCCTCTGGACTGACCACGTTTCCCAGCTTTTTATCATCAGTAAATTTTGTTATCACCCTCTTACTTTTTGTGTTAACACCACTAGTAAAGAGATTAATGAAGATGGATCCCAAGACACATCCTTGAAGAATTCCATTAGGAACCTCCCTCTGGCCCCATAGTTCATCTTTCAGCCTTCTCCCCTTAGTTGGTTCCTCACCCACCTTATTTGGGCCATTTTTTTTTTTAAACTCACTTCTTCCCCTCTCACAACCCTGCAGAGCCAGGGAGCAGCTGGGGATCCAGCATGGGAGCTGTGGTTCCTTGGTTAGCTCCCTGCCTATAGAGCCAGCCCTGGAGCAGGGAAAGAACTACATTTCCCAGCATTCCCTTGGCAGCTATCAACAGGAAAGGGAGGGGGAAGGAGTGACGTAGCTGAGCCATGCTGCAGCTTGCTGTGAGTTGAAAGGGGTGGCACTATGAATGGGGAACAAGTGTGCCCAGCCCAAGGAGAAGGCTTTGGCCCAGATATCCCCTTCAGAAGACATCCCCAGACTGGATTAGGGATACTGGTGTGACCTCACCTTGCAGCCCCCAAAGAAGGAATTGGGGGGACTAAATGGACAGTGCCCCTCTCTATCTGAAGCCTAGCAAGGGAGGTACGTGGATCCCACTAGAATTTAAAATGAACAGTAAGGGAGAGGAGGCTCTACTAGACTGGGCAGCTTTAGATACAGTACCAGGCACGTAGGAGGATTTCCACTTCTGAGCCATGGAAGCAGAAATTGACCTTTCCTTTCCCTTTCTGAATATTAGCTAAATCTGAATCTAGCACCTGCCTTCCAGATTTGAACACCTCAAAATTCAGGAGTGCGCAAACTCAATTTGGGCGGCTGTTACTTCATTTCTCCCAAATCAAATCTACTGATCCACTGTAACTTGCTGTAGAAAAAGTAGAATAAATTGAGCAAGAAATGCTTCCCAGTGGTTATTAGGACTGGAATTGCTTTTTTTGTTTTGTTTTGTTTTGTTTAGTTTAAAAAGGAAGACAGTGATATTGGATTGGCAGATTCCCCATAGAAACAAAGAGTGGAACAAAAGAATAATAAAGGCACCTCAACTTTTCCTCATTTATGTAGGACAATCTTATAATATGCATCCAGATATCCTCCAATCACACAAGCTGAAAATTGTTCCACTTTACTGCAGTTCTGTAACCATATGGGAACCAAACCTGTCTATGTTCTGGGCACATCCAAAATTCCTGCTGAATGACCCGCCGTGGGAGCGAGTTACCAGTGACCCAGGGCTGCGGCGGAAGGAGAGTGCAGGTTGGGGGGGGGGGGGGGGGGCAGAGCCCAGGGCTGGGGTGGCGGGGGGGGGGGGTGGTAGGGGGTGTGGGTGAGTGGGGGGAGAACCCAGGGCTGGGGCAGCAGGGGAGTGCGGGGGAGAACGCAGGGCTGGGGTGAACGCAGGGCTGGGGTGGGGGGCAGCCAAAATTTTTTTTGTTTGGGGCAGCAAAAAACCTAGACCCAGCCCTGAACAATTCTCGTCTCAAAGACGGAACTCTGGTTAGTCAGACCCTGTCTACCTTTGGTTACATCCCCTTTGCCATTTACCTCCATGAATTTAATCATCCTTCCCTCACAGTGGCAGCTGTTGTACCCTCCTGGCCCCCCTCCCCTGAGAATATTTGTGATCTCGTGACCCCTCTGCAATAGCCTTGCAACCCCCTCTTGGGCCAGGACTCCCCGTCTGAGAAATGCTGAGCTAGACAATCTCAACCATGAACTAGTTCCAGGCGTCTCAGGGCTGATTCTCGGAGGAGGCAGCTCCCACAGTCAGGCCCTCGATAGCTCTCCCAGCGCAAGGGTGCAGCGATGGTGCAGAGATCGGTGTGAAATAGGAAACCCTGTGAGACGCTCTCTCTACCTTCGGTTCCTGACCCCTCCAGGGGCCGAGCGCGGCTCCCCCATCCTCAGGCAGAGCTCAGAGCAGAGCCAGCAGCAGCCCCTCCCTGGCGAGAGCTCCAAGCGAAGGCAGAGGTAGCGGCAGAGGCCTGGCAGAGAGAGGAGAGGGGCACAGGCAGGTCAGCGGGGGGTGGAAGGTGGATTCCACCCCAGGTTTAACAGAGAGGAGAGCGGGGCTGTGAGAGCGCAGAACAGAGACACCCCCCAGCAAATCTCCCCAACCCCAGACACCGAGATCCCGGCCTGGGAGAGCCCTGGCAGAGGGGTTCGCTCCCCGACACTTACTCATGACAGCTGCAGCAAGGGGTCCTTGTGGGGCAGGAGGAGCTGCCCCCCGGCTCCGGCTGGCTGAATCTGGAGAGAGAGACCAGCGAGAGGAGAGTGTGGTGAGGAGTCGGTGCCCAGGGGTCCCCCTGCCCCGCTCCTAGCTCTGGACCCCCATTGCGGGGGTGTCTGTGGGTGTGTTCGGGGAAGGCCAACCCCCAGTGACCAAAAATCACAAGTCAGAGTCCCCAAAACCATGAGATTGGTTTAAACATGGTGAGATTCTGAAAACAACTTTGGGTTCTGTTCTTGATCTTGTGGTGGTGGAACCTTTAGGGGTCACTGTTTCAAGCTTTTCTCCCCATCCAGGAGGGCTAGAACAAGAAAAACTTCAACAAAAATGGCCAAACGCGCCAAATTAGTCCAGAATTATTGAAAGCCGAACAATTTGGGGGGTTTGAATTTTCCAAGAAAACAGTGAATGTTTTCTATTAAAGCCGACACTTTCCACAAAAAGTTGCCTTTAATCAAACACCCAATTTTCCCTAAAAAAAAAAGTCAATTGAACCATGTCAGTCCACTAGTTACAGCTGCTGTGAAATCCCACATCCCACCCCCCCCCAGGTCCCACAACCCTCCCCTCCCCAATTCCAGCCCCTGCCCCCATTGCACACACAGCTGTGCCCCCTGCCTGGCTGTAGGGCCCCTTCCCTGTCCCCCAAATAGCAGCTGCAGCAGATCCCAATTGGGGGATCTGCACAGGGACCAGTCAGCTGCCGGGTCAGTGTTTAGCCTCTCCCCATCCCCATCCCCGTCCCGGGCAGAGAAGCGGCGGTACCTGGGGCTGTGCCAGGCCCATCGCTGCCATGAAGATGCCCTGTGGGCTGCGGTGCCTCAGTAGAGGGAGAAGCGGCTGGCTCCATCTGGGCTCCGGGCGAGCGCTGGGCTGGGATCAGGCCCCTCTGGGGGAGCTGGGCAGCTGGTTCGCAGGGCTGGTTGCCTCCTGGCCCCGTGCAGATTGTGTGACCGTGGCGAGCGTCTCTCCGAGGGGAGTCCGGACAGTTCCTCCCAGACCTGTCAGTCAAGACATTGCCTCTATTGTTTAGAACGGGTTGTGAGGTCCCTGTATCATGATCCCCCTTATATCCCCTCACCAGGCCCTGGAGGGACCAGCTGGAGGGATCTCACTTCAGTCCTTGGCCCTGGCCTGCTGGGATCCCTCAGGCATGTGGTGACATTCACTCATGTTCATCCAGTTCCCACTTACGGGATTGTGGCCAGTGGGGTCTCTCCCAAGCACCCCGTCCCAATGCCACGCCAATGGGCTCCTGAGCTGCTGCCCCTCCATTCCCCACCCAGCTCTCTGGCTTCATATCCTCGCCCATGCTCCTGGTGTCGCACCCCACAATCTGATTGGCTGAGAATTCATTCCCAGCGCTTCCAGCCCAGGGTCCCTGTCCCTCCCTTCCCCCTACCCAGCCTGGGACAGGGGCAGCCGCTACCCCTGCAGCCCCACCAGCCGCTACCCCTGCAGCCCCACCAGCCGCTACCCTTGCAGCCCCACCAGCCAGAGCAAAATTGGGAACACTAGAAGCAAAAGCGTGTGCTTCTCCGGTTAGGTTTGTGCCTTCAGCTCAAGCACCAAATGGATTACACCAGCGGTTCTCAAACTTTTGACCCCTTCCACACAGCAAGCCTCCAAGTGCGACCCCCTTATTACATTAAAAACCACTTTTTTTTATATATTTAACACTGTTATAATTGCTGGAGGTGAAGCAGGGTTTGGGGGTGGAGGCTGACAGCTCGTGACCCCCCACACACACAATAACCTCACGCCCCCCAGTTTGAGAACCCCTGGATTACACTGAGCATGCACAGAAAGATCCCGAGGGGTGAAAGGCAGTTGGGATTGACAGGATTTGTGTGGCTCTGAGAGACTGTCCCCCCCCAGTGTGAATTCAGTTCCAACCATGGGCAGAATCTGAAATAAATTAAACAGCAAAGACTTCATGAAGGCAGAGGTAAGGCTTCCCAGTGACAGCTCGTTCCCTTCCAGAACGTGGGCATCAGCAGAACTCAAGCATCAGAAAACTGGGAATTCGAGAGTTACGGTCCATGCCCATCATCTCTGCCCCCTGGAACAGGCAATAGGCACTGGGATTATCTGCACGTACAGCAGCTGCACTCACTGTGGGACTTGTCGCTGTACTGAATGGTGGGGCAGGTTGGGAGAGGGGATTATAAAATGAGGAGACTCACATTCCTCAGACTAAGGCCTGAGCTGTGAATGGGCTATGAGGAAATCGGGGTTTGCCCCCACCCCATAAAGGAGCAGGAAACATTGTACCTTGAGGATCCAGTCTGCCTCATTTTATTGCAAACTTGTGTAGGTTGTCTCAGTAGCAAGGCACTGGGGGGTCTTGCCATGGGGATTGGCAGCAGTGCGGTGGGATGCCAGAGCAGTCTGGGGGCTGAAGGGCGGGTAAGGAAGGGTCTAGGTTTAGACGGTATCCAGTGAGTGAGTGTGAAGTGGTTGTGACACTTCACACGTGCAGGATTCTGCAGGGATTATGCTTAGTGTTTGAGCACTGGGCAAGTGGAGGTAGCACTTGTCCATGATATCACTCAGAGGGCGGAATTACATCTACCTGGGCACCTCCCTGTATTTCCTGGCTTTATCATGTTTGAGATTTGCTGAACTTGATATTCTTACCCCCCTGCTGGAGAGCCTGGGATATGCACCAAGTGTGCCTGTACTCAGCTCCTCACGCTGGTGTCAGCGGTGTGTTCCTGGTGTATGCTCTCAGTATGTCTGTTCTCCACTCCACACCCACAGTGGTAGGATTTCCCCAGATCCTGGCTCACAGGGGGTGCAGGAAGAGGTGCTCAGGCACCCCCAGAGGGACAGGGAGCCACAGAGCCAAGCTCACATGAGGGTGTAGAGAGAGGATCATTGGGAGGGAGGGGGCTAAGGACCCTTCCTCAAAAGCAATGCCCCCCCCCCGAACCTGGCTTTCATGAGGCTGGAGGGCAGGGAGGGTGGCGTCAGAATCCCAGAGATGGTCAGGGCCCTCCCCAGATCCTGGCACTCACAGAAGGGACAGTCACACATGGGAAGTTTTAGGGAAACAGGCTCAGATCCCCCAAGGAGAGGCCAAGGCCTTCCAGCTCCCAGATCCCGGCACACACACAGGAGAGGAACGTGGGGCTGAAAGGCACCCCTGCCCCTATTCTCCCCCAGTCCCCAGCCCTCTCCCCCACACCTCCCTTCTCAGTGTCCCACCCCACCTAGCCCCCAACCTCTCTCCTACCCACTCACCCCATTTATCCGCTCCCCATTAATCACCCCTCCTCTTGCTGCACCTCAAACCCCCTCTGCCCCATTCCCAGACACACTTCCTTCCTTATCACCCTCCCCTCCCAGCATGTGTAATCCATTGTCATTTCAAAGACAGGGTCAGCACCTTCTGAATATTCTGCTGTATTTGGACTTTGTTTCCAATCAATCAATCCTTGGAGAGAGGCAGATTAGAGCAAGATGCCTCCTATTTTGAGATCCAGCTTTCCCACCAAGGGTTGGATTGGAATTTATAAGAACGTAGGAACAGCCACACTGGGTCTAGCCAGAGTCCCCCGGGGAGCGGGCTAGGAGCGAACCCGGCTGGCGGGCAGAGGGAGCAGCGAGGGGACGGGCTGCCCCGCCGGGAGCCGCCAGGCTCGGGGAGAGGGTCCCGCTGCTGCAGCCCCGGGTCAGCAACCACCGAAGCAAAATGCCCCCGGGAGCGGGCTAAGAGCAGAGGGTCTGGCAGCCCATGTACCCCAGAGGGAATGAACAGAACAGGGAATCATCAAGTGATCCATCCCCTGTCGCCCATTCCCAGCTTCAGGCAAACAGAGGCTAGGGACACCATCCCTGCCCATCCTGGCTAATAGCCATTGATGGACCTGTCCTCCATGAATTCATGGTGCCCGCTGTGGTTCAATGGCTGGACCGTTCCCCCTTGGGTCATAACTAGCTTTCAAGCTCCTTGGCCTCTCTCCCTGCCCAGGCACAGTGTGACCTGCCTGGCGTGTGAGTCTCACACGTGCTTAGCAGCGGGACTACCTAGAATCAAACTGGTTCATCAAGCGGTAATTTGCTCTCCCCAAAGGGCTGGGGGATGCCCTGGACTCTGCTGGGATAACTCTCAACCATCAAAATCCCGGGTGCGGTGATCTCCGCCTGGTTCAAGCTCTGGCTGTGTGCCAAGCATCGCAACTGTAGCTGGTCGGGGGTTTTTTAGGGGGAGGAGGGGATCTCAGGAACCCCTTGTCCAAATGGCCCCGTGCCCCCCCCCCCATGAGGCACACACAGTGTCAAGGCGCCAAGTCACGGGGGGATTGTAGAGCAGGCAGGAGATCTGTGCGCTAGGCAGAACTGGCGCTTTGCTATAATAAAATCTCTCTAGTTACCCTCCACTTCAGCCCGGCACCCCCGGGGCTCGCTTGAGATCAGGAGGGAGTGTCGGCCGCAGACCCTTCCGCACGGCTCGCTGAGACACACGGTGCTGTTGGAGCGGCAGTTCGGGGGGGGGGGGGGGGGGGCAGGACACTTTTGCCCATCAGTTAAAAGGCAAAGAAACAAAGGCTGCCCTGGGGAGCAGGGGGAACAACGGAGACGGCTTTTCTCAGTACGAAGAAAAGTCATTTCCCCTCCCACCACAAAACCATCCGCTCTCCTGATTTTCTCCCCCCCAGCGGAGTTCTTCTCTCTTGAGGCAACTTCAGCTCGTGCAGTTTAACCGACTAGTTTGCCCCCTCAACCCTCCCCCACCCGATCAGCGCACAGCCCCCTCCCCAATAGACGCCGCCCGACCCCTCCCCCACCCGATCAGCGCACAGCCCCCTCCCCAATAGACCCCGCCCGACCCCTCCCCCACCCGATCAGCGCACAGCCCCCTCCCCAATAGACCCCGCCCGACCCCTCCCCCACCCGATCAGCGCACAGCCCCCTCCCCAATAGACCCCGCCCGACCCCTCCCCCACCCGATCAGCGCACAGCCCCCTCCCCAATAGACCCCGCCCGACCCCTCCCCCACCCGATCAGCGCATAGCCCCCTCCCCAATAGACCCCGCCCGACCCCTCCCCCAGCCGATCAGCGCATAGCCCCCTCCCCAATAGACCAGGGCTCCCCAGTGTGATCGATGCACCCACCCCCCAGCTCCCTGCTCGCCCCCTCCCCGGTCCGTGCACAACACCGGCCCCTCCTCACCTGCTGGCGGAGCCCCCCAGCCCCCGATCGCTCCGCGGGCAGCCGGAGCCCGGCTCGCAGCTCGCCCAGCCGCACCGGCTCGTGTCCCCTGGAGCCCGAGCCCCCCGGGGAGCGGGCTAGGAGCGAACCCGGCTGGCGGGCAGAGGGAGCAGCGAGGGGACGGGCTGCCCCGCCGGGAGCTGCCCGGCTCGGGGAGAGGGTCCCGCTGCTGCAGCCCCGCTCAGCTGGGCGGGTCATTAACCACCGAAGCGAAATGCCCCCGGGAGCGGGCTAAGAGCAGAGGCTCCGGCAGCCCAGGATTCCCCAGCACCGCACGCCGCTCCCTGCAGTTGTGCCGCTACCGCCTCGGGCATATCGCTGAGCCCGGGTGTCCTTTTTATACCCGCCGGGATCGGCAGCCAGTGACGTGGAGACGGTAACAGGTGAGACCATATCAGGTGCATGGGGGAGCGGGACGGCGCTCAGTGCAACGCAGCCAGCAGCCGGGGAGAGCCTGGCGGGGCGGGGAGCTGAGGCTGCGGGGAAGGGACCGAGCCGCCCAGGACAGGAGCTCAGGGGCCGGGCAGGAGGGTCCCGCGGGCGGGATGTGGCCCCCGGGCCCTAGTTTGTCCCCCTCTGCTGGAGACTGTCGGGGAAACCCGCCCCAAGTGACGTACAATACCATATTAGGCGCGTCTGCCATCCAGGACTGGCCCCAACGTTTAAGGGAAGACACGTGGTTCCCTCCCGCGGTGGGCGGGGCTGTGACCTGCTGCTGCTCCGCCCCCCAGGTTCAGAGTCTCCTCCCCCTGCCGGGCAGCCGGGCCCCGGGCGGCAAGCGAGCGGGATGGAGCTGCTGCCCGACGTGGCTCCGTGCAGCGTAGCCTCCTGCCGGGGGGGAGCCTGGCTGGGGAGGGGCGGCAGCGGCAGCCCGATCGCTGCCCGGGCTCGGCTTCCCAGCGAGCCGCAGCCGCTCCCCGGCAGGCCCTGTGCGCCGCAGCTGGATGGGGAGGGGGACAGCCCGGTCCGCCCTGCTCGGCTTTAGGGGGCGGGGGAAGCACCTACAAATGTGTAGTGAGGGGCCCCGCCCCCTGCTCCACCCTTTCTCCTGAGACCCCGCCCCCTCGCTCCTCCCCCCTCCAGTATAATGTGGAGGGAGGAGGGGGGGGGCAGACAGGCGCTGCAGCCCCAGTCGCTCTCCGTACCAGGCAGCTGCTGCGCTGGGGGTCAGCGTCCCAGACTTGCGGAGAGGCTCTGGCCCCGCCCCGCCCCTTCCTCTCCCTGCACGGGCTAGTGCTGGGGGGCACTGGACCCTCCAGTCGCCTTTTGGCCCCTCCCCAATACAAAAACAGACAAGTTCTTATTGTAACCCTTCTGCCCGTCAGAGGTGGCAACAATAAGGGCCGGGTTCAGTATCTAGGGGTCTGTTTCAATAACACAATGCAAAACCAGCTCGAGCCCCCACCTAGTGACCTGGGACAATTACATACCACCCCCCTGGCGCCTCTAGGAGGCAATACTTCCCCTCTCGCAAGCACAGTCTGAGTGTAGCAAATCCTTTTAATAAAGGAGGGAAACAATTCAGCATTATGTTGAGGAAACACCACAAACAGGATTCAGAACACAAACCATGAGCAAAAGACCCACCTCCCCAACTATATTTGGCAGTGTCCTTTTCCCCTCAGGGTCTTAAGTCCAGCAACCCAAAAAATTACCCCAAAGTCCAACAACCGTCCCTGGTCAGTGCAGCCCCAGAGTTCAAAAGTTTATCTGGAGAGTTTTACCTCCCAGCCTGGAGGGGGGACGCAGCAGTGTTAAGGGGCACCTTACCTGGTCTGAGGCCGACTGCCCCACCTCTCCATGGGGTTCTGCTGCAGCATTCACAGTGAACCGCTCCAGTCCTCCTGCAAACTTCTCTGCTCTGCCAAGCTGTCCTGTCCCACAAGCCACTCCAGCCATCCCACAAACTGCTCCACCAGCTGCTCAGCAACATATCTTCTGCCCCCCCAGTGATTTCAGCTCCCAGTAATTTTAGCTCTTTAGTGATTTCAGCTTGTAGTAGGGGAGCCTCTTGGCTGGTGCACTATTAGCCCAAAGTTAATTCAGCTCAGCACCCTGTAACTAGACTCCTAATAGAATTAAAAATAGCTCTGATATTCTACAGTAGAGAGAGAAGGACACACAATGGGTATTTCAGACTCTCAACAAGGGACACATACCATCAGGTACAAACATCTGTGTCTATCCCTAGCCACCCCTCTCTCTCAATTCACTGGGTTTTGGAACCCATGTCCCTTGTCTAGCGAGTGCTACTTAGTTGATGACGAGTCCCTCTGTCATAAAAGAGTTTCATTGTCCTTGATTCACATAATCAGGGTAATAACACTTTATTCTTCCTGCCCCAATAACAGAGAAACTGGGGATCCCACAGCAGCCAAAGTGACCATTTGGGCTTATGCTAGGCGGGGTGGGTGTGCCTATGCAAACAAGGTCAGCCCCTGAAGTTCTTTTCCACAACTCGCCACAATTCACCACCAGATGTCAGGGTACAGCTCATCCTGACTCCACTTACTTTATAATAAAAAAAGGGAATAGGGGCCACCCTTGAGCTGCTGGGGGCCCTAAGCAATTGTTTAGGCTTAGTCTGTTTATGCCCAGGGCTCTGAGTGTGGGTAGCCCAGCCCAGCCCATGTGCCGCAGTTTCCCCATGCTCTGCACCACCACCTCCAGCTGTTGAAACTGAACTCGCCTGGGCCTGGGCCTGGGCCTGGGCCTAGGCCCCACTGACCTCCCATCCCCTGAACTACACCCTTCTCTGCCCTGACCCCGCTGCAAAGAGATTTCCTGTCCCACACACACCCAACCATCATAAAAGTTCTCTTGCACGACCCTATTCCATTGGGGTTGGGCTCCCCTCCCCTCCAGGTTAGGTGACCCCTCAATCAGGGCAGGCTAAGCACAGTTCTGCTGCCCTTTACCCGGACAATCCGGAGAACAACATTTCACTCTCCTACCTCCCATACCAGAGCGATTTGTAATCCAGCACCAGCCACAATGGGTCGCTTGGGCCAAGCGGCTCTGCCTGCTGCAGGGTAGGGGAGTCTGTATAAACAGGGGTTGCACAGGGAGAGCTCCTGCTGACCGTTCTGTACCAGCAGCACCAACACCCACAGTTAGTGCCATTAGCGAGCAGCCCCTGCCCACAGACTCACCGTCCGTGCGTCCTTGTCGACCTGGCTATGCTCTGGGGCGGGTGGTGTAGTTCTGTAAATTCCCGTCCAGCCCCTCAAGAAGTGAACAGGTTTCACATCTGTGCTGGAGTTTTCCCTGTTGTCCCTCATTTCAATGTAGGTGGGCCTGAGCTCTTTGCTCGTTATCCTGCACTGTTCGGCATCCGTGAATCCACCAGAACACCTAAGCATGTAGGTGACTTACAGCATTTAGTCCCAGTGGGGCCCACGTACTTCCACATGTATGGCTTCCTCAGCTGCAGTTGGTATTTTCTTGCTTTATTAAAGGTCACGTACATATTTGTCCCAATAACCAAAGATTATTTTTGGGCCTCTGAAAAATGGGCCAATGGGATGGCTTTTGTCTTCTGTGTCTGCCTGGACCCAAATCCTCCCTAACGTGGGGTCCTGAAACAGGAATGTGCAGTGGAGAATGGGGTAAGTTTGTCCATATCCCTTCAGCAACTGCAGAAAAAGTGCACAGGAGAGGAGTAGGAATGAAATAGCGCGGGGACTGCGAATCATGACTGAGGGGTGATCTCAGAACAAAGGGCTGAGGGAGGGGATGGGGAAAGCCTGCACAGTGTCTGCCCTGGTCTTGCTTCTAGCCAGTTCAGAGGGGATCTCCCTTCCAGCATTAATCCTATACAAGAACAATGAGGCAAATAATGGGGGTGGCCACAGCTGCTCCACAGTTAAAGTTGCCGCCCGCTTTTCTGTCTCAAGCTGAAATTTTGCATCTTCTTGGAAATCCACAGAAATAGGCCGAGTGGCTTGAAAATA
The DNA here is from genome assembly GCF_011386835.1 of Chrysemys picta bellii. Classification (NCBI taxonomy): domain Eukaryota; kingdom Metazoa; phylum Chordata; order Testudines; family Emydidae; genus Chrysemys; species Chrysemys picta. The sequence goes on along the minus strand of NC_088802.1, from coordinate 7,666,308 downwards.
ATACCCAGCTTGATCAAATAAAAATCCCGTTGGCTGTGAATAACCCATCTGGAAACACGCTCTGGGTAAGACGTGATCTTCAAAATCATGGCGCTACTCAGCCATTCCCAAGAAAAACATACCTTGGGCGATTATTAACTGCAACTTCTTTAATTTTGAGATAAAAAAAGAAATGAATCGCTGTGGGCCAAAGCCTGACTCCATCTAAATCAATGACAAAATTCACTTTCAATGGGACTAGGACTTGGCCTAGTTTTGCTGTGATTTGCTGTGGGATATTCGCCCCCAGGGGACAGATTGTGACCTGGCTACAACATCTGAGCAGGGGAGCAAAAGGTTGCACCTGCCCTGTCCCCAGACTGCCCTGCACTAGCTACATGTATTGCAAGCAGCAGCCCACAAAAGCAGCTTCTGTGGGTTTCAGCTGCCCCCACACCAGTGGGTGGGTGTGAAGAGGGAGGGGGCAAGGGAGCCAGGGCGCCCCCACCCATTCCCACACTGTACGAGCTGGTGAAACTGAGGAAGATCTGGGGCACTTGCAGATGATTTGATTACTGCTCCCTTTCCACCCCAGAGCAAGGGAGAAGCTGGGAGTACAAAGTACGACCCAGCGAATCTCAGTCTGCTCTGCGGCAGTGCGCCTGCCCTTGTGCTTTAGCCCTAAACGGTCCCAAAATGTTGGCTTCCAACTGGAAACCTCTTCCTTTCCCTGGTGACCTCTGCCAATTCCAGATATTCCATGACGACTGCTCGGGGAAGAGCTCTCGCATGCTTGTGATCCAGAACCGGGAGGAGATGGTAACATAAAATACAGGCTCAAACTCCAGCTGGAGAGAGACGTGTGTCACTAGTTACAACCCCAGAGCAGCAGGTTTATCCAGTCTGGCTCTACCCCTCTGCCTCATTTCTCCTGTTCCCCCAGTTAACCAAACTCCACACTGGGGGGGGTTTCTCCCCTTCGGGGCGTCTGGCTGATTAACATACAGTTCAGAACAAGACCCCCACAGCGTTCCCACCCCAGACTGCCTAGCTGGCTCCTGCAGGTTCTGCCCCCCTGAGCCCTGTCTGAGAGCTCAGCAGAGCCGTTCTGCATAGAGCTACTCACAGAATCCTCCTACCCCATCACATCTCGCCCTGCCCAGACTGACCTCGGGCTGCCCTCGTAGCCCCACCAGGCCTGGCTCCTGGTCACCTGCTTCCATCACCTGAACCTCTCAGACCAGGGGCATCTAGTCACAGGTGAGGCTGAACCCAGCACTCCCTGAAGGGCCAGCTCACCCTGTGACACCAAGGACTGGCCTGCCCCATCTGCAGGGGGAAGAGCAGGGCGTGGGCAGCCCCACGCATGGGCGGGTGGGCAGCAGGGGGGACTTGGAGAACCAGCCCCACGCATTGGCGCCGACTTCTAGTTTTCCCTGGCCGTGCTCCACCCCTGCTCCGCTCCAAGGCCCTGCCCCTGTTCTGCCCCCATCACCTGAGGCCCCACCCTCACTCCACCTCTTCCCGCCCCCTTCCTCCAGAGCCCGTCCGCTGCTCTCCACCCTCCCCCACACCCCTTTCCTAGCCACCAAACAGCTGTTTGGCAGTGGCTGCCAATCAGCTGTTTGGTGGACCCTGATTAGCTCATGGGAGGTGCCACCAAACAGCTGTAGCTAGTGGGTGCTGAGCACCCCCGGGTTTTTTTTACCCATGGAGTCAACGCTTATAGCCCCGCACACGGGCCGGCAGCGAGGGGGTCAGGCGAGCCCCACGTGAGCATGGGCAGCTGCGGGAGAGGGGTTTGGAGGACCAGTGTCACATATGAGCAGGCAGCGCAGGGGCTCTGACCAAAGGGGGTCACACAGGGTCAGCGGGGGCAGGGGGTTTGGGCAGGCCCTGGGCACTGGTGGGGAGATGGACCTCAGGCCAGCTTCACAGAGGCAGGGAGGGCTCAGGGGGTCCTGCACTGGGGGAGGGGGGACAGGGGCAAGGATGGCATTGGGCAGCCCAAGGGGTGTCCCATTTTCCTTTTGGGAAAATATGGTCACCTGACTTTAACACCTTTTGGCTGCCAGGGTCAGACTGCAGGGGGAAAAAGGTGGTGATAGCTCTCAGATACTAGCCATTTGTGGGGCCAAAATCACTTGCTGCTCCCAATAAATGGGGCAGATCCTTATCATTTGATAACCCCTCTCCTTTCTCCCATACAAACAGTGTTGACGTTTTATTTCTCTTTAATGGGGAGCTGAGTTAACATCCCACTGAACTGCATGTGGCAGTTTGCTCTCCCAGAGCGATTGTTTCAGGCTCTCTGCAGACTCAGGCAGACTTGCTGCACTGGTTCCAGTTGGGTCACATTGTGCAGGTTTTCTTCAAATCCATAAGGGCCGAGACTTTGTTTCTCAAGGAAAGCTGAAATGCTGGCACAGGAGATGGCAGCTTCCCAAGAAAAAGCACCAGGGGGCTGACCCATTGTGATTCAGCCCAATTTGTTCCTTGTGAGACACAACCAAACTCACCTCCCATCCTGCAGTGTCTTTGAGCAGCTGGGGCTCTATTGGAAAATTATGGATGATGCTGGAGCCAAGTTTCCCAATAGAGGGAAGGTTGAGGAGCAATGGCTGCTGGTGGGGCCTTCTCTGGTGAAAGGGAAGCACAATGACAGGGGCTGTCTCTTATTTCTGCAGCTTCCAAGTCTTGGGCTCTACTGCAGGGAACAGCTGTGGATGCTGAGAGGCAGCCGGATTCAGTCGGATACGTGTGATGCTGAACTCAAATGGATCTGCCAAAAAGAAGCTGTTGTGATATAACAGGACTAAGGATCCGGATTTGGAATGTAAAGTACCCGGATTTAATCTCCAATGGGGCTAGATTGTGGCTTTAGGCAGAGCTAGGAGGCAGAGGATAATCCACATTGCACCAAGAGGCCCCATGGGACTCAGATACATCTCCACTCACAGTCCTCATCTGCTTCCTTCGGACTCCTAGGGGGAGTAAGGAGAGTTGCACTTTCCCTAAACCAGCTGTAACTTACTGCCCATTCCCCCCTTTTAAGTCTCATGATATTTGGTGTTTTTCTTAAAGCCCCAGCTCCTGGAGTCCTGTGAGGTGGGCCAGAATCTCAGTTCTCAGGGTTTTCTTAGGGAGGGCGGATAAAAAGAAGTTGTTAACCCTTGCAGAGAACGCTAGAAACTATGACCGCCAAAGGCTCACAAACCAGCAGATAAATAAAAACAAACTCGGCATTTAGTATTTTTAAGTCTCATGATTTAAGTGGGTCTCACAGTTTTGAGGCCTGACTCATTTTTAACTCGTGTTTATCAATACAGCAATTATCTAAACACCTCTCGCTCTATTTCTCTATCACACACACACGCGTCACTTAGTCTTTCTTACGCACCTGCCAGAGGCGCTGACTCCGTGGGTGCTCCAGGGCTGGAGCATCCACAGAAAAAAAAATTTGCAGGTGTTCAGCACCCACCAGCCAATCAGCTGTTTGGTGGGTGGGTGGAAGGAGCTGGGGGCGGGGGGGGGGGGGGGGGTCAGAGCAGGGGCAGGAAGAGGTAGCACGAGCGTGAGGTCTTGGGGGAAGGGGCAGAGTGGGGATGGGGCCATGGGGCAAATCAAACTTCTCCAGCGCCTGTCTGTGCCCAATATAGTTTTTAAGAGGCTCCTACCTCCCCTCTCCTGCCATGGCTCTTAAAACCAACTGAGTAACTGAACCTCCTGCTGCCCACTGCCCTGTGGTGAGCAGTACTAATGCCAACTGCAGTATGGCTGGATACGGCCTGCACCCTATTTGTGACAATATGGGTGAGAATTTTCCCCTGGAGAGGGCTCAAGACACTGCTGGGTTGCAGGCCCAGCACACCCAACCAGAAATCCCCCTATTATCACTGGGGTTGGGTCCAGCCGAGCAAGGTAAATAGCAACGTCTTGTGCACCCCCATCCTTGCATCACAGGCTGACACAGGTTGGGGAACGCGAGGCGGTGCAGGGTGGTAGTTCACATACTTTATTTGCTACGGCTTTCATGTGACTACGGAGGTTGATGCTTCCCTAAGCCCTCTGGATACAACTTTCTGACTCCCTTTTCCCCTCCCCCATCCACTCACAGGCCAAACCGACTTAAAGTAGCAAACACTGAAAACCCATTGCAGGAGCCTAGCTCCGTGCAAGCAGCAGGAATGGAACAGAAGGGCAGTGACGCGCTTGTTCTCCTCGCCCCGGTAAAATGCCTGGTGCAGGTTGTACCTGGGGGCGCAGGGGTGGAATGAGCAGGGTACGTGTGCCCGTTTGAGCGATTCATAGCAGGCATATGAGGCACCTTTGGGGGACCCTTGTCCATGCCCGCCATGGGTCAGCTCTCTGCAACCACCTACCCCTGGCAGCGCAAGCCCGACCTGCCAGTCCCCTGCAGGACTCACTCTCTCTGTACAGGTTAGCGATAGGCACCCACCAGCCCCCAAAGCCTCTGAACATCCCTCTGGAATGCTCAGCCCCTGTTCCACTGAGCACGTGCAGAACTGTGACTCCCTATTCCCACAGGCGCAGCCCACAGCAGCTCGTCAGAGCCAATTCAGGTCAACCACTCTATTTAAAACACAGCGCTCAGATATAAATGTATAAATATACAGATATAAATGTAACTGTGACAGGTTCGGTAACAGAGTCCCCCTTGGCACTGTCACCTGATCTGCTGAGACGAGCCCCGAGCCAGTTTTCTTTGCCAGCTTGGGACTTCAGAACCCCGCCTTGTTGAGCCAGAGATGCTAGCCTGCTGCAACAGACCCAGGTCTGGACCATGCCCCGAAAGCTGCAGCCTAAACTGAAAACAGCTCAGCAAGTACTCCTGTCTCCAACCACCCAGTTCCCACTGGGATCCAAACCCCAAATAAATCCATTTTACTCTGTATAAAGCTTATACATGGTAAACTCCTAAATTGTTCACCCTCTATAACACTGAGAGAGATATGCACAGCTGTTTGCTCCCCCAGCTATTAATCATTTACTCTGGGTTAATTAATAAACAAAAGTGCTTTTATTGAGTATAAAAAGTAGGATTTACGTGGTTCCAAGTAATAACTGACAGAACAAAGTAAGTTAACAAGCAAAATAAAACAAAACGTGCAAGTCTAAGCCTAATACATTGAGAAACTGAATACAGGTAAATCTCATCCTCAGAGATTTTCCAATAAGCTTCTTTAACTGATTAGACACCTTACTAGTCTGGTCCCAATCCTTTCCCCTGGTACAAGCCTTGTTAGTTCCAGCTCAGGTGGTAACTCGGGGATTCCGTCACGACTTGCAGCCTCCTTTGTTCTGTTCCACCCCCTTTTATATCTTTGGCACAAAGCAGGAATCCTTTGTCTCTCTGGGTCCCCACCCCTCCTTCTAAATGGAAAAGCACCAGGTTTAAGGTGACATGGTCACATGTCCTGTGAGCCCCCCTCCATTCTTTCAGGACTGGCCTGCATGTATGCAGTGGAGGCTTGTAGGTAAACAGGGCCATCTACAGTCAATTGTCCTAGTTGATGGGAGACATCAAGATTGCAAACCACCATTAATGGCCCACACTTGCAATAATTACAATAGGACTTCAGAGTCGGACTTCATATTTCTAGTTTTAGATACAAGAATGATACATGCATACAAATAGGATGACCACACTCGGTAGACTAGAAGCTTTGTAATGATACCTTACAAGAGACCTTTTGCATAAAGCATGTTCCAGTTACATTATATTCACACTCAAACATATTTCCATAAACATAAGGAATGCAACATCACATCTATATCTACAGAAAACAAGAATGAGTTTGTCATCAAATAAATGCAAGTGAGAGTGAATAAATACTGGAAAGTAATGATTTTGTTTTCCCGTGTAACCATGCCACTTTCTAGAGCCGGGGTTCTCACAAATTTTTGGCAGCCTCAGAATGTGACTCTGACAATACTTAATTAACTGTAGGAAAAATAAATAAATAAATGATGTGCATATTTACATAGGGGTTTTTTGAAGACTCAATAATAAATATAAGGTACAGTTGTATCTGTTCTTTACTGGACCTCAACACAAACAAAGTTCTTTGCACATTGTCTTTTTTGTTGGTTTTTTTGCTTTTTTGGTAAAAGGTGGATGGCTGTACAACAATTCTGAACTAAATTTAAAAATACTTTACATAATAGACGTCCAAATAATAATTAAAGAACATATCTGCCAATATGTCCAAAATTTCTTTCACAGACCAAAAAAAAAAAAAAAAAAAATCAATCTATCCCAGTAATAACAACAAACTTGCTGAGTCGTTGCTGTTGTCTTTTCAGTTTGGTTTTTGCATCATTTAACAGCTTGCGGCTCTGAAATTCACTGTGGTAATTTTGTTCAACTTCCCTTGCATGAGGCTATAGGGACATTGCACTACATACATTTCAATGTGATGAATTTCTCGCTTACAAACAGCGCACACGGCAACTTGCTCAGAAACGGAATCGGATGCTTCAGAAACACAAGAATCTGCCTTTCCCCCTGGTGCTGAAGTGTTCATTTTTCTTGCTGTTTTGCTTTTCTTAGCAGCAGGTGGCTCCTCTGGGGCAGTCTATCACATTCAGGGTCATTTTCTGGCACTGGATTATTTGAAATACTTTCTGATCCCCATTCGCATATTTAACTCTTTCACCTCCCCCCATGAACAATCGCAACCTACCCAAACACCAGTGAGATGCAGTGAGATGGCTAATAGCCTCTTACAGAGCTACAGTAACATGAGATGTAAACACAGTGATTAGCCAATGAATATGCTTTGTAACCTGAAAGAAAACCACACCTATGTAGTTCAGCTCTGCCTGCACCGTACTATTTAGAAGGGAGGGCGTGTTGCCGGCACAGGGGCCTGAGGACAGCAACAGTGGGGTTCGGTGCCTGGAGTGCTTCGTGCCAATAAACATACCGGGGTGGAGAAACAATCAAAGTTTATTTGAGATCCCAAAGTGGTGCAAGGAGACAGGCAAGTCTCAAATCGAGCACACCAGCAAAAACAGTTTCTCTCTTCTTTATACACTTTACAACTAAGCCCCCCCTCTACTCCCCCTCCCCTCTCTACCGAAGGCATGTTTATACATTTAAGCAACTAAATCATTCTAGGGCTATAAATCTAGCTTGTTAGTTTAACTGGCTATTTACACATTCCAATTCCTGTCCTTGGTTGTTGAGGTAGATTAGAGTTAAACATGGAAGGACAGAGTTTAAATATGGAAGAACTCTGGCTCAGGCAGGCCTAGTAACCACAACAGTTGCATTATGATTTATGACACTTAACATCTCAGCAATTGTTTGACCACTTTGGAGGCTCTCGTGGCTACAAAACAAACAATCGGCTGGTGGCCACATTTGAGAAATGCTGTTCTGGAGTCTAAACTAACAAGGCCTCCCCTTCCCTTACTTCCCCAGCGTGTGGCTGAGACTCCTTCTCATAAGATCACTCCCTCTCAGCTCAGAGAAAAGCTGGACAATGTGTCCCTGAGTTTAAAGGTTCAGAAGCAGAAGGCACATACAAAGAATCCACAGTTTAAACTACACACACTTATTGCTTGAGGGCCCCACTGCCTGACTGAGATCTTGAGATTGGCCAGGCTGATGAATGGGGACATGGCTCATTCAAGTACTGTAGGTGTGAGTTGTATCAGTGTCATTTCTAGGAGACTTATTTTGAGCTCCCTTCCAGTGCAGTCCCTTTTCCCATCACATACACCTCAGGTTTGGTACAGATCCAACGTCTTCCCATGTAGCACCGTGAGCTGCTGACCCCTTTCTCGTCATTCAGATATGCGCAGTCACCTCCTCCTCTTATCTGAAACCTGCAACACAGAAGCCAGGGAGCTGGGGTCAGACAGAGCCCGGGCATTTCACACCAGTCACAGCCAGGAGCGCCCTTCTCCACAGTGCAGGCCTGAGTGCGGAGCAGCTACTCTCACAGCCCCTCAGGAGCAGAGCTCAGGACAGTGGGGGCTTTGCAGAACCACTGACTGTTAGTGACCCTCTATGCCAGGGGTCTCAAACTCAAATGACCGCGAGGGCCACATGAGGACTAGTGCATTGGCCCGAGGGCCGCATCACTGACACCCCTCCTCGCTGCCCCTGGCCCCACCCCCACCCCACCCCTTCCATGAGGCCCCGCCCCTGCCCCGTTTCTTCTCCACCTCCTCCTCCAAGCGGTTTTAATAAAATATATACACTCAGTAAAGCCCCCCCACTGCACTGGGCTACACCACCACTCCCCCCCTGCTATGCCTCTTCCAGGGGTGGCAGGTTTGTAGAAATTTGGTGGTGCCCAAAACCTGCCCCCCCAAACTCCGCCCCCACCTGCCTAAGGCTCTGGGAGGGAGTTTGGATGGGGGAGGGGGTCTGGGGTGCAGACTCTGGGATGGAGTTTTGGGATAGGAGGGGGTGCAGGGGTGAGGGCTGTGGGGCTGGGGTTGAGGGGTTTGGGGCATTGGAGAGGCTCAGGACTAGGGCAGGGGAAGGGCAGCCTGCCCTGGCCCTAGTGGAGGGGGGCACTAGGACCCTGTGGCAGCAAGTGATGCAGGAAGCCGGCAGAGCAGAGCGTGGGGCACTGAAGGGGCAGCAAGTGAGGCCGGGGGACACTTGGGGGAGGCGCGTGGGGGCGGCAGGCAGGGTGGGGGAGTGACCCGGCCCCAAACATTGGGGAGCAGCGCGTGGGGAACTTAGCTGCCACATAAAATATCTCGGGGTTGGGGGTGAGGGGAGTTTGACGGTGACAGGAAGTAACTGGGGAGGGGGGCACGGGGAGCTTGGCGGACCGCAGGGAAGACCCCTGCTCTATACTGAGCAGCCCACAGGGGTGCTAGAGAATGGAGAGTCCCCAGCAGGACAGAGAGAATTTGCGAGACTGATTTTCAAAAGGGACCGGTCCTCTAACAAGAGGGGCAGAGCATCACCAGAACCAGACCACTGAGCAGGAAAAGTGGGGGGCAGGAGGGATCCTGCCTCCTTGAACACACAGAGCAGAACCAAGATGACACTGAAAGAGGAAATTGCATTCAGGTGTTTCCTCTTCCACTGATCTATAACTCTTGAGCTTTCCACTGGGAAGGGGGGAAAGAGAGTGTGTTTAAGAAGTTCCTTTGCGAAAGCAGGTGTTCCTTGTTTGTAACCATCACATGACCCTCCCAGCGTTAATCTGGATTGGAGGGTGGAGCTCTAGGGACAACATGGCCTCTAGGGAGGTTTGGGAGGGTTCAGCACTGGTTTTGGGCCCTACAGCAGCTGGACTGCAGGGTCCCACATCCTAAGGAGGGAACCAGACAGGGAGTCTGTACCCCAGCAGCGTGCCACGGATGCCTGAACTAGAGACAGTGTCTCGTAGCTATTCAGACCCAGTGGGGCTGGAAGCAGGTGGGATCCAAGGCTGGGTCCAATACAGCACAATAGGGACTGGCCATTGGGGAGCGCTGACCCAGCACCATAACAGCCTGATTTTTCAAAGTACTGAAGTGACCCAGACCAGGGAAGTGGGGGGTCTCCATCCCCCTCTGCTGGCTGCCCTGCATAAGAGCTTTATCAATCAGGAGGGGTTTTCAGTTAAAGAAGTGGATTCTTTAGCTTCAATGGGGGGGGGGGGGGGTCAGACACCCCAGGGACCTTGCTGACCAGGGTTGTGTCCAGGGCCAGCTCCAGGCACCAGCTTAACAAGCAGGTGCTTGGGGCGGCAAAGGGAGAGGGGCGGCACCTACGGCAATTCGGGGGCGGCAGGTCCCTCACTCCCTCTAGGAGCGAAGGACCTGCCTCTGAACTGCCGCCGCCGGCCCTGGTCATGTCTGGTTGTTTCACTAGCACTGAATGGTGGATCCACCTGAGCTCAAAACAGGTCAGACACCAGAATCCCCAAGCCCAGGGAATTAGTACAGAGGGTGACACACTCACAGGTGGTTGAATTCGGTGCCGTTGGTCCATTTCCAGGGCTGCCCCCGCTCCCTCCGGAGGCCAATCCAGTGGTCATGGGCATCCTTATGGCGCAGGAGGAACGTCTTAAAGAAAGCCGAGGGACAGCAGGTATCAGACACAGCTCTGGTGCTTCCCCCCCATGCCCCTGTGCTGCAGAGAATCCCAGTCACACATTGAAGGCGCTCAATTTATTTTCAGAAGGACGCTAGATTTCCCCCTCCCTCTTGCAAAGCACAAGCTCCTACCGAACACAGCAGCCCCGCCCCTGTGCTGCCAGTCACCCACACCCCTAGTTCCCCTGGGCTGGGGGCAGCTGCTGGGTCTCTGCAGAGAGCTCAGACGTCTCTTCTCACAGAGCAGCCGCCCCGCACCACAGCAAGGCAGGAAGAGGGAGCGAGTCTAGCTGAAGTGGGAGGGGTCGATGTGAGAGGATCCCCCCCACATCCTCAGCTCGCTGCTCCTTTCCCATTCCCAAAACAGGACACTGCCTGTGGTCTCCGTCCCACTCCAGCAGCCAACAGATGCCTGAGCCAGTCCTGCCCTAGAGAGGGGCTGTCTCCCTATTCGGGGAGGGGGCAGCTGAGAATGGGCAATCCCTGTGATCACACACAGACAGTAGGGCCCTGGGCCCAGCCAGGCCTGGCATTGAGGGGCTGGAAGTCCATTCACTCTGGCCTCCCAGCACGAGAGGGGTCAGAGCTGCTCCTCGCCCCGCAGAGGCAGAGCCCAGGTCCTACAGGAGCAGCCTCTGTGCCAAGGCCAGTGTATCGCAATGAGACAGTCTCTCACCATTTCCTGCTCACTATCGATCCCAGCCAGGGAGGCGCTGAGTGCAGAGCACTGGCTCTGGCTGTTGTTCCAGTTCCCTTCAGCCTCCGAGAAATAGTAGCATTTCCCTCGGTATCCCATCCAGCCGTCCGGGCATGCAGGGCCAGCAGGGGGGCACAGAGCAGCTGATGAAAGCTTAGATGCCAGCACTGAGAATGAGAAAGTGGCATGTGGGGTAAGAGTTGCATCTAGAATTGGGCATTTGACTGGTACAAACACGAATTGGTCAGTTGACCAGTCAAATGTGTCCAAAAACGGTCAAATATTTTAAAATATCAATTTATCAGAACAGTAACAAAAAAGAGCAAGACTGCATGGTCTCCAGTAGGTTTAGCTTTAGATAGATACTTAAGTACATTTTTTTAAAATTAGGTGTATTTTAAAATGAATTATTTTAACTCAGGAAAAAAAAAGCAAAACAATGAAACGAAGTTCTGAAAGACACAAGCGAGGCTCCATGACACAATCAAAAAGGCAAACGGCCTCCTACACCCAGGGTTCTTGCTGGAGTATTTGACTGCGGCCAAACAGGCAGTCAATTGACCGGCTTGCCAAGCCAACTGGGACCCCCAGCCTGGGCCTGTCCACTGCAATCAGACGCAGGTTGATGAAGACGTTTGTCCCAGTAAATTTGCCTGGCAAGAAGGATTCCAGGGACACTCCCAGCCTGGGAGAGACTAACACAGCTCAGAGCATTTCACCCCAGGCACAAGATCAACAGCTGGACGTTCAACCTAGCAATAAACAGCAGGTGAATAACTGAGATGTGTGGTAACTTTCACCCAGGGACATGAAAGCCACAAGGTGGCGCCAGAAACTGCAGCAGCAGGAAGTGACCTGTTACCCTATGGGCCAGGAATGATGTAACTTAATTCACCTCCTACCTGCAGACTTTTCTTTCCCCCAGTACAACAGCAAGAAAGGAACTTGCTGGAAGCCCTCAGGGCAGTGTAACCCTTTCAGTGCCATGAAAGAACAGCAGTGGGGTCACCCATAAGCAACACCCAAGAGAGATCTGAAAGGCCTGTCTAGTTGGTGAGTAAGCAGAGGCAGAGTTATCATATCACGGTGGGTAAGAGCCACAAAACCATTCGAAACCCTGCAAGAATCACTCCTGCTCATTTTCACCCTTCGGGGTATTTGCTGCGGTTTCCTTTTTGGGGTGGGGAGGAGTCTGACTCAAACCCCTCCAGACATTTTGGAGCACATCACTTTTTTTTGCACCACAGTAACTCGGTAGCTGGTTTTTAAGCCTTCCCATGTGGCTGGTGCTCAGTGAGGAACAGACACTAAGTCTGGAAGAGTTAGGAAATGTGGCAGCTGTGATCAGAAAATGAGCATGTGCTCACCTCACTCACAAGACAGGTCTCACCCTGTAGCTTTAACTGTGCAGTGCACAGTAGCCCACACCCCTCCCCCACAGAACTGAGGGGAGAAGTCCGTGACTGACAGCTGATGGCACAGGCTGTCTCTACCATCCATCTCCAGGTCAGATGTCACATGTTCTGCGGAGCCCCCTGCCCCTGTAGGAGTGTAACCAACCTAAGTTCACAGGTCCCGCCTTACAGTGAGAGGCAATGCTGCCCATTGCAACAGCCGGCCATTGCAGCAGGAGCCGGGATTCAGGGCCCATCTGTATCAGAGCAATTTGCACCAGTATAATCACAGTGACGCAGTTCCACCAGGGCAAACACCTCCTGGAGATGCGCTGGAGCAGCGTGGCTCACTCTGGTAACTTCCTGCACCAAGGCAAGCTCCTTCGTGCACCAGTGCAGTGCGCCTACTGTAGCCGTTTGCACCAATTCAACTGCACTGAGGTCATGACATCAGCACAGAGGATTCCTAATGCAGACAGACCTGGATTCAACCCCCTCTGCCAGCTGCTAACGCTCCTGGGGCCCAGTGATCACATCCCAGGGCAATAGATAAATCCCACCCCTGACAATCTTACAGCTCCCCCTGCCCCAGACTACTGGCAGATACAGCCGGGCTCATGTTCACCTCTGCACTAGCATGTGCTGTCTGTGCAGCCCGGGGGTGTGAATGGTGCTAAGGGACCCTTCATGGCCAAGATCAGCGATTGGTGGGTTTCAACACTGCGTTGATGGAGGGGTCTAGACTGAATTCTATGGCTCATTACGATAACACGGCAGCACCTGCCACCCAGCCACAGGCATGACCGGAAGATGCAGGAAGGCCAGGCTGGTACCTCAGAGCAACCCAGTGCAGGCAGAGGGCTCACTGCTGCTCTGCGCCCTGTCTCATGGGACACCCTGGTAAGTGACTGCTTCATGGCGCCGGGTAAAGGTGACTTGGGTCTAAATTGCTCAGAGCTGCATGGGGGGAGCTAATGTCAGTCAGATCGTCTGACACAGAGCGTGCCCAGGTGCAGGGTCTGGGAGGGAGCGGGAGGAGGGTCGTGGAGGAACATCCCCCAGGAATCCTCTGTCTCAGGGGCAGAAGCCAGACAGGCCGGGAGGAGAGACTGTGACTGTGGTAAGTCCCAGGGGGCATGGGATGCGCAGAAATCGCAGAGGGAGGGGAGGGGAAGGGATCCGGATGGAAGCTGGAAACTCACCTGCCAGAGCAATGATGGCAGCGATCAAAGCAGACAATACAACTATCAGCGCAACCGCAACTGGACAGTTTTGACTTTTCTTGCAGTTACGTCGAGGTTCTGAAACACAAAGACCCGTCAGGCAGGGCCACGAGGACACGTCTCACTGACAGCACCAGGGCTGGAGCTGCCCTAGAACATGCCCCGTTCTGTCGATTGCTCCTCCCGTCAGACGCTCTGGGAGAGGCGCCTGGAGGCTCAGGCAGGCTGGGGCTGGCAGAACAGTCCCTCCTTCCCCTCAGCCCAGTGCCCTCCCCGGGCACCCCCAGCCAGGCTGTCATGGGGCCTGGTGAGCTCAGGGATACAGAGACAAGGACCCGCATGTTCTGATGGCAGGAGCTCAAGCCCCCACTGCCGAGTGCACCTGTCCCCGCACACTGGGGTCGCACACTGGCCATACACAGCAGAAGTGGGGAGAACGAACCAGGCAGAGATGGGCCAGGGCTGTCACAGGGGGTCTGACACACCCAGCCCAAAAGGCCCCTGCACAGCCCCACGGCCACCACTGTGTGCGCCAGACTGCAGCTGTGAGCCAGGGATTGGTGCCCTGAGAGCCCCTGGGGGAGATCCAGCCCCTGCTGCCCACAGGGGGGTTTGCTGGGCACTGGCTGCTGCCACTGAGAACATGGCCCCATGTGGGGCAGCCTCAGTGTCTCCCTCCAGCCTGTTCCCAGGCAGCGACGCCCCATTACCTGGCTCCCCACCAGTCTCCAGGTGTCCATTGCCATTAACACACAACTCCTGCAGCGGCACTTCGCTCTCAGTGTCCCCAGCTCTTGGCCCCATTGTCTCTCAGCGACACTCAGGCTACAGACGCTGCTGCAGGTGCTGGGCTGGGGTCGGCTCTTCTCGGTCTGACTGGGTCCGATCCAGCAGCAGCAAAGCCCCTGCTCCGGACTCTCCAGCGGATCTGAAAGCCGAGACAGACCAAGCAGGACAGGTCAGGGTCGGAGGAGGAGGGGGCGATTTGTGGTTTCTCATTCCCTGCCCAGCAGCCCAACCCCCTGCTAGAGGCAGTGCCATGCTGATTAGACCCCTTAACCCAGTGGTGTAGCCAGGTTTTACCAGCAGGGGGAGCAAACACATAAAAAAGGCGCCATGAAGAAAGAAAAAGAAAAACCCAAGTCTTGCCGCAGAAGAAAGAAGGACCTGTCACCGAATTGCTGCCGAGACTGTTATACCAATAAAAACTAGCAGGATCTTATTAAAGGGGACAAGATAAAGATGCCACATTTATTATGATAACAATTTGATTTATGACCAATAACTAATATTTTAATCCTTATACACACACATTATACCTAATACCTATACACACACACACATCTATCAGATGTTCTGCAGCTGCTGCATAGTTACTAGTCCTGCTTGAGTTTGCGGCTTGAGTTCGTAGCTTGTGGCGGCTAACTGGCCAGGAAAGCCGGGCACAAGGACAAGCTGGGTCTCTGTTGGGCGCGCACCGATGCCCTTCCATGTTGGCAGCAGAATGTTACCCTCCTCCAAAGTTTTCCATCTCACCCATCCTTTCTGTAGGCTTTAGTTTGAATCCAGAGTCTATAGGTCTCCCTGTGTCATGCTTCCTCCGGGTTTGGTGATTGATCACCTGTCAATTGCAGACATGACTTTCAGCCTGGGACCGGGCTTTGATTTTCCTTCTATTGTACCTTTTCTTTTTAGGGTGGATTCTTCTTACTTTGTTAGGGCTCTTGTCTGCATCTTCAGCCATTGGTGTTTGAACTCTATTTAATCAGGACAGGCTGGGGCTGGAGGTTGATTCCATCATCCATACATCCCTCATTCACACATTTAAACTAAACTAATAAGATTACAGCAGGGTTTGCAAAAATGAAGGTTGCAGCAAGCCCTTACAAAATGGAGTAAGCGTTTTAAAATGGGGCTTGAATTACAATATGGCAAACAGTGAACAGAAGTTACAATATAGACAAGTATAATGGATGGCAAACAGTGAACAGAAGTTACACTGTAGGCAAGTGTAATAAATGGTGAACAGAAGTTACAATACTGAAACAGTGCAAGTCTCAGTGATTTAAGCAGGAATTGGATTGATAGTGAAACTTACAAAGGCAGCTGACTGAACAGCTATGGCTCTTAACAAGCATCTTAATTGTTAATTAGCCAGTTATTGGGGTAACCGGTTTTATGAATGAATATTGTTTCATTCATAAAACTTTACTTATGAAGTTACATTAATAAAGTGAACAATTAAAAACAATTTAATTCATCAGTTCTACAAGACCCAGATGCGGAAGGACCCGGTAGCAGCCGAGGAGGAGGGGGGTGCCCAGGCGGGCGGGGTGGTCGGTGCACCGCTGCTGTTGCTACTGGGTAGGTGGGTTCTATTCTAGGCCCTACGCTCCAGCCCAAGTTCTTTTTGTTACATGTGGTTCGTACGTTTCGCTGCTTTCCTGGGAACAGGCCAGAATCCAGGCCTCAAAGTCCAGATGGAAAGGGAGGGAGAAGAGGCATCACAGCACATCCCCAGGACCCTTCAGAAGTGAAAGTGCACAACTTGTACAGCTCTTTCTAAGTTAGGTCTCCTTGGTACAAATCACTTTTTATAAAGACTTGTAAAATGTATTGCGGAAGTAATTGTTACATTCCATCTATTTTTAAAAATCAGAATTCATGCCATTTGGTTTCTTCTTCAAATAGGTGTGCTTATTTCCATCCCCATATAAACAATTTGGAGTTTTGGGTCTGACTTTAACTACAGAATATTGAAGAAATAAAACAAATACCATCTGTGTAAGCGGTCAGTAAAATTAGTCCCGCAGACCTGTGTTGGTCTGTGGTATAATGCATGAATACATTTGTAAAGAAAACTTTCATCACTGAAACACAAAGCTAAATAAAACTGACAATTATCCATCATAGAAGCCTGCCTCCATTTAGGCTACAGAGGTCTTTTATAAAGCCATTTCAAATCACTACCTGAATATATTTGCTCTGATTCCATTCATGTAGTCTTCTCTTGTACCTTTAATTTAAAAAACTAGCTGCAGCTATGAGAACCATAATAGATACTTTGTAATAAATAAATCGTAAGTATACATTTGATTAAATCAATCTTTAATTCCTATATGGTAAGCATGAGCACCAAAGGTATTATCAAAAACCTTAAATAAAAGTCTTCAAATAATCTAGTAAAAAAAACCTCAACCAAACAAACAAAAACCCCACAATGCACCTGATCCCCTTCTGCCACCTTTCTTGGCACCCCCCAAATCAACCCAGCCCCCCTCATCCCCCAACATAACCCACCCCAGCCCCCTCTGAAAACTCCTAAGGGCCTCTCCCACCTCAAATCCCCCTGCCCCATCTACTGCTGACCTCCCCACACCCCAAACTCCTCGTGGGAAGCCCTGGAAGGGGGCAGCTCCTTCTCCCTGTGGCCCCCACCCCTGGCTCCTGTCCTGACTGCGACAGGCGGATGGGACAGTACCTGGAGTCGAACTTGGTGCCGTGGTAGTGGTAGCGCACGAAGTCCCCGCTGCACACCGTGCACGCACACTACTCCGGCACGAAGCTCCACTCGATGTGCACATCCTGCCCGTCCCAGCAGGGTGGGTAGCAGCAGCAAGCACCAGCAGTGCCTCCACCACCTGGGCAGCATCCCCAAGCCCGCCATATCCCCCAGCCCCCTGCCTCCAAGAGGGAGGAGACAGCGGAAGGACCCGGAAGCGGCGCCGAGTGAGGCCCGGAAGCGGAAGGACTCAGAAGCGGCGCCAAGTGAGTATGAAAATTAAAAAGGCGCCACTTTTGAGGAATGTGGTCAGGGGGGCGGCCGCTCCCCTGGCTCCCCCCTAACTCACTACTGCTTAAACCCCATCGGCCCCTCCACCCCCAAAGGCTTCAGAGACCTGATCTGCTACAGGCCCCACTTGCCGGGACCTGCCCACACGTGACAGGCACCCAGCTGGGGTGGACAGGAGAAAAAACCCTCCCTCCCCACACATTACTTGCTCTTGATTGCAGGAGGTGAGAATCCTAACAGGAGTGGGGAGTTGGTGGGCGGGGCTGGGGGAGGGAGGGAACCAGGATGGATTGAGTAACATCAAGGCAATTAAATCACCAAGTCCAAAGCCTCAATTTAAATGATCAATTTTAACCAACTTTTCCATTTATACTTCAGTTATTTTCTAAGGCCAGGCGCACACTCAAGGGTGACAGAACCATTAAAACTTCAGGTATAAAACGTTTTCATTGGCAATGCAGGCAGGGGGAGGATGCCCCTGGGAAGACCAGCCTGGGGGCTCCAAAGCGCAACGCGGCACACAGCACAGGTGCCCCAGCCCCAGCTAGCAGACCAGGGGGCCTGCCCAAGAGCCAGCCACCTGACACTGAAGAGATGCCCCCCCCAACCCAGAGGGGAGGGGAGGTGGGGGCAAAAAGAGAGACCCCGCTCCTCCCCAGCCCAGAGGGGAGGGGGAAGAGGGGGGGAAAAAAGAGAGGCCCCACACCCCCCTTGCTGGAGGGGAGGGGGAAAGAGGGGGAAAAAGGCGGCCCCCCTAGCCCAGAGGCCCCAACCCCCCTCCCCCATCTGACCAGCACACGGCCCCCTCCCCTATACCCATGGGCGCCAGGTTTGTATAATTTTTGGTAGTGCCCAAGCAGAACAACTGCCATGCGCCTCCCCTTCCCCCACTCCACCCTTTCCCCCAAGCCCCTGCCCCTGAGCAATGCCGGGAGCTGGCGGGGCAGAGTGGGCTGAGGCCGGGTCACTTGCTGCTGCCAGCGCCAGGCCCCCCCGCTAATCCCCCAGGCCGCCCTGGAGCCCGCGTCCCCCTGAAGCATGAGGCCGGGGTAGACACCACCATGTTGTGCTATGGACACTTGACAAAAATTACCAGACTTAGTGACAGACATGGGGGGAGGGGGATGTACTATGTCATTCAGTCATTCAACCTGTAAAATAGCCATTTTCCACCCTGAAAAAAAAAATAATAACCTAGCTAACAACAACAATAAATTCAACTCATATAATTAATGAAAAATGTGCGTATACTGTATGAGATTATTACATGAGAAATAAAAATGAGTTTGCTTTGGGATTTTACAAGGCACTTACATCATTTAAACACATCTGGTACCCTGAATAATGAGAACACTTCTTGCAAATCACATAAATAGGGAACCCATGGTCCCCTTCCCTCACCCCATTGCAAAGGCACAGGGGTTACTGCTGGGTGCCCTAGGGATGCAGAAAATCCTAGGGGCAGAACATATGGAAAGAAGGGTATCAGTTTATACAGAGGGCTGAAGGGGACTCCCATAGTGCATTAATTAACACTAAATAAATTCATCAAAATTAAATACATTACAGAGATAAGAACCTGTAATGACAGACTTTACTTCAGGAGTTGCTCCAGAGAAAGAAGACCCAGAGGGA